>NC_060140.1:616926663-617233616 GCF_021461385.2 Schistocerca piceifrons
GGAGCAAAGGAACAAACAGATCAGTACTACAAAGAATTATAGAAACGTCTGAATAAAATAAACGTTACAGACCATGTCGTCTTGGCGGCAGACATAAATGTACGAATAGGTATAGCCACTCGTTGGTCGCAAAAATCGAGAAGATGACATTAATAATAATGATGTAAAACGGAGAGAGTTTGTTGCCTTTAATGAACTGAAAATAACCAACACATTTTCTGAAAAGAAAGAAACATTTAGAAAGAAATAGTTAAATACACATGTTTTGAAAAAGACCCTAGAGCTCCTGTTGATCACATGATAGAAGTTCAAAATTTGTCTTCAGGGGGGAGAAACGTAAACACGAACCATTATCTTCTTAAATCAAGGACTCAGCTGTGGGAACGATCTTAAAAACGGAACAATACGGAAATTGAAACGTACCAAAACAAAATTTTTAGGGTGCATCTGCTCTGGTTAACTAAGGTACTCCAACAAATGTCAAACTTACAAAGCACTGTAGAATCAACAAACATTAAAAAATGCCATAGCAGAGGTCGGAAAAGGAGCACTAGGTGAAAAACTCAAATCGAATCGAAGAAGGGGAATTAAAATTTGAAATGAAGCCGAAGCACAAGCTATAGATAAGAGAAATGGAGCATGAAAGGAGTGATTGCAAAAACAGGGTGAAGAAGCTAAACTGAAATGCAATAAAATCAGAAAGGAATCCAAAAAATATTTAGACAGGCATACACATCTTCATGGGATACAATTACAAGCAGAGATAAAACTGACATTCACGGTAGGCAGGAAATAAAGTATAAACTGATCAGACAGCTGGAAAGAACCGATAAAGGTACTGCAGATCCAAATATCATTCCTTTCGAAGAATGGATAAATCATTACAAGAAATTATGTATAATTGTATAATACAGATGCAGAAGAGCCAACTGAAATAGGCAGAAGAAGGGACAGATGTAATAGATCTGAACAATAAAAATAAGCGTTCAAGAAAGCGAAAAACAGAAAAGCAGCTGCACTAGACGGAATAACTCAGAACTGATAATACAAGGGCGTGCTAAAAAGTAATGCTTCCGAATTAATGTGAAAGCTCTTAATGCCTTTTCAATTAAAAAATTATTAACATTTATTTTTAACAATTTATTTACATTTATTTTATTAACAGTTTTATCTATTCTACATCTTTATTCTTCATGTCTGCGTATTTAATTCTCAAATTAGTCACCCTGGCGAAGAACATATTTCTACCAATGAGAGACCAGTTTGTTGATACAGTTACTGTAGAATGTTTGACTTTGTTCTCAAAGATGTTCTTTAAGTTTAGAAACGGATAAAAATCTGGTGGGGTCTAATCGAGACTGTGTGGAGGATGATCGACAACAGTGAACCCAGTGCGTCAGATTGGTGTAGATGTAGCAGCGCTCGTGTGTGGTCTGGTATTTTTGCTGAAGCGGAGGTTGCTCCATTTATGGATGAAGTCTTCCATTTCTAAATCCTATTAGTGCACGCTGTTTCTCACACACCGACATAGTTACGTTATACACCGCCATGATAAATGCTACAATTCGGAGCTCTCTATCGGCAGAGGGCTGCAAATATGTAGACATGAACAGACACGTGGACAGAAAGAATAAAGATGTGGAATGTTAATAACGTCTATTTTATTTAAAAAAGCTTTTAGAGGTTTCTCACAAAAATTCGGAGGCATTACTTTTCAGTACGCCATCTGATATAGTGGAACATTCCTTGAATTGTGAATGCTATATAGACTCTTTAATACGTGTTGGCGTACAGGTAAAATGCCAGAAGAATGGAGCTGCATTTAAGTTATTACATTGTTTAAAAAGGGAGACGGAGGTAACAAAAATAATTACATGGCAATCAGTCTTCTGGATGCTTCTTATAAGATGTACAGTAAATTTATTAATGAAAGGCTTCAAAATATCTCATGGTCAGTTCTGTTAGAACAGCAAGTAGGTTTTCATAAAGGAAGATGTGCCGACGATGTTTTCACACTGAAACAAATTATTAAAAGTAGACAAGAATTCAATTTGGAAACATACATGGCATTTACCGACTGCGAAAAAGCACTTGACCGCATCAACACTGATCAGTATTAGAGAAAAGAATTATTCCAAGGGTGATCCAAGTCATCAAAATAAGAACAGATACTGGCAAAGATCTGACGCCAGAAGTAGAGGTAAGCCATGGAGTGAGGCAAGGCTGTAGTATGTCACCTACACTGTTCAAGATCTACACCGATGAACTGGTCAGGGAATGGATGGGACAATATAGCTTAAGGTATAAGAACTTAGGACATAAATTTCTAAACACAGTGCTTTATGCCGAGACCAGGTGAGAATACAGGAAACTAAAGACAAACCACATACAGCGGTGCATAGACTAAACTAGGGGTGTCCAACACCCGGTCCGAGCCACCTGCAGCCAAAAGCAAACATCGGTGCGCCACAAGAAGCGAACATCACACGATCGGAAAAAAATCCATAAGCATCCGTTTGTTTCAACTTATAATAAACAGGAATATTTTCAATATGGGGAACGAGAACACGAACCTACCCCGTGTAGTAATAGTGTCATAAACGCACACTACAATCATACAACAAAACTATATTTTGAAAATAACTTAATGGAAAGAATATAACAATTCATATAAGGACAATGTAAATGGTGATTACACTGACTGGTCTGGTATCCTCCAAATAGGAATGTTGTGACAATGACTCGGTGCGGCTCACTGTACAAAATTATTCGGCAAGTAGAAAATTCCATAAAGGAGCAATCAGTGTGTTAAGTAAGTGTTTTTTTTTTAACGTCCCGTCGACAACGAGGTCATTAGAGACGGAGCACAAGCTCGGATTATGGAAGGATGGGGAAGGAAATCGGCCGTGCCCTTTCAAAGGAACCATCCCGGCATTTGCCTGAAACGATTCAGGGAAATCACGGAAAACCTAAATCAGGATGGCTGGAGACGGGATTGAACCGTCGTCCTCCCGAATGCGAGTCCAGTGTGCTAACGACTGCGCCACCTCGCTCAGTGGAGCAATCAGTATTCCTACGGCCACCAGCTATTCGCGCTCGGGTCTCGCTACAATCCACAAAGTGCCACACGTATTGGAATTCCTGTCTCGCATACCACAGTCCACGCCTCGCTTCCACTTATCGTTTATGTGGTGGAGTAGCTGCAGGACAGTAGCGGCACGGTTGAGCAAGTCGCACCAACAGCTGCTTGCGGCAGCGGCTTGTTTCCCATACTTGTTTGGGAGAAACTCCTCTCCTGCCAGATAAGTAGTCGTTCCACATTCTTGTGGCTATGAAGTACTTCTTTAAATAATTTTTAAATCTGGAAACAAAAGAACATTTGGATTTAGACAAAAGAACAGAATCATACATTTATAACTATGTGCAAGGGTTACAATTTCTTTTGCAAAGGCTGTTAGGCACTTTTAATAATCACTTGGACGTTGCAGTTACTTGTAACACAGAAAAGCTGAATAAGGATGAGGGTGCAAATAGGAGGTAGCTTTCTTTAAAAAACATACGTATTTCCGCGAAAGCAATTTAATTGCGCCACGGGAACTGTATCTGAAATAGTTGTAGAGACGATTCAGAGACTAAATGTTTCAGTCTGATTAGCTTTTAAAAAATCGTATTTCCTTACGCATATTGTTGCAACAGTTGTTTTTAAATAACATTGTAGTTGAGTCTACATATGTGTACCAGTGGCGTGTAATGATCTTGTCACAAAAGAATGAAATGTCATACTTAAAGGTGAAATTATATTGTACGTAATTAAGTTGGATCCCGTTCTTCTCAGCGAAGTCATTGTCCCACGCCTCCCGCAACCAGGTAGATGTAGCAGACAACAGGACATATGTCTCTGGAAGAAGTCCATTTACAATACCCCGAGCTCTCCCACTCTCATCAGAGCCGGCAGGTGTGGCCGAGCGGTTCTAGGCGCTTCAGTCTGGAACCGCGTGAGAGCTACGGTCGCAGGTTCGAATCCTACCTCGGGCGTAGTTGTGTGTGATTTCCTTAGGTCAGTTAGGTTTAAGTAGTTCTAAGTCTAGGGGACTGATGACCTCAGATGTTGAGTCCCATAGTGATCAGAGCCATTTCAACCATTTGAATCCTCATCAGAGTGGTAGTTCATGGGCTCACAGTCTTTCCGTAGTGAACATATCCTCTCACGCGACTGCCTTTGAAGTGAGTAAAATGGGAAGGAAAATACTATTTCTGAAAGGTTACGCTTTCGGATCCAAAAATTTGTTAAAATGTGGAGTAGCGCATTTGAAGTCCCAACATTAAGCCTCAGTACAGCTAGGACCATGTAAAAATAGCTTTAGGCAAAATTCAGAGACAGAAAATAGTTTTTGATCTGAAGTGGAAAGCGACAGAAGGAAAATGTGAAAGACCATCGGAGCTATTGGTTTGGCACAAATGAAATTACAAAATTTCACGTACTTTACTGGTCTCCTATAGATTTGAATTTATGTATATAAACTGAAGCGTCGAGTGAAAATTTGGACCCAGGCCAGGAATCGAACCTGGGTCTCCTGCTTAATTTGGTGCGTAAGTTCACAGCGTTTTTCCATATCTTTGATAAACACAGGAGATACATATAACAGGAACGTCAGTCATCAATGGCATTATACTCCTTCACTATTTACAACAGTCTGCCACCACTGGGGTATCTTTTCGATTCCACGACTATAGAAATCACGGGGTTTTGAGGCGAAGACCTCGTCGAGCCATGTTCGGGGTGTATTTTCATTCGGCAACGAAGTTTTTGGAACATTGTTCGGCAGAGATCGGAAAATGTAAAAATCTGAAGGTGCAAACTAACATGAATAAGATAGGTGCTCAATGACATCTCAACCCAGCTCCGTATAGTGTATTTTGTCGGTCTACCAGACTGCGGGCATGCATTACCGTGGAATAGTATCACTTCCTACCTGGTTGATGTATTTGGATTGCGTCTGCAAGGCATCTAAATTGTGAAAACAAATGTCAGCAGTTATGGTTACACCTTGGGAAAGAAATTCATAGAACATCACACCGTCGCTGTCCCACCAGATGCGTAACATAATCTTTTATGGATGCGCACGGGTCTTTGTACGCTGAGTTGTTGCTTTGTTTGGGCTCAATCACTCCTTCATTCACCGCGCGTAGTGTGTAAGCCTAGGGAGCGATGACCTCAGCAGTTTGGTCCCATAGTAACCTACCATCACTACTCCTTCATTGCTTTCTGCTCTTTATATTAGCATGAAGACACCATGTATAGCCATCAGTAAAGGTACAGGACAGGAATGGTAGATGTTTATGAGCCATCTGATGACAAGCAAACAGGGATGCGCATATGGCAACCTGCTGATTTCTGTGATTTTAGCTTAGAGCATGCGGTACCCAGACAACCTTTTTTTTAACCTTCCCCACTGTATGCAGATGTCGCACGATGGTGGAATGACCACAGTTCATCACATTTGGCAGTTCTCGAGTACGCCGACGTGGATCATCGTGGATTATTGCGTTTAAACGATTTTCATCAAACCCCCAGGTATTCCTTATCGTGATGGGCCACTAATGTCAAAACGACCCTCCTTAAAACGAGAAAACCATTTCCTTGATATGCGTTGTCCAATGGCATTACCTCTTATAGGCACAAATGTTTTGGCTGACTGCGCTGCTGCTGCTGCTGCTGCACCAATACTGAACTCAAAGCGAAGAATATGAAGGAAGCATTCAGATTTCTCCACTTGGCACTCCATTTTCTAGTGTCCGCTGCTCCACTACTACCTCCAAATTACAAAATGACAATATGTAAACTCTAAGAGTAACAGTGAACCACAAATAAAAAATCAGAATCGTTAAATGAACCCATAACAACCGGAATAGCAACATGCAAAACATAAATGTGATGAACTGATGCACCAAGCTAATACTTATAATATGTAATCAACTGCATGGGGAACAGACAGACCCATTGAAGATGATCACACCTACGTATATATATTTACAAAGCTTGGCGGAAAATTGTGTCGAAATTAGCAACCAATATTCAAAAGGTTAGTGTTCTTCTTGAAGCTATAGATGGGTCAAATTCGTTGTTACGGAATGGTACTGATAAAACTATTGTAATGGTATGCGAAGTTGAATAGCTCAAAAAACTTAGTCGTTGTGACACCATGTATGTTGATGGAACGTTCACATATTGCACAAGAATGTGTAATTAAAAGGTCACTCTTTGAAACCTCGTAATCGTCTCCCATTGGCTCCAAGGTGCCTACAACATCCCACTGTAATGATGAAATAGCCTGCAGCAATGCTACATGACCCTTTGAGCTTGGCGACACTTCAGAATCGAAGGTATCGTCACATTCGAGAAAAAGGCCAAAGCTCAGAAGTTCATGTGAGGGACATGTGTGCCGGCATGCTGACTGACGGGTGTCGAAGGGGTTGCCTGCGCTCAGGCGTTAGAGCAGAAGTGGCTCGCGTCCAAATTACGTCGAATGGTTTTGCATCCTGTACACCAAAGCAAAAATTATAGTCATGCTTTGATGTTGCATCCTCACGATGTCCTTCGAGAAGATTTGAATCATCTGTTTACGGGGAGAGGGAGGGGAGTGGGGGAGGGGAAGGTGTCAATAGTGTCGAGCGTTGTCAAGAACGTCGATCTGTTGCTCATCGCACTGCGAACTGTCGTTTTCGACAGCAAAATGTGTGGGAATCACCTTCCCAAGGGGTGGGGCGGTTTCACTGACGAACTTCATGCCACCTCCTGAGACCTTTTAATGCGGAGCGGCGCTACGTCTGAAATGTTTACCTCGGTCTTCCATAAGAAAACCACTGAGTGTCGCGATTTTTATCTCCATCGTAGAGGCGTCAAAAGAAGGGGTGAAACGTTTGCTAATAGGGAGTGTGACGACCTTCTCGTTCTGTGATACGCCCTTGGTGGCTTTGGGCAGAACTGTGGTGAAATTTGCTGGCAATGTGGCATCATTAATCTACCTTACAGCCTACACGAGCTTCTAAGCCCTGTCCTTTATTTTGCATGTGTCGACACTGCTGTTTGAAGCATCGCCAAGTGCGAGTGTGACATCTAAGAGTGCAATTTTTTCCCACTGTTACAAGGACTTTTGTGGATACCTTTGAACCGAATTTCGAACTCCTGCGTCGCATTGGGAGACAGTCACTGGGTTTCAAAGAGGTGACCCTTAAATTGTGTTGATCAGTGTACGATCTATGGTGTTGTTGAACATTACATTCCAATTGTTTTTCTTGTTCAACGATAAGAAAATTTCATTTTTCAGCTTGTATTTTCAGCAGCTGTTGAGAAATGGAATAATCTCGGTCTGAAATTGTATCCCTGAAGTATGTTTCTTGGAGAATACTTTCTTGAAAGTATTATGCAAGCTGGGTGTGAAATGTGGACTGATATAAGAATCTAAGGATGTAAATTTCATCAAAAAGTGCTGGTAGTGGAAGATGTAAACATTTGGGCTTGCACAGTAATATTCTAGAAATGAAATCGGAAAATATTTTTGTTATATATTTGCTTTGCTAGTGATATGATTCGTGATTGTTCTGTTGAGGACTTAATGTCTGCGATGCCTGTGTCTGAACAACACCAACTTTCCGCAGTTACATAGTGCAGTATTATGTAGACTAAAACGCACTCTTTTTTCCATCCATGAAAAGAAAAAGAGACAAAGAGAGAGAGAGAGAAAGAGAGGGAGAGAGAGAGAGAGAGAGAGACAGGCATCTTGGCTGGCTTCAAAATTCGTAACGCAACAAGTGGCGAACTTATAAGCTGTAGAAATTTCTAGAATGCCACATGGGAAAATTAGTTTCGTATAGAAGAAAACATGGAAGTGCAAACTAAAATGAATAAGAGTGCCAGTTTCAATGATCAAACTGAAATGAAATGATCGAATGGCGTTATTGTCTGGAGACCCCTGTGGTGTCGTCTGGCCGCATAGTATGAGTCACATTATTTGACGCCAGTTCGGCGAATTACGCGTCGACGTTGATGAAATGATGATAAGCACAACATAGAACACCAGCCAGTCCCCGATCGGCTAAAATCTCCGACGCGTCCGGGAATTTAACACCGGGCCGCTGCATGACAGTCAGCCATGCGGACTACTCAGCTACGGAGGCAGACAGTTGTTAAGATGGGTATATAAATTGACTAGGTTGACAATAAATTTGTACATTTATTTAAGAATATAAAAAGTGAAAATTTGTAGAAAATTCTGTGCTTTGAAAAAGTTTGTCTCCCCGTGATGCACTCTGCGTAACACTGAACGAATTGGTAGAAAAGCCATTAATTAACATTTAAGCATTAGAAGCTCATTTTCTTTTGATCTCAACGTACAGAGTCGCTTTTTTTGTTACGACTTATGCGAAAAATATTTTAGACCTTCGAGTAGAAGTATATTTGTAGCTACTTGCTTTGAACAGAAGGACTGTGTCCGATCTCTGACCCCGAGAGGCGTTGGTCCCACTTTCCCGACGGCGGGAGGCGTCGGTCATGCACCCTCAGGAGTTCCTTTTCAATTGACAACATAGTTAAGTCAGTAAACCTTCGCGAAATTTCTGACCGAAAAACTTCTCTTAACTGAGGCTCTGGACGCGGAATAGTTAAAATACGTTCATAGAATCTCACCGCAGGGTGCTCTTCGAAATACAACTGCCATATTACCAACGCCATTATGAAGCAGTTCTCCTAAACTATGCGTTACTACTAGCTGCGATCTTAAGTGGGAAAATAAAAATGATCCATAGCAATCTTTTTGCAACTAAAATCAAAGATCAACGAGACACTGTTTATACCGATCAAAATTATTCACGTTTAAAAGTTAAAAAAGTAAAACAGAATCAGTTACTGAATCTGTGTTGCAATTGCTCGAGCACTGTGTCCTAAATTTTGCAATAGATTCTTCTGAAGTTCCCAAACAGAAAAAAACGTAAGTTTTTGTTACACAACCATTGTAAGCTCTGGCTTGAAATGTATCGAATAACGCGTCAATGAGGGAGAAATTATCCGAAAAAGCATGTAGAATTGGGTTTAAACACATCTTGCATCATGATTTCAACTCTACGAGCAGCGGTATCGGCACCATCCTCCCATATCTCATTTGAATCTATTATTACATTAAGAAGTGAAACCAGTTAACTAATGTACTCATATACGCTTTTCGCTTAACGAACTGGAGAACTCCGCCGCGTGGCAGACACTTTATGCAACCGTTTCTTTACTTTCTCATTTGGAGCCCTGGTTCTATTGGCTGACGTGGGAAATAAATAGAAAGACCATTCAAAGTGAGGAGAAAACTTCTGCGCTTTTTGATCTTTGATACACCTTGCGATAGCGCTAAATTCAGTCGGTGAACGAAAGAGAACGGACATTGCAGTACGAAACGTGTATTTCACAGAAGACTGCAATCCATTCAAATAACCAGCCTTGATTGCAGCTCCTTCGTAACTACGAGCGTTTAGTTTTTGATTGCACCCATATCTGGCTATCAGTTGTACCGCAGTATGATACGGGACCTCGGCTGTTCTGCCGTCAGAAATGTTAATCAATTTTAAAAATCTTACAGGGTCTCGGCCATGAGCTGTAATGAAGCGAAAGGCTGAGGTGACCTGTGAGAAGCTATTCACATCAGTTGTTTCGTCCAGAATAACCGAAGAAAAGTTCGTTTCACATATCTCCTTCCCTACTTCACTCATGAGCGTGTTTGAAACGTAAACAATTAAATCGTTCAGTGTTAGAACACAGTAGAGTATTCTAAATGATGTTTCCGCTTTTCGTCCTATTCACAGACGACCTGTATGGGTCAACGAACTGCCTTTATTCAGAGACCCACGTGATTTATCACGCCCTTTGAAGGCCAACTCTTGTGCTGACATGAAACGAACTATTTAAGTGTATGCCCCTATTCTTTCGTGCAAGATTGTTATGTTGTAAATCACGAACATTCTTCTATTCGTCCAACATGCAATCAACTATCGCCTTTCGAACGTTGTTTCATTGATTGTGGAAAGCTAATGTTTCTGGGACTGGCTGTGCATTTTGCTAGCTTTGTAAATGTTAACCGTATCGCAGTAACCAACCATATTCCAAACAGATTTATCATTTATGAACAAAAGACGTTTGCATATTAGGGCATCCTGTTAGTCACTTATTGCTGTTACACAGGTGCATACTGATACGCCGTATGCAACGTATCACCTTAACTGCAACGCATCATTCAGGTGTAGTTGTATCCCCTTCTCTTGGAAACTGCGAGCGGGTAAATTGGTCCGGCCGCGGTGGCCGAGCGGTTCTAGGCGCTTCAGTCCGGAACTGCGCGACTGCTACGTTCGTACGTTCGAATCCTGCCTCGGCCATAGATGTATGTGATGTCCTTAGGTTAGTTAGGTTTAAGTAGTTCTAGGGGACTGATGACCTCAGATGTTAAGTCCCATAATGCTCAGAGCCATTTGAACCATTTCTGAGCGGGTAAGTTGTGGATAGGAGTGCACATTGACACGGGCGTTGCCCTGCTTGGATATTCATGCCCTCTGCGCTCTACACTACGATACTCAACGAACTAGGTTGTTTACGATTCCATACATATGCCATGTTTATTACGAACTTTTAAAGCTGTTTATGCCGTTGAGACATCGTAAAATTATGAACCACGTGAGTAATTACTCATTTACCTTAAACACGAACACCTTTACTCCGCGTTAAAGATATTCGTGTGTAAGGTAAATGACAATACAAATGTTACTCCTCAATCTCTCGCCAAGGCCTGCACTCGAGAGTATCAGGCAGCGACGCCTTCTGGAAGTCCAGCGGGCGCTCAGGTAACATCGGTCCTCACTGGAATCGTGCCACACTGTGAGCGCGAAGCTACGAAGTTTGCTGAGAATCACGAGAAATCGGCATCGCTACATCAAAAACATTGCACAAAATCGTATTTGTCAATCTACATAAAGCACGCTTTTAAACTTTAGCATCGTTGTTGTTGCCAGTTTATGCTGTGTAAGCAGTGTTTAGCTTGCGTCCATTCCACTCCATTGATCCTTACACGTTTTTGTGAACTACTCTGTAGTTCTTTTCCTCGGTGTGTCGTTCTGAGCTACTATATCATGCCAGTGTATGTGCTGTATGCACTATACACAAACAGACTTGACGGGGGAACCACATTGGCACACCGATGCACAGAATGGTTGAAATGGCTCTGAGCAATATGCGACTTAACTTCTGAGATCATCAGTTGCCTAGAACTTAGAACTAATTAAACCTAACTAGCCTAAGGACATCACACACATCCATGCCCGAGGCAGGATTAGAACCTGCGACCGTGGCGGTCGCGCGGTTCCAGACTGTAGCGCCTAGAACCGCACGGCCACTCCGGCCAGCCGATGCACAGAGCTTCATTTTCAATCGACGTATTTAATTTTGCTATCGATGTATTTTGAAAACGGATTCGTAGTTCCTCAGGCGAAATGTTTTTATGATTGTACGAGCTCGGTAAGATGTGCTATATTTTTTGCCGTATCATCGAAAGTGTATGTGGCTCACTAAAGCCTGAACTGTTATATGTAGACTGAAAACATAATGTATTTTATACAAAGAGTGCCAGTGCGACGTACAAACATTCACTCCAAAAAACTGTAAAGAATATTAGCCATTTTAGGAAGTTGTTTAAGCGAGCACCAGAACGTCGTCAGATTTTTTATTACGGTGATATGCTGCTTGGCCAATGTTCATTAAATAGCCCACTAAGACCACTAAACATGCTGCTTCGATTTCTTGCAGGAGCTCTTATAGTACAGACGAATTTCTGTGACGCGCAGTATCTTGTAAGGATTCTCTTAGCTAAACGTCTAACGGGGTTAAAACTGAAGAATGTGGGAAGGCATCTGCACTTCCTCTTTCATTCGAGCAATCTAAAAGATCGTCAGTCGTACACAATATGGTAATGTCTAGGTGCACAACATACGATACAGGAAGCGTGAATGAGGCGATGGTGTGTAGGTTGTTCGTGAACAATTGGCGCCCGAGCATGTTCTTGTAAGTTGGCTCCATTTAGACTCCTACACGAAATCAAACATTAAATTCGTTATAAACAGAAGAAAGATCTGCGTTTAACTTCTGGTCGATGACGATGTCATTAGAGAAGGCGGATAAACTCGGTTAGGAAAGCAATGGAAAAGGTAGTCGGCCATGTCCGTTTCAAAGGGACCATCCACATCCAACATTCAGTTTAATTGATTTATGGAAATACCGGAGAAATATAAGTTAGTGACCTTATCTTGAGTAAGAGTCCAGTGCCTTAACTCTAGGGGCTGATGACCTAGTAGTTTATTCCCTTAAATGGTCCAACCAACCAACTTCAGGTCTGCGCCACCTCAGTCGGTCCCCGTAAGCTCACTTTCTTTGCTCTAATACATGTTAATTGCCTACTTGGCAGCACCCACAATAATTGCTGTTTTCTGAACAAAGTGCTGATCCTTTTACAGTCAGTTTCTGTAACATGCTGCTGCAGCCACGTATCAGGTTATCTGCTTTCGTTTCGTGAGTGATGGCGTGGTGGTATTACATTTTAAAGCTTGCAACTTTAGAAATGAGACGCAATTTGGTTCTCATAACACAAATATCACGTTTGCTATACTTGAACTGTGAGGAATAAGCTGTTCCGATACGAAACGCCGAACAATCTGGTCACACTGCGACACGAAGTCGCCATACTGCCCACATGAGATGTAGTATTGGTCCACAAGATTTCATACTTATCATGGATGCTTCAAAGCGTCTCGTTTGTTATTCTGGTCCGTACTGATCTGTTCGCTGACACAGAACAGCGACGACATTCTCAAATTTCACTTTAAAACAGCTTTAGCTGCTAAAATTAGAGCAGCCAATACTTTGCGTCAGAAACATATTTGTCTTATGTAATCTAATGTATACACCTAAAGAAGCTTGAAGACTGTACTTAGACATTTCGGCAGTAATTCATCAGCTATCTGCAGTTCTCCCGAAATGTCATGCAACGTAATGTACAGAGTCTGTGGAGAAACGTTAACGATCAGCATTTTAAAAACTTCCCGTTCTTACGTACAAAAATATTTTTCCAGTTAAGAAATTATCTGTTAATTAGACTAAATCAAACGTGGCTAACTTCACAAGGCTGAAAACAACAATGTATTCGATTTGTCATCCGAAAGAATGATATAAACGGCGGAAAATTATGCGTCCCACGACTTATATCCTACGTTAGGGTCATAAATCAAATACCACTATTGAAGAAACGAATTCAGTCGTAAATTATGGTTGCTTTGAATAACGCAATTGGTAAAGCATTTTGGTACGATAAACAATGAAGTCTTGAATTGATGCTTGTTTCTGGTATCTTAATTCATTTTTGCCTCATAGTTTGATGAAAGGCATTATTATTATAAATAAAAGGCCGTTGAAGTCTCGAAGACGATAGCCATACCTACTGGAATCATAAAAAATCATATAAGGAAAGACATGGTTGCAATTTTTCATTTATGGAACCGACGTTTAATGTCGTAAACGGCACCGCCCGCTAAACCCGCTGGGCAGAACGGGTGATTTGGATTGCGAAATAAGGTTGGGGTCACTTTCACCTTAAAATTGTAATTTAATAACACATTTACAACCAAAGCGGCACATAGCCGAACTTTTACAGCTACGAATTTCAAACTCCAAATCTTTCACGGCTGAAGGCTTCCAAACAAGAAATGTTAAAAATCAACAAAGTGAATTTCAAGTGACTGAAAACACGTAGTTACAATTACAAATAAAAAAATTATATATATATATATATATATATATATATATATATATATATATATATATATATATCACAGCTAGGCTGAAAGCCTCAAGGCAAGGGTGGGTAGACAAACACAAACATGATGCAATACAAACGGCTGATGATCCACAGTAAAATTTTCAAGATTTTAAAATAAATTAACATAACCTTTCAAAGGCAGATGGCTGCAATGTTTAAGCTTGAAAGGTAATTTTAAGAATAAGGTTCCAAGGCTGTAGGCCCACAATTTTCCAGAATTTAAAAAAGAAATAACCATAAGCCTTAAGCGCTAAGTAGCTGAAACCAAACTAAAAGATAAGACAACACAACGGCAATAACCTTTCAGCAAATATCCACTTGCTAGAACTCAAACTTACTTGCATAAAACACAGTAAAACCAAGAATTTTTTCATCATTGGCTATCATAGATTATAAACAGACAATTAAACAACAGACAAATAAAGAGAAAGACAGTAAAGACAACAGCACTCAGGAACCTCCAGGGGGTCGGTCGCCCTCGTTCACTTAGGTGAGACAGGTGGTGAGCCCAACTATACTTGATCTGTCGGAACCCAACCAAGGGACTGCCACAGACCGACCGACAAACGACTTGCTTGCCACCAATCGGTACATGCGAATTCAAACACAAAATGTTACAGGCGTGATTATCCACATTCAAATATGTATATTTATTAAGCTGTCAAAACTACACACCGTGTTGGACAGAGACAACAGGTGAAGAAAGGACATTGCCTTAAATTACGTTAGTGGCCAGGGCAGGTAACCGGAACACTAATGGCCACAAGGCAGAAAATTCCGCTGGTGCACTTGAATTGTAGTCAACCAATATAGTTAATTCCACTGCATGGCGGCTAAATTTCGGCAGTACAAGCACTCTGTGTTGCCCACAGGAAAATCTCCCCAACAGCGAACCACCAAAACGAACCACACAACATGAATGGACATGGCTTGGGTACTTAAAACCACTACTCAACTTTGACGTCCTGGGTCGGTGAACCACGAAGCTCGTAACGATCGGACAGCTCCACACACGCACCGACACTGCACTGGGACCACCAACGGACCCAGCCGACTGCACCACACGGAGATAAATTCCCTGGTCCGCAGCAACCGCCTGAATCCTCTCAGAATGCCGACAACATCTAAAATAGTTGTCAGTGGAAATAACGCCAACTACACACACAACCTGACAAACACTTACACCAAGACCTGAACGATACCCAACAGTAACTAAGCATGCAGGACGACCGACCGACGATCCACCAAGACCGTGGCCTAGCTCATGTGATGCGTGGCGGCAATGGTCGGGCGAGCCATGTCGACGCAAACCTCACTGCTGCTCCAACCAGACTGCACTAGTGCCGCATTGAAACTCCCCAACTGGCACATCCGGACTGAGCTCCAGACGCGTTCCAACTCACTGGCAGCCCGAACTCGAGACCCGAACTCGGCCTACGGTAGACAACGACCGGGAAGTAATAGCACTCGAACAAAGATACTACGAGAGGGGATATATCGATACGCGCTGCTAAAGCCGCTCACGGTCAGGAAAAGCAGCAACACAGTGACGGTAGTAATTTAAATTAACGTAATGAGGTGGATGTACGTTAAAGATGGCGGGAACACGAGCCACGCACGGCTCACATCGAACAAGAAGTAAGGATGATTAGGGTTTAACGTTCTGTCGACATCGTGTTCATTAGGGACAGAGCAGAACCTTCTTTTTTTTGGAGGCTGGGGTAGGCAATTGGCCGTACTATTTCAAAGGAACCATCCCGGCATTTGCATGGAGAGATTTAGGGAAATCACGGGAAATCCAAATGTGGAAGGCCGGATGCGGGTTTGAACCACCGTTCTCCCGAAAGAGAGTCCAGTGTGCTGACCACTGTATTACATTGTCGGTTGCAGTGTAGAGATTTGGAGAATTCTACGATATCCAACATATGTAGCTCGTTTTTTCCTGAAGAAGCTCTTGTAGAATTTTAAGTAGGATTAATAGAATCCTGGAAATATGCTGTTCAGTGTTGGTTTGCAAATCGTTTCCTTATGTTATAACGCCTCCCAGTTTCAAGTTATCAAGTACCTGTTTCTTTGGCCTTGTGCTCCACTTGAAAGTGAAAATAAAGGTCAATAATTGGCCATTCGTGAATAAAAATAATTTGTTGACTTAATGAAGAGCACTGCAGAAATGACGGTTTCCTTCAACAAATACTGTGTTGTAAGCGTATAGATATCGATTCCATACTGCTAGGATCGAATTACCCTCACGTTCCTTTACTACCGAGCAGTGACATCACAGACGGAGAGACTGGTGCCTGGAGATCGTATGGAGGTTTAGGAGAGAGTCAGTCGAGCCTGAGCAAGCCCGCAGGGCAGGTTCGGAAGCTCGTACCCCTCGCATGGAGCGTAGAAGAGTGAGCTAGTTTTTCGATATTGCGGGATATTGTCAGCGGAGCCGGAGCATGATTACAGGGCAGATCATAAGTGCCTGCGCTTCTCGTGATCGTGCGTAAAAGTCATAGATTTTACTGAGAGTCGTGCCAGAGTTAAAATGCGTGTAGAATTCGTATTTGTGTGTGTGAGCAAAGCTAGAATTTTGAAGCTCAGATTTATATTTTATTTGCGGGAAACTTGAAATATGTCAATAGAAAGTCAAGCAGGCCAAAACATAAATAAATCAAAGTAATAAACTGATGAGAAATATTTATAAGCTAACAAATATGTAAATAACAATTGCAGAGTGTGAGATAAAAGTTAAGAAAAATGTTTTGTAAAATTTATTTAAGCTTTTTGCATATCGATGGTGACAGTGAAGTATCCGTACCAAGCTCTTTGTTGGCGGGAGAGCCCGCGCATTGATACATAGGGAGCGCGGCGAGAAGCGCGCAGCATTGTCGATAGAATACTCTTGAGCCAACCTTTCTGCAGTGAAGTTGTGTGTAGAGAGAGAGAGCGGTGTGCCTGTTCGACAACAGCTATATATTACTTGAAGAATACTATAATTATATAATTGTTAATTATTCAAGAATTATTAAAATCGACGTCATGAAGACATATAGGGTATTTAAGCACTAACTGCATATTGTAAGTTATTTGTAACATTTTTTAATGCGTTTTATGTAAACGATCCCCAAACTAAAGTTTTATAAATTGAATCATTACAAAGACTTAAAAACTTATATTCCTTCGTTTTCAGAATAGATCAGTTTATCTCAGTCAATATGGTATTATTATTCATTCAACCCAGTATCCACAGGCTTTAACTTTTGTTGAATTTTCTCAATTTTTTTTAGTTAATAATAACATTGAATTTTTCACCGGTAACTTCAATGAAAAAAGCAAATCAATAATAAGTACAGTTTTAGCTCACGTATTTGCAATCCCAGTAAATGAATGCCAACCCAGATAATTATCAACAACAGATCAGAGTGAGTGCATTCAGACACGCAGTCAGCTGACGTTATCCACAGGCGACCCAGTAAAATAAACGGTAAGGTAAATATACAAGTATGTTTTCAGGCTCACTGCATAGACAACCAGTACTAAGGGCCACGCCGTAAGCTTATGTGTTCGCGTCGAAACAGTCTTCTTTTGATCAGCCACATTAATATTGTCGTCAATAAAGACACAAGGCGTACTACATTGTGTACGCTAAAGACTATCAGATCAGACACGTTGTCAAAAGCAAGTGCAGACAGGAAACCTGCAAGGCACAAAAGTTCAATTATCTTTCTTTCTTTCCTTAGACGGAAAGTAAGTTAAATTATTTTATTCTAGACAGGAAGATTATCGTCTAAACGCATTAAGTTCAATCATTTATTCTTTTATTTATTCGACGGGAAGGTTTCAAACCGGTGTAACGAAAAGACGATATTAATGATAAGACAATGG
This sequence comes from Schistocerca piceifrons, assembly GCF_021461385.2. Taxonomy (NCBI): domain Eukaryota; kingdom Metazoa; phylum Arthropoda; class Insecta; order Orthoptera; family Acrididae; genus Schistocerca; species Schistocerca piceifrons. Next base: position 616,944,432 of record NC_060140.1, read on the forward strand.
TAAACTCATACAGCTTGTGATAAATCAGTGACTGCATTTGTAGAGTGCAGCCAGAATCAGCAGAGACGTGTTTCTGGATTTTAAAGTGTAACAAAATAACTGAACGTACAAAAGTGTTAACCTATTAAAACCTCTTCATCATTAATATAATGTTTTGGAAGGAACAGAATCATAATGTGGGAGAACTGACAGGGCATGTGTTTTAGCCTCGCGGTCAGAACTTGAGTTATCAGCGCACGTATGTCTATAGCTGGCTACTTATTAATATCCGATGCCTAATTTTCCCAACTAGGCAAACTATAACAAATATTGGTTAACTATATTCACTAATAGAATCAATAAAATATTAGGTGCGGCTTGCAGCGTAAGTTTTACTAAAAAAGTCTGACGTTTCTTTTTTAGTTTTCGATTAATTTCTGGAACTGCAGCAATGTCTTCTACAGCCCGACCTTACCTGATCTCCGCCTCCAAATATTACGAGCAGGAGTACTACTAGCAGAGGTCTCACTGATACCGGTTCCCGCTGATTTTGTGCGGATCCTGTAGACGGACTTTCACTCTTCTGTTTTTGGGAAGACGGATGTGTCTCTACGTACCTCTGCGCTCATTATTTACGTCTTCGCTTCAGTCAGTCTTGTAATTCTTAACCAAATATCATGGTTTTATTACCTGAAGATACATTCCATCTTTAGGACAGAGGACAGTGTATACAGAAATAGGTGTAACTCGCAACCTGATATAGATTAACTCGCACTTCCAGAAATGAGTTTAGCGGACGTGCGGTCTAATGCACTGCTTCCTGAGCGGGAAAGCGTGCCGGTCCCCTGCACGAATCTGCCCGGCGGATTAGTGTCGAGGTCTGGTGCGCGGGCCAGCCTGTGGATGGGTTTTAAGGTGGTTTTCCATCTGCCTCGGCGAATGCGGACTGGTTCCCCTTATTCCGCCTCAGGTACACTACGTCGGCGATTGCTGCGCAAACATTGTCTCCACGTATGCGTACACCATAATTACTCTACCACGCAAACATTGGGGTTACACTCATCTATAATGAGACGTTTCCGGGGAAATCCACTAGGGGCCGAACAGCAAAACAACCCTCGGTTCGGTGTGGGGCGGCGGTGGGGTGAGTGGACTGCTGTAGCCTGTTGACGGGTGCGGCTACGGCGGGGACGAAGCCTCTCCGTCGTTTCTAGGTCCCCAGTTCAATACATACACACTTGTATTATATGACATTTTCAATTCCATATTCGAATTCAATACCAGTAGTGCCTTCCGATTGAAAAAATCTATCGTTACCTGCATCGCTATGTTCATGATGTCACATTTGCTTCTGTAATTTTTTGCATTCTTGCTTTCTTAATCGGAGAAATCTTTTATTTCTTACTAGCTGACGAACCCGGCATTCCCCAGTATTCATTTTGCCAATTTTATGTTAGAAACGAAAACAAAAAATTAGATGATTGTTGCTGAGGTCCCTAAAAAATTTCACTTCCATCTGTTCGTGAAAACACCTTTGAAATTATGAATCAGTCGTACAAAGAAATGTGCATAATGTACCAGGTGGTTATAATTAAAGTGGAGATATTCACAGAGGCCCAGTGTGGGCTGTAATCATCGTATGACAGAAAAACTTGGTAGGTATTGTAACGCGTTGATGAGGAATCGATTTATTCTGGAAAATATTAGTTCAAATTTTGACCAGCAGGTGCTAATCTGGCGCCGTGCGGAATCTCGTCGACGCATCCGGTGCACATATTGAACAAATTACCTAAGCGATGGTTAATAGTATCAAAATTATGTCTTTGTTAATAATATCAACATTACGCCTTTGTCACTTATTTCACCTTTCCTGCCCACCTCCCTTTCGCAACCCATCACATACAGAAATATTTCTATACGACTTCCTTGCATCCACAGAGTCAGATTTACAACTGATGCCTAAAATTGGGACTAATTACTTCCCTCATTAACACATTAGAAAATCTCCAGAGTTCTGCTGCCATGCGATAATTACTGCCCACAGCTGACCTCTGTAAGTATCTGAACATCAGTTATAACCTCCCGGTAGTAATATATTGGTCTGCAGGTTAAGAAACATGATCGCAGACAGTTTCCGTCCGTTGGGTGCAGCTGCTTCACGTGTCTACATCTGGATTATGTCACTTGCCTACGGCAATGTCTCTTCATACCTCGGTAGGGAACTGTCGCTTTCGCCTAACGCCGTTTGCGCTTCGCGGTTGACAGCTATCAAAATCATTGCCAGGCGTCAGGGATTTCCTTAATTGACTCGACAGTAGGAGTGTCTTATAAAAAGAATAAATGTATTAAACCTTAATGCACGATGCGGGTTTTTTCCTCGTATTTTAGTGTTTGTGACGTTGTACCTCTTGAAATATGTGTCGTACATTGATATATTTTTGTAGGTACATTCAGCGGAATATGTGGACCATGTCACCGAAGTATGTTGCGAATAGAGTTAATATCAAAGAAGTGACTGCGGCAGTTTTTCATGCAGCTCATTGTTTATGACATCATATCTCTCGAAGTATGACAAAGAGGTGATTCTTAACCCCACAGCGCTTGTTGCCTGACAGCAAGGGTGACCTGTTCCAAGTTTAATTAAAGCCATTCCAGTGATTTAGTAGGAGACATGGAACATAGACACATACACACATCCATTTTTACAATGTTTATTGATTTTCCGATGGAAGTCAACAAAGGTAAAATCGCGTAGGCAAGACAACTATATGTCGCCATCGAAACGGCGCAATATGTTTGTAATAGGTAGTGCAAAATTTAAAAGAACGTGGACTGAAGCAGCGCCTTTTTCCTAGTCCGTACACCTAATAAGCATGACATAATTTATTTAAATTCCTACCAAACCAAACCATGTAGATCTTTTTGAATGTAATAGTACAGCCAGAAGTCAATAGTACTGGGCCTACGGTAAACAGTTCTAAGTTGCCCACTTGGCAAATGATGCCAGCAATGGTAAGTCGGGTGGTGGGCGATTTCCCGGTAGTATTTACGTTGCATCAGCTGGTCTATTCGCAGCTTCACTCGGAACGTCGCACGCCGCGCCGCGAGCCAAAAACCGCCAGTATATACACGGCAGGCCACGCGTGAGCAGCGCAGTCTGCTTGGTATCTCCGCCTCAGGCCAGGTGGTCACGTGCGCTCGGGGGCCGGATTGTTGACAACTGCACAACTGGATACGGTCACTGGATCACACCTGATGGTGTCTGCTTCACTGGAGCCAGGACGTTTCTCTCAACATGGATCTGGTTAGCGAGGTACGTCCAGCGATTTGTCCGACGCGACTTAAGCACGCACTCTCTGTACTCATTCAAGTAATGTTTCAATCACTCGTGCTTTGTGCCGAAAGCGATACACTTCCATGTGGACTTGATCGAGAAGTTTACCTTTCACGTACGCTAGAACTAACTAGGACAATACTTGACACTGAAGTGAGTTGCGGCTCCCTAGCCACATTTCCACAGTTGTCTCGCGAACGATTCGTTTTCAGACCAATGTTTATTGTAAGTTTTAGTTTCAGTTAGCCTATTCTTTCTAGAGATCAGAAACGGAGAGAGTATTCGCCTGTTGGTCGGTTTGCGCGCGTCACAAATCAAGGCGCAGCTGTTACATCAGTGCTAACGGGAAACTTTCGTTCCCGCTGGTAGTTCAGCGGGTACGGCGATTCTGAGAACTGGGCGCTGCGGTTGCTTCATACCTGTCGACTCGTTCTCTTTTACTGAAGCATACTGGAGTGTACGGCTAGTCGTAACTTACTGCTTGTACGAGACAGAAGTACGTGATCTTCCTGCTGTAATGTAGCACCGAGAAGGCGAAGTGGCCGACCGTCGGCATCACATGTCCTTTATGGGCTAATAGCGAGTTGTGTAGTTTAACATTCATTTCAGTAATTTATTTTAACAATTAATCACCATTTAGGGGTTTCACTCCGCCCTTCCGTCACGTTTTCTGGTACTGTCGGGCTCGTTAACGCCTCGAAAATGTGTGCATGTCTACATAATCGTTAGACTTCGTTTGAATAGATATTAAATACTGAAGTAAATCTACAGCTGTGCTCAAAAAAGGTATATCTTTATAAATATATGTATAAAGAGAACAATATTAGCTTCTAACCAGTCAGTCATATTGACATATGAAGTGTTTCTATCTTTTAGTAGGGTCGGTCATTTTGTGACATTTCAACCTGCAATCAAGAATGGCTATAAAGCCGAAATCATGATTGTGTGAATTAAGTTAATATTAATTTACAGTTTAACAGTTGTAAATTTCTTTCAAAACGTTTGCATACGTAGCGGGAAAGTCATGGGTTCGCTGTTATATTTGCTAACTCGTGTTCTCGCTCGCGTCTCTGAGTGAGTCGACTCCCGAGAGCAGACTCAAATGACGTGTCGGCTGCGGCGGAGAGGCGCGGAGGTGGCGAGTTAGAAGATGACGTCACAGGACTCGCTGGCGTCAGTTCGGTATTATACGTCCTGTATACTAGTTCTGTGTCGGTAAGTTGTTATCGTTGTCAATAAAATTATTGAATTCTGTCCTTGGAGTACGATGAGTGGAAAGAGCAGCATGCTTATAGCGCAATCTGCAGTTCTACTGACAAAGAATATATGACGTTTTTAGCAATATCTAGATGAATGCAAGCGGAGGGGTATCTGCAGTGTCGATTAACGTGGCACCTGCCATTGAAAGGCAGCGCAGGTGGCGTCGCTTGTATGTAAGTCAGTCTGCAGCAGCGCCCTATGTCTTCCCCTGCGTCAGTCCGGAACACAGTGCCACACGGTTTTGCGTCTGCCCTTCAGCCATCCTCTCACGGAACTTGAAAAAGTACGTGAACGAGGAGCTGGTGACATCAAAGTGTGGAATTCTGCGTACCACTACAATGCGGAGCCTGAAATGAATCTGGCATATCAGATTTTTGCTTCATGAAGCAGAATGTGGCCGAAGAGATGCGACATCGTTGTACGTTGCCAGCAGAACGTAGCAGCCGCCATATTGCATGGCGTTAAACAACGTGTCTGTGTGTCTCTTCTTTCATAGAGTACGTACAATTAATATAAGCTGTTTCGAAGCATCAGCAAAATGAAGATCTCTACAAAATGCGTCGTTTTAGCTACGGTGTGTTATAATAAGATGTCAAGTAATTACATATCAGTAGGTAAACGCATCGTGTAGTTAATTTTAGTGTTATAACTTATATACTACGAAAGTGTACATTTCAGTGCTACGGCACAACATTTATCAAAGTATGTCTCTCTGGTACAGTTTGCATACTAAGTATTAGGAAGTAACATTTATAGTTACGATCTTTACAATAGTGTTTGCCATGTGCGGTAGCCAGGTAGCTGTGTTGAAGCTCTGGAAAGCAGAATTGATAGGGTCGTGGGCCACTGAGGTGCGATGAACAAGGTAGCGAGTTTGCGTCCAGCCGCCTCCGGCATTTTTTAATGTATTTTTCTATATATTATTCTGCGTCGTTTTTATTCATTTACAAGTATTATCTCAAAAGTCGGTGTTACCTGTTATAACTAATTTGCAGCAATTCCAGTTGCAGAGGCCAACGATTGGAATGTTTCGCCAGCTCCCAGAATGTGTGAAGGTAACTTTACTCACTGTAGGTTTTTGCTGTTATGAAACTTTCTGTAAAATATACATACTCATCTCTGGGTTTGTGGACTGGCCCATATTTGGTGTCTTCAAGGTAAATATCTTCTTCAGTGATGGTATGCACCTTCGAAAAAATCTCTTCTTCGATTCAAGTGAAATTACGAAAGGAAACTCGATCTTCAAATCTATGTAATGAAATATGTTATTTCAGAGTGTTAGTGGTGAATGAAACATCGAGAATATGGAAATTACGCATGCGAAAACTGCCGTTAGAGACTATATCTTAACCATATTTCGTTTAAAACCGACAATGGGATGAAACTTTCATTGGGTTAAGGAATTATTTATTTCTCGTTCTATCTGCCAGATACATTTTACAAAGAACAGATAAGATTAATATAAATCACAATAAACGTTTGGAACTTACATTGTGGAAACAAATTATGTCAGTTATTACATTACAATTATGTCAGGGAAACTACATTATTACATTAAATGGAACAAAAATCACATAAATTGAAGACAATCAATTACTCAGTAACATTAAGATTATGGAGCCATTTCCTGGCATTGTCCGTTAACTTATAGAGTGACATCAGAGAGCCGTCTCTGAAACCATGAATGTTACAAACCAGAAGATGGTCCATTGTTTGTACCTCGCCACAGTCACAACACGAATCGTCTGTATGGCCCCGTTTGGTTGTTTGCTGTCTGCATCATCCAACTCCCGTGCGAAATCTGTTTAGAGCCGACTAGTGTTTCCTGTTGAGATTGAAGCATTCGTTCCTTCTGGTTGGGTCGTGGATTAGGTGATGGTTTTCCACGACGCCGCTTCTCAGACCCTACCATGCTTTCTTCCATTCAGCATCGAGACCCTTTGTGCCCAATGTTCTGTTCCAGACGCCGGCCGCGGTGGTCTCGCGGTTCTAGGCGCGCAGTCCGGAACCGTGCGACTGCTACGGTCGCAGGTTCGAATCCTACCTCGGGCATGGATGTGTGTGATGTCCTTAGGTTAGTTAGGTTTAAGTAGTTCTAAGTTCTAGGGGACTGATGACCACAGCAGTTGAGTCCCATAGTGCTCAGAGCCATTTGAACCATTTCTGTTCCAGACGATGGGTTTCCTGGACTTGAGTCCCGTGGGTCCTCCCATGTCGGCATGTATGGGTAGTCTTGGGTTTGCTTCAATTTTTCTACTATGTCCTGGGTTGCTTTCTCTCTACGTATGGAAGCAGGAGCGATGTTTGCCAGCACCGGCAGCCACTCAACGGGGGCTGGCCTGAGAGTGCCGGTGACGGTTCTCAGAGTGGCATTTAGTTATACATCCACTTTTTAGGCGTGCGGGCTTCTGCTCCAGACTGGGGCACGGTATTCTGCAGCGCTATACACGTGTGTCAGTGCAGCAGTTTGTAGAGTGGCAGCATCACAACCCCAAGTGGTGACTACCAGTCTGTTGAGCAGGTTATTTCTCGTCTTTAGCTTTTGGGCAGTATCAGTTAGGTGTTGTCTGAAAGTCATGCAGCGATATAGCTTAATACCGAGATATTTTGGGAAATTCTCGTGGCTGACAGCTTTACCACTTATAACCAGGCGCAGTTCCCCTCTCGCTTCCTTGTTGTTTAGATGCATGACCGTGCATACAGTTTACGAAAATGGACACGCGTAAAACAGCTGCGTTAACTCTGTTAGCTATCGTCAGAAGAAGAGCTGACAAAATCGCAAAAGAGATTCTGGATTCGTAGGTTGCTTGAACAGAGAATTTCTGTTAGAGGATCACTGCATTATGCTATATAACGTTCTGATAAACATATCAGTAGAAATTAGTTAAGGAATAGTTTCTACTCCTCTCACCTATCTGTTTCCATCCCCTCCTTGTCCCTCACTTTCCGTCCATCTCCTCGTATCCGCTTCTTTGTCCTTGTTATCGTCCCCATTCCAATAGGAAGTTGCTTGTCGTTACCCCCAATAATATTTCTATCCAAATAGCGAGTAGTACGTGTACCAAATTTGACTGAAGACGTTTAGGGATTTAGGAGGAGCGTTTTACACGTGTGTGGCCTTTCTCTTGCACGCCCATGTCACATATATGTAACATATGTCGCATATATTCGTACATGTAGTCCATCTGTATCACTAGTGAATTTCGCCCTGCAGTTTCGTTTCCACGCGACTTCCCTTCCCGTCGAGTACCGCTTTGCGATAATCGTTGCGAAGTTGCTGAGAGGTGTGACTCAAAGGTTACGGGACGAACTGAAGACTTAAATTGACAACTGTCTGCCTAATGGCATGCACTGCGGGTTGTTTGCACCAGTGAATGAGCTACAACAAACTAAATCGAAATTAATTGTTTTTATACAATCGAGAGTATGTTAACATATTTACAGTTAACGGAAATTTGTGACTTTTCTGTCGCTTTCGCTGTTAGTTTCCACACTATAATTTAATTTTACTGGGCGACAGTGGCGCTGCTAGTCACAGAAAATAAAACTACCCGTATGATTTATTTCTTTCTTGCTATTTGCTCCCACTGCCGCACAGTACATGAAACACGGAACACCACATACTCGTCCCACTGCACTGTTTTTCTCAAATCTCTCCTGCAGTAGCCTAGAAGATTAACAGTTGTATACAACGGCATGTCTTTGTGTCTCGCGTACAAAGATGGTATTCAAAAGCTGATCCTCCATTTTCTAAATAAAACAATACAGAGCTGTTATGGAGGAGGTGACGCAACTCACATCCTTCGTATCGTGGACTCTAAGACGCTGATAACTGGATAGTAACACGTTGCAAACGATTTGTTGGTGTGTTACTCTACAGTCGCGGTATCTGCAGAGTCATACTCAACTATACAGGAAATGATTCGCAAACTACCAGCTATTAACTTGCGCCGTCAACGAGCCTCAATTCAGTTGCTCTGTGTGAGGAGGGCCTTAATCCTAGCGACGCTGCAGAGTAAAACAGAAACGCCTAAGCAGTCTATATCTGTTTGTACTGTTTGTATCCCGCAAGTCGCAGCACGGCGTGGGTAGAAATTATGTGGAGGGAGGGGAGCAGACAGGGAAAGGTTGCGCGGAGTATGTCAGTGGTATTCTCCCCACTTCTGTTCCCATTCGTGATTGGTACAGCGGATTAAGTATTGTCAATGTCCATTATGGCTGTTTGCGAATATCTTTATCAGTATAATTCTTATGCGCTGTTGATCGAATTGACAGTATATAAAATTGTCCGACGTTTCAATTTCGGGCCCCTCTCAGGGCTTTGTGCTGAGCTGAATAACGGATTTTGTATAGTATCGGAGGAAACTGTTTGCGTGCTTTCATAGTGTACTTGAGGATAGGAGGAGGGGTGTTAGGCGTTCTTTATGCTACATCTACATCTACATTTACATTTATACCCCGCAAGCCACCCAACGGTGTGTGGCGGAGGGCACTTTACGTGCCACTGTCATTACTTCCCTTTCCTGTTCCATTCGCGTATGGTTCGCGGGAAGAACAACTGCCGGAAACCGCGCTCGAATCTCTCTAATTTTACATTCGTGATGTCCTCTGGAGGTATAAGTAAGGGGAAGCAATATATTCGATACCTTATCCAGAAAGCTGGGCAGATCGCCTCTCTTGCCGAGTCTGCCACTTGAGTTTGCTAAACATCTCCGTGACGCTATCACGCTTACCAAATAACCCTGCGACGAAACGCACCGCTCTTCTTTGGATCTTCTCTATCTCCTCCGACAACCCGACCTGGTACGGATCCCACACTGATGAGCAATACTCAAGTATAGGTCGAACGAGTGTTTTGTAAGCCACCTCCTTTGTTGATGGACTACATTTTCTAAGGACTCTCCCAATCAATCTCAACCTGGTACCCGCCTTACCAACAATTAATTTTATATGATCATTCCACTTCAAATCGTTCCGCACGCGTACTTCCAGATATTTTACAGAAGTAACTGCCACCAGTGTTTGTTCCGCTATCATATAACCATACAATAAAGGATCCTTCTTTCTATGTATTCGCAATACATCACGTTTGTCTATGCTAAGGGTCAGTTGCCACTCCCTGCACCAAGTGCCTATCCGCTGCAGATCTTCTTGCATTTCGCTGCAATTTTCTAATGCTGCAACTTCTCTGTATACTACAGCAACATCCGCGAAAAGCCGCATGGAACTTCCGACACTATTTACTAGGTCATTTATATATATTGTGAAAAGCAGTGGTCCCATAATACTCGCCTGTGGCACGCCAGAGGTTACTTTGACGTCTGTAGACGTCTCACCATTGAGAACAACATGCTGTGTTCTGTTTGCTAAAAACTCTTCAATCCAGCCACACAGCTGGTCCTATATTCCGTAAGCTCTCACTTTATCAGGCGACAGTGTGGAACTGTATCGAACGCCTTCCGGAAGTCAAGGAAAATGGCATCTACTTGGGAGCCTGTATCTAATATTTTCTGGGTCTCATGAACAAATAAAGCGAGTTGGGTCTCACCCGATCGCTGTTTCCGGAATCCATGATGATTCCTGCAGAGTAGATTCTAGGTTTCCAGAAACGATATGATACACGAGCTAAAAACACGTTCTAAAATTCTACAACAGATCGACGTCAGAGATATAGGTCTATAGTTTTGCGCATCTGCTCGACGACCCTTGTTGAAGGCCGGCCGGAGAGGCCGTGCGGTTCTAGGCGCTGCAGTCTGGAACCGAGCAACCGCTACGGTCACAGGTTCGAATAATGCCTCGGGCATGGATGTGTGTGATGTCCTTAGGTTAGTTAGGTTTAATTAGTTCTAAGTTCTAGGTGACTGACGACCTCAGAAGTTAAGTCGCATAGTGCCAAGAGCCATTTGAACCATTTTTTTTAACCTAGTTGAAGACTGAGACTGCCTATGCTCTTTTCCAATCATTTGGAACCTTCCGTTTCTCTATAGACTTGCGGTACACGGCTGTTAGAAGGGGGCAAGTTCTTCCGCCTACTCTGTGCAGAATCGAATTGGTATCCCGTCGGGTTCAGTGGGCTTTCCTCTGTTGAGTGATTCCAGTTGCTTTTGTATTCCTTGGACACTTATTTCGATGTCAGACATTTTTCCGTTTGTGCGAGGATTATTGGTCATTATATTAATCTTTGTCACTGGCGGATAAAGAAGCGGCTGGTTGGTGTTTACATTATTTCTTGCCATTGGTGGATACAGGCGAGTTAGAAACAGGCGGTAGCTGTGCCTCAGTGCTGTTTTCTTGTTGGCAGGTGCGGGCTGCGGCGACACTGCGCTCTGTTAATATGTACGGCCACCGCTGTCTTCGGCACGCCTGTGTGAGCTGCCTTGCGCGCTGTCCTGTAACATAGCGTTGTCACTGCTGGCAACCACGACGCCGTCCTCTCTGTTCATCTTGGCGGGTCGCTTGGCCGTTCCTATCTCCTCCCTTGATTTTCGTCATCAATGTAAATGGCTGTTCCGCCTGTAAGCGGGCTTCACGAATTATTACACTACTGGCCATTAAAATTGCTACACCAAGAAACAATGCAGATGATAAACGGGTATTCATTGAACAAATATATTTTGCTAGAACAGACTTGTGATTACATTTTCACGCAATTTCGGTGCATAGATCCCGGGAAATCAGTATCCAGAACAACCCCTTCTGGCCGTAATAGCGGCCTTGATACGTCTGCGCATTGATTCAAACAGAGCTTGTATGCCGTGTACATGTACAGCTGTCCATGCAGCTTCAAAACGATACCACAGTTCATCAAGAGTAGTGACTGGCGTATTGCGACGAGCCAGTTGCTCGGCCACCATTGACCAGACGTTTTCAGTTGGTGAGAGATCTGGAGAATGTGCTGGACAGGGCAGCAGTCGAACATTTTTTGTATCCAGAAAAGCCCGTACAGGACCAGCAACATTTGGTCGTGCATTATCCTGCTGAAATGTAGGGTGTCGCAGAGATCGAATGAAGGGTAGAGCTACTGGTCGTAACACATCTGAAATGTAACATCCATTGTTCAAAGTGCCGTAAATGCGAACCAGAGGTGACCGAGACGTGTAACTAATGGCACCCCATACCATCGCGCCGCGTGATACGCCAGTATGGCGATGACGAATACACGCTTCCAATGTGCGTTTACCACGATGTCGCCAAACATGGATGCGACCATCATGATGTTGCTAACAGAACCTGGATTCATCCGAAAAAATGACGTTATGCCATTCTTGCACCCAGGTTCGTCGTTGAGTACACCATCTCAGGCGCTCCTGTCTGTGATGCAGCGTCAAGGGTAACCGCAGCCACGGTCTCCGAGCTGATAGTCCATGCTGCTGCAAACGTCGTCGAACTGTTCGTGCAGATGGTTGTTGTCTTGCAGACGTCCCCATCTGTTGACTCAGGGATCGAGAAGTGGCTGCACGATCCGTTCCAGCCATGCGGATAAGATGCCTGTCATCTCGACTGCTAGTGATACGAGGCCGTTGGGATCCAGCACGGCGTTCCGTATTACCCTCCTGAATCCACCGATTCCAGTCACTGGATCCCGACCAACGCGAGCAGCAATGTCGTGATACAATGAACCTCAATCGCGATAGGCTACAATCAGGCCTTTATCAAAGTCGGAAACGTGATGGTACGCATTTCTCCTCCTTACACGAGGCATCACAACAACGCCAGTCAACTGCTGTTTGTGTATGAGAAATCGGTTGGAAACTTTCCTCATGTCAGCACGTTGTAGGTGTCGCCACCGGAGCCAACCTTGTGTGAATGCTCTGAAAAGCTAATCATTTGCATATCACAGCATCTTCTTCCTGTCGGTTAAATTTCCCATCTGTAGCACGTCATCTTCGTGGTGTAGAAATTTTAACGGCCATCGCCTTCATCCTAGTGTTCCGCCACCGCTGCCCGTGTGCCTTGTCCCTGGCGGATATATCTTTCATGAGCTACAGCTCCTGTGCTATCGGCCGCCCCGTCTCGCCTACACGTCCTAGCCCACATTCGCAACCGATGTCGTAGACTCCTGCGGTGTTTAGCTTCTCGGCAGCATCTTTCATTGGACCTGTAACATCTTTAATTTTATTTTTGCTCCGAAAGATTGGCTTCGTGCTCTCTCGGCGGAGAATTTTGCCCACACGTTCAGTGACCCCTTGTACATATAGTAATAGGTCTATGTTCTGTGCTTCCTTCTGCTATTCGGTATTGGCTTCATACTTTATCTTCATTGTTTCATCTGTCATATTCTTGCCACAACCGAGGGCTGCAGAAACGGATCTAAGGTGTCATAGTTTCGCCTTCAGGTGTCCGCCATCGCTGATCTTGTGGGCTTTCATGGATTAAGTGCGAACGGGGAACTTCTGTGTGGATGATGGTGGGAGGAGGCCGCGGAAGCCTACGCTTAATTTAACTAACCTGTGTGGGCGGGAAGTATACAGAAACATGAGGCAGCTTTAATCGCTGCGACTAAAAAGAGGTAAACTGCTGAATGATTCTGCCTTCTTGAAAAGATGTAGCGACACCAATGTAGCTCCAGAACTCCTACAGCTGACATTCTGTATAAAATCGAACAAGGCTAAGAATATCTGTTTACAAGCGAATAAGGCTTTATTGAGAAAGAGGATCCGGCACATTCGTATTAGAATCGACATCATCAACAACAACAACAACAGGAAACTGTGTGAACCACACCTCTTCCTGACAAGAAAGCTGGAGATGGGAGACTGGGACAATGTCGGCAGGTTAACCTTTCAACAAGCCACAAGATGGAGCGACATTATCACTGACCGTGACTACGTCATCTACCACGAGTTAAAGCAGAGAATATCCGACAAGAAACGGTACGAGTCCTGACTGATGTAAAGCCGTACAAAGAAAACATAAGCAGGGAGTAACGACGTGCTGTCGTGGAGCTGAAGAAGAACCCTCAGTTAGTAATGGCACAGGCAGACAAGGGCAATGCTACCATTGTATTGGACACAGCAGACTACAACAGACGAATGTAGGAGCTTCTTCTTCTTTTTTTTTCCTTCTTTATTCGTCAGTCTTCTGAATTCCTCTGCTGTGTCAACCTCTTCATTTCAGAGTAGTATTTGCAACCTACGTCCTCAATTATTTACTAGATGTATTCTAATATCTCTCTTCCTCTATAGTTTCTGCCCTGTGCACCTCCCTCTAGTACCACTGAAGTCATTCCCTGATGTCTTAACAGATGCCCTATCATCCGGTCCCTTCTTCCTGTCAGTGTTTTCCACATATTCCTTTCCTCTCCGATTCTTCACAGAACCTCCTCATTCCTTTCCTTATCAGTCCACCTATTTCCAACAATCGTCTGTAGCACCACATTTCAAATGCTTCGCTTGTCTGTTCAGATTTTCTCACATTCCATGTTTCACTGCCATACAGTCCTGTGCTGCAGACGTACAGTGTCAGAAATTTCTTTCTCAAATTAATGCCTGTGTTTGATACTAGTAGACTTCTCTTGGCCAGGGATGCTCTTTTTGGCAGTGCTAGTAAGCTTTTGATGTCCTTGCTCCGCCCGTCATTGGTTATTTTGCGGCCTATGTAGTAGAATTCCTTAATTTCATCTACATCGTGACCATCAGTCCTGATGTTCGGTTTCTCACTGTCCTCATTTCTGCTACTTCTCATTACTTTCGTCTTTCTTCGATTTATTCTCAATCCATATTGTTCACTCATTAGCGTGTTCATTCCATTCAGCAGATCTGTAATTCTTCTTCATTTTCACTGTGGATAACAACGTCATCACCGAATTGTATCATTGGTACCCTTTCACCTTGAAATTTAATCCCACTTCTGAACCTTTCTTTATTTCCTTCACTGCTTCTTCGTTATACAGATTGAACAATAGGGGTGAAAGACTTACACCCTTTTTAATCCGAGAACTTCGTTCTTGAGCGTCCATTCTTATTATTCCTCTTGGCTCTTGTACATATTGTAAATTATCCGTCTCTCGCTATAGCTTACCCCATTTTTCTCAGAATTTAGAACATCTTGGACAGTTTTACATTGTCGAACTCTTTTTCCAGGTAGACGAGTCCTACGAAAATCTCTTGATTTTTCTACAGTCTTGCTTCTTGGTGTCTTTACTTTTCCTATAGCTAAACACCACATTCTCAGTTTTCTGTTCCATTGTTTGAATGGAGTACTTAATGAATGCATGCTTGCATTCAATATTTCGGCGGGTACATCGGATATTAATGTACCACCATTTCACATTTGTAATGCCTTATCTCGTTCTTACATCAACCTCTGACCTTGCAATGTCAGCCACTTATATATGTGGCCTAGACAGATGTATTCACTGAATTTAATTACTCTACATTAATTGCTTTTTGGTGTTGCAGTTTTTTTTCCTGTCATTTTATTATGAACGTATTTACCGATTATGCAGTATGTGACGATGACTCCGTCTGGTAGTTTTGTATTTCCACTTCTACTAAACGAAAATGTTCCGTAGATCTTATTTCTCAGAAATTGTTCCACTTGAAAAGCGCTATAAGAGTAATTGCAGTTGTGTAGGTTGTAAATAAAGTAATTGTACCAGTCAAAGGAGGTAGTGACGTGTTTTAAAAAGTTTCATTACTGGGGACCCAAGACAAGAAAAGATAATCAGTACTGTAAAATGATCTTCAGCACTACTGTTTATGTGTCTGCCATTTGAAGGCAGTACATCAACACCAACGGCCATTATACCGCCACCGAGAAAGCCTTTTAAGTAGGAATGTACACTAGCGGCCATTATAATTGCTACACCACGAAGATGACGTGCTACAGACGCGAAATTTAACCGACAGGAAGAAGATGCTGTGATATGGAAATGATTAGCTTTTCAGAGCATTCAAACAAGGATGGCGCCGGTGGCGACACCTACAACGTGCTGGGTTGGGTTGTGTTGGGGGAGGAGACCAGACAGCGATGTCATCGGTCTCATCAGATTAGGAAAGGAAGTCGGCCGTGCCCTTTCGAAGGAACCATCCCGGCATTTACCTGGAGAGATTTAGGGAAATCACGGAAAACCTAAATCAGGATGGCCGGACACGGGGTTGAACCGTAGTCCTCCCGAATGCGAGTCCAGTGTGCTAGCCACCTCGTTCGGTACAACGTGCTGATATGAGGAAAGTTTCCAACCGATTTCTCATACACAAACAGCAGTTAACCGGCGTTGCCTGGTGAAACGTTGTGATGACTCGTGTAAGGAGGAGAAATGCGTACCATCACGTTTCCGACTTTGATAAAGGTCGGATTGTAGCCTATCGCGATTGCGATTTATCGTCTCGCGACATTGCTGCTCGCGTTGGTCGAGATCCAATGACTGTTAGAAGACTATGGAATCAGTGGGTTCAGGAGGGTAATACGGAACGCCGTGCTGGATCCCAACGCCTCGTATCAAATGGTTCAAATGGCTCTGAGCACTATGGGACTCAACACCTTAGGTCATAAGTCCCCTAGAACTTAGAACTACTTAAACATAACTAACCTAAGGACACCACACACACCCATGCCCGAGGCAGGATTCGAACCTGCGACCGTAGCAGTCGCGCGGTTCCGGACTGCAGTGCCAGAACCGCACGGCCACCGCGGCCGGCCGCCTCATATCATTAGCAGTCGAGATGACAGGCATGTTATCCGCATGGCTGTAATGGATCGTGCAGCCACGTCTCGATCCCTGAGTCAACAGATGGGGACGTTTGCGAGACAACCACCATCTGCATTAACTGTTCGACGACGTTTGCAGCAGCATAGACTATCAGCTCGGAGACCGTGGCTGCGGTTACCCTTGACGCTGCATCACAGACAGGAGCGCCTGCAATGGTGTACTCGACGACGAACCTGGGTGCACGCATGACAACATGTCATTTTTTCGGATTACTCCAGGTTCTGTTTACAGCATCATGATGGTCGCAGCGGTGGTTGGCGACATCGCGGTGTACGCATAATGGAAGCGTGCCCTCGTTATCGCCATACTGGCGTATCACCCGGCTTGATGGTATGGGGTGCCATTGGTTACACGTCTCGGTCACCTCTTGTTCGCATTTACGGCGCTTTGAACAGTGGACGTTACATTTCAGATGTGTTACGACTAGTAGCTCTACCCTTCATTCGATCTCTGCGACACCCTACATTTCAGCAGGATAACGCACGACCAAATGTTGCAAGTCCTGGCAGGCCTTTCTGGATACAGAAAATGTCCGACTGCTGCCCTGGCCAGCACATTCTCCAGATCTCTCACCAATTGAAAACGTCTGGTCAATGGTGGCCGAGCAACTGGCTCGTCACAATACGCCAGTCACTACTCTTGATGATCTGTGGTATTGTGTTGAAGCTACATGGGCAGCTGTACCTGTACACGCCATGAAAGGTCTGTTTGACTCAATGCCCAGGCGTATCAAGGCCGTTATTACGGCCAGAGGTGGTTGTTCTGGGTACTGATTTCTCAGGATCTATGCACCCAAATTGCGTGGAAATGTAGTCACATGTCAGTCCTAGTATAATACGAGGGCCGTTCAGAAAGTAACATCCGGTTGATTTAAAAAAATACACCAAGTTAAATAAAAATATTTTAATATATACATCTTACAACTACATCTTTGCACTATTTTTCTACATAGTCTCCATAGCGATTGAGGCACTTATCGTATCTCTTCACAAGCTTTGAAATTCCTTCTGCATAAAAATCACCCGCTTGTGCCTGGAGCCAGCCTGTGACCGCATCTTTGAGCTCTTCGTCGTCATCAAACCGCTGTGACCCGAGCCATTTCTTCAAATGCATGAAGAGGTGATAATCACTTGGCGCCAGGTCTGGGCTGTAAGGTGGATGGTTGATAACGTCCCACTTGAAGGACTCAAGAAGGGCCGTTGTTCTGCGAGCAGAGTGAGGACGGGCGTTATCGTGCAAAAAAACGATACCGGAAGTCAGCATGCCACGGCATTTGTTCTGTATAGCCCGTCGTAACTTTTTTATTGTTTCACAGTACACGTCTTGATTAATGGTCGTACCACGTTCCATGAATTCAACCAACAACACCCCTTTGGCATCCCAAAACACCGTTGCCATCAGTTTTCTGGCAGAAAAATCTTGCGAGGCTTTTCTTGGTTTGGTAGGCGAATTTGAATGTGCCCACATCTTTGATTGTTCTTTTGTCTCGGGGTTGACGTACTTAATCCAGGTTTCGTCACCGGTCACGATTCTGTTTAACAATGGTTCTCCTTCGTCCTCATAACGTGACAGAAAGTCTAATGCAGAGGCCATTCTTTGAGTTTTGTGGTGGTCGGTAAGAATTTTGGGCACCCATCGTGCACAGAACTTACGGTAACCCAATCTTGCTGTCACTATCTTGTACAAGAGAGTCTTAGAAATCTGTGGAAAACCAGTAGACAACTCCGACATTGAGAAACGTCGATTTTCACGAACTTTTGCATCAACTGTCTGAACGAGTTCGTCAGTCACCAATGATGGTCTACCACTCCTCTCTTCATCATGAACGTTTTCTCGTCCACTTTTAAATAAACGTACCCATTCACGGACAACTCCTTCACTCATAACTCTTGGTCCATACACAGCACAAAGCTCACGATGAATAGCTGCTGCAGAATATCCTTTGGCTGTAAAAAACCTTATGACAGCACGCACTTCACATTTGGCGGGGTTTTCTATTGCAGCACACATTTCAAACTGCCACAAAAACTAAACTAGCGCAGGTACGACGTTCACTCGACCACGGCTTGATGCCGACTGACCTGTTGAGTGCGTGAACGCACAGATGGCGTCGCTACTCCCCCCACAACCCGCACTGTGACCAATCGGAGGTTACTTTCTGAACCGCCCTCGTATATTTGTCGAATGAGTACCCGTTTATCATCTACATTTCTTCTTGGTGTAGCAGTTTTAATGGCCAGTAGTGTAATTGGATTACGAATCGCTGAAAGTGCAAAATCGTGCCAAGGATGCGAATTGTCTCTGAAGAGTTTTATAGCCACGAGAATTAAGTGTTTTATTTAAGTATGAGAAAATCTCCTACGACATTAACTACAGTCAGTTCCCGTCTTAAACATAATCAGATAATGGTGACAAAGACTAAAGAAGAAAACTTGAAAAAATATTTTTTTTGTTAAACGTACTGGCTACAGAAATTTTTATCCAACTGTCATGTTTCGTTCTTTTAAACAACAACCAAAAAATTGTAACCGATAGGAGACTTAACTCCAGATCTAAGACAGTTCGTCACACAAGAGAGCTCTGAACCCGAACTTTATGGTTTCTCGACCAAGACTAGTTAGTGCCAAAGATATATCGTAAAAGTTACTTACAACGTTTTAGTTAATTTTTTGCTATGATAATTACTGTTTCTGCTGATTTTTCCTCAGCAAATGCTGCAATTGGCGTTACACTGGTCTCGTTCACTGTTTCAAGTTCTTCTTGGTAATTCGGAATCCTGTTTTTCTAAACAGCACATGGTTTGCGACATTATGGAACATACTCTTCACAGAGATCATTCCACGTCATGTTTGTCACTCTGTTGACAATGACGAAAGTTGAGAGTGATAAGTTCGAGGCGGCAAGATCTCCGTGAAGCATTTATTACTGACGTTACGGGTAATTATATGAGAGATCTCCACACGGCAGTCACACACGCTGACCGAAGAGCTGTATTGATTGTATGTTGGCACTAATGCAGGAAACCATCGTGCTAAAAATAAAGTAAAAGAAACACAACAATTATATAATTTGAAATTTTGCCTTTTCTGTAGCTTACGTTCTTGTTTTCCTGCTAGTTTTGTGGTTTTGCGCATTAATACCAACATACAATCACTATAGCTCTATGCTGGTTGAAGTGAAACTTGAATGAGAAGTAACGGCTCCAATATTAGGAAAGCTGACAACACCTGGAAGACCGCGTATCCCTCCCCACCGAATATAAATGGCGCAGAATGGTAATGGACGATAAGATAGTCTGTTAGCAGCGCGGAATCGTCCAGGTCTGTTCTTGGGTCTTACAAAAATTAAACAGTACGTATGTTGTGGGGTTGAATGGGTGTGTGCATGTACGTGGATGTGTATTATTCTAATAACGTAGATAAGAACATGAGTTGGCGAGAGGGAAGGTGGGCGAAGTGGGGTGCACGAAATGAGAAGGAAGGGTGCTGAATAGAATAGGGAGAAAGGGTGCTGGCTATAGTAGGGAGGATACCGGAGTAGGGAGGATCGAGGTTTCAGTAGGATAGATGTAGGTTGGAGTGTGGAGAGTCGAGGTTGGAGCAGGGAGGATGAAGATTGGAGGAGGAAGATGGAAACGAGAAAGGATGAAGAGAAAGAAACATGGTAGGAAAATGTATCAGCTATACGATTTGCATAGCCTTTTAATGGAGTGTAGGCTTCCAAACTTGACGAATTGAAAAAAAGTGACTTCTTGTATCTTTTCTATTTTTGACTTAAAATGTGGGAAAGGAGAGAGTGGTACAGGCAGGTGAGAGATAGCAATGAAGACAGATATGAGCCACTCGGTCTGATTCTGGTGGTAGATCAATACCTGGAGAAGTAGCTGCACGGGATCTCTAGGGAGAAAGCCGGGCCAGTTCTCGCCTCTGGGAAGGGCTGCGAGACCTCAGAGCGGTGGTTTTCGCAGGTGGCGCCGGGGTTCCCCGCGCAGTTCATCTGAACAGTTCCCCTGCCCCCTCCCTCGCGGCTTCCCCCTCTATTGGAGGTAGAACGTAGTACGCACTGCCCCCACTCCCGAGCGCCACGTACGTCACGCCGACGACGACGGCGCGCGGTCCCCGACCCTGAGGAGTAGGAGGCGGCGTCGGCCGGCTAGCGGTCCCACGTATAAAAGTGACGGCCGGGGCACGCCGACCACTGTTCTACCATAACCTGCGACCAACAGGGCTGCCACTCTACTGGGCTCCTCCGAAAGCAGCCTGCCGCAGCCGACAACTCAGGCCGTTCCGTGACAGACGCCGCTGCTGTAAAAGTCGCATAGCCGACGGCAGGGGGTTCCCACTCAGAGCTCCTCGTATTGTATAAGGTAAGCAGCTTTTCGGCAAAACATCTGACCAAGTCGCCCAATAGAAGGCTATGGCACACTTAGTTTGGATTAAAAACTATGAGCGAATATAATTTCATTGCAATGCTGGTTTCATCTCCAACGGCTGGAAAGTTAGTTTCTAACAATAGACCCAAATATCGTGTGAACATTTCGTCAGAGCCTTAGAGTATATTTCACTGTGTTATTTTGCTGTCTGAGGCTTTGTTCTTCTTCTAGTACTTCTATACTCAACTTTGACTGTGATCAAAGTATGTTGCAACGCCACCTGAAACCTCGACTCTAAGAAAGGTAAGAGTTTGATGCCATGTGTATACACGACCGGTGTAAACATTATTACGCATATTTATCATGTCGGACACGTTACTGTGAGATGATCAATCATTTCTTTTATTTCATATCATTTGATACTGTTCTCCATTTCATTCTACCATATGTCTCTCGTTTCGACACTATTTACCACACCCAACATGATCGACAAACTTCCCCTACAGTATTTCCCCAATGACGCACATTTCAGTACTAAATTATCAAATTTTCCACTAACATGGCTCTTTTCTAGTGAACATTTCCAACAATTTTTTCTTCTCCCCCTCGGTTCCTGCTGACCCCATAATTTTTAACATCGCGTTACAAAACTACACTATCAGACCATTTTCCTTCAGTTCTGGCGTTTTTTTTTTTTTTTTTTTAGATTGTACTCCAGACGCGCAATTTCCATGTCGGAACTTGATAACCGTCAACCTTATTTGGTAAATATGGCTTTCTTTGTCTGCAGTAATCTGTTTCCGATGTCTTCTCTGGTTCAGTCGTCTTTTAATTTCTCTCCACGTTCCCTGCTTTAGTGTCGTGTTTGTACAAGTCAGTAGGACGCGATAATCATTACCTAGAAAGACCATGATACTTCTTATCTCTCTTCAAAATGAGTCTGCGTTAGACATCGGTAACCCAGCTGCTGAGAGGTGTTATATTCCAGACGAAAAAGGAAGAATAATTTAAAATAAATCTGATCACGCTGTACGTAGCTCCGATATTTTCTATGAGTTGATAAAAACTTTAAACGGCATAAACAGCGACATTCTACAAAATACTGAAATACCCTATTACGTGCGTCTTCAACTGTATCTGCAGGGTATATATTACACGTACAAATGAAATGAGCGTGTAGGAGACGGTGAAACAAGCAAATAACGCGGATAATCATAGGTCACAAAATTAATCGTTTCCCCGATACGACGTATTCGCAAGTGCTGTGATGCATATATTACAACAGTGTTAATGTCTAAGGCTACGTCCATTTTGAAACACTGCAAGTGAGGCGTAAGTTGCTAAGTAATATGTCAACTTAGTTTCAGATGAATATAATTCCGGATACACAAGTACCGTTAATAGCGTTGTGACAGCTAGTGTATCTATCTTGGCTCGCCCATACCATGACCTCCCAGTTCCCGACTTGAACGCGCTGAAATTTTTTGTACGGGAATATTTAAAAGCTTATGAATAAAATCAGCTAGATCGTCAGACTGCAGATATCTCATGTTCCTAGGAGGCGAAACGTCGTAATAAATAAAGAAATTTTAATAAGCATTCACAATGCAATGATAGCGGACTCACAGAGGAAATTCACTTCCTACATTAATAAATATTCAAAAGCTTTGGTGTATTCCATCCATGCTGGTAGTGTAGAGGAAATTCGGGAAACCACTGGGGATGGTTGTATATGCTTCTCGGAACACGCCTGGTATTTCCGAACGTGTATGGGCATACGCTGTAGCCTGCCTTCACATAAGCGTTGACAGTGTGGAACACATGTTGGAAAGTGTTTCTCGTCTATAGTTTCGATCTTCGAGGACTATGCTATAAGGTGCTCATGTACGTCGTATTGGGAAACCATCGGTTTATTAGTTGGAAATTCTACACAAAATATTTTACGGTCGTCCTAATAATGCCTTTTCCTCTACATTATCATCAATGGTTCTGTATAAAATACCATAGACAGGTCGTTGTCTTCTCAAAGTATTGTTTGGATTCCGTATATAAAGATCTGATTTGTCATTAATCTCTGTTACCAGGAATGCTGTCGTCACTCGTGAACGGGCACATGTTGATTTTGATACCTAAAATAAGAGAAATTTAGTAAAACTAAAAATCGGATTCCGATTGGTCTAAATTCCTTGGACCAACTAATGTCAAGGTACTTAAGAGCTTATACGCTGAAGAGCCAAAGAAACTGGGACACCTTCTTAACATCGTGTAGGGCCCCTTGAGCACTCAGAAGTGCCGCAACATGGTGTGGCGCGAACTCGAAGAAGTTAGTAGTGTGTGAAATCTTATGGGACTTAACTGCTAAGGTCATCAGTCGCTAAGCTTACACACTACTTAACCTAAATTATCCTAAGGACAAACACACACACCCATACCTGAGGGAGGACTCGAACCTCCGCCGGGACCAGCCGCAGAGTCCATGACTGCAGCGCCTCAGACCGTTCGGCTAATCCCGCGCGGCATGAACTCGACTAACGTCTGAAGTAATGCTGGAGGGAAGTGATAACATGAATCCTGCAGGGCTGTCCATAAATCTGTAATAGTACGAAGGGATGGAGAACTCTTCTGAATAGCACGTTGTAAGGCATCCCAGAAATGCTCTATAATGTTCATGTCTGGGGAGTTTGCTGGCCAGCGGAAGTGTTTAGACTCAGATGAGTGTTCTTGGAGCCACTCTGTAGCCATTCTAGACCTGTGGGGTGTCGCAGTGTTCTGCTGGAATTGCCCAGGTCCGTCGGAATGTCCAATAGACATGAATTGGTGCAGGTGATCAAACAGGATGCTTACGTACGTGTCACCTGTCAGAGTCGTACCTAGGCGTATCATGGGTCCCGTGTCACTCCAACTGCACACGCCCCACACCATTACAGAGCCTCCACCAGACAGAATAGTTCCCTGCTGACACGAAGGTCCATGGATTCATTAGGTTGTCTCCATAGCCGTACACGTCCATATGCTCGATATAATTTGAAATGAAACTCGTCCGACCAGGCAACATCTTTGCAGTCAGCAGTCCAATGTCGGTGTTGACTGGCCCAGGCGAGGTTTAAAGCTTTGTGTCGAGCAGTCATCAAGGGCACAGGAGTGGGACTTCGGCTCCGAAAGCCCATATCGATGATGATCGTTGAACGGTTCGCAAGCTGCCATTTGATGGCCCGGCATTGAAATCTGCAGCAGTTTGCGGAAGGGTTGCACTTCTGTCACGCTGAATGATTCTCTTCAGTCGCCGTTGGTTTCCTTCTTGCAGGCTCTTTTTCCGGCAGCAGCGGTGTCGGAGATCTGATGTTTTACCGTATTCCTGATATTTACGGTACACTCATGAAATGGTCGTACGGGAAAGACAACTTCATCGCTACCGGCGATGCTGTGTCCCATCGGTCGTGCGCCAGCTATAACACTAAGTTCAAACTCACTTAAATGTTGATAACCTGCCACTGTAAAAGCAGTAACCGATCTAACAACTGCACCTGACACTTTCTATCTGTTTACATATCTCTGTATTTGAATACGTATGCCTACATCCGTTTCTTTGGCGCTTCAATGTAGAAACCTGCAAGCATTGCGGCAGAAATGAATGTGTTTCGTGACGAGCTGATAATCACAAAAAACAGTCAGATAAAAAAAACAAGTTGGTATGTCTTCACTGGATAGCTCTCCACTGATTTACAACGCTTGCAAAATGCGAAGGTCTTTTGCGGAGCTGTCGGGACAGATACACAAGGTCAGCAATCTCAGCTCATCTCGACTTTGCAACTGTAACAATAAAGTAACTTTTCGTAATCGAACGTGTTATTCCGCACATGTGCTGAAGAGAACGGGAGACTATGTTCATGGTGTTAATGCTTCGTTCGAAAAAAAATTAAACCGAATCGAATTGGTTATTTCAGTAGCAATTCTTCATAAGAAACGCACACGCATATCCCTGTCGCGAGGAATGCTAACTTACCATTTACGTGGCCGTTGTTTGTGGCGTGAAGAAATTATGGTATTCGACTTAAGAAGCGTTGCTAGCGGTGGAAAATTTAATGACGTGTGAACGACAACGACGTCTCTGAGGACCATTTACACACGCGTAAGTGTGTCCCATAATTTCAGTTCGCAGTCAGAAAAATTCTGTGGAAGTCAGGTCACTTTCGATTTAACTGGTTCTCGGAGTGCGATTTGTTAAAAACGATTCAGGTAAAGCGATGCTTTCCGAAAAAAAGTAACTTTTTTATCTAATACATTTTCAGAATAATAGTGAAACTGAAGTTTCCAACAATATGTACCCATACTTTAACGGTTACTAAACTGTAATAAGGTTTAGAGCCTGAGGCCTCGAATATGATATGCAGACACCCTTACATGAAACTGTCGGAAGTTGAAAGTTATGCGATGACCCTGGAGGTAAGGCTAAATGACTGTGCACTTTTCTTTGATTAAAGACAACTTGGGTAATATCCATTGCTTCTTAAGAAGAGAAATGCTTGAGTATTTCCACAGACCATCTTCTCTTTCTTTTGCCTAGCGTTATTCTGTATTCTGATGAAACTAATTATGAAACGGTTCTCTTATTTTCTATTTTTTCATTCCGCCAATGTTTATGTAATTTAAGACTAACTGTACAGAAGCTGTCGAGGGAGTCTTGAATGTGGCAACAAGCTACTTTGTTTGGACTTCGTACGAAGTTGAAAAATGAGATCTGTCAGTGAGATGTGATACTTCTCTTTCATGGTAATCTTCTGAGAAGGAATGTTAAGACTGAACGACCTGGCCTCTGTTATCAGTGGCGCTAAATACGAGGAAACTGGCTGGACAGGGGCCGCCGGGCAACCATGATAACTAACAGCACGGCCTATCTCCTGTTATCTCAGCATAGCCCATTGCACACTCAGCACTGCCGATTACTACGAAAAGCGTCTTTTCCGGTTTCCATAGGCTCTATGAACCTGAATCAGCATCCACGCGACGCTGCCATCTCTTATCCTACACGATTGTTTAGGTCTGTAGGAGACATTGGGAGAGTCGTACCCCAAATATAGAGCATTTGATTTTTAGATATGATATAATAATTATACGTATCGCACCACGTCCAGAACAGTGACACAACTCAAAAGTGCAATACTTGAGAAAAGTCGACATGAAGAATTCTTTAAAACTTATATAAAAATGCTATAACTTCGTTAAAAGTTCAAGTAAGAATTTTTGGCAGTAAATTTCATTGTGTTCTAGGCAACAGTAATACGGAAATGTACTTCTGTTCTCACCGAATGTAAAGTGTTACCAGGTGACTATTAATTAGTTCTCTGAGTTGTCACTTTCCTTGGTTTTCTAAAAACTTTTTTGTTTTATTATGACCCTCATCTAATACAAAATGCCACTTTTCTACCCCAAATGACATAACTTTTTTTTACTTCCTGTAATATAATATGACATTCTAATCTCCCTGCGGCAAAATTTGTACTTAATTTGAAAGTTGGTAGTGTCTTTTTAAGAAAATACAAAAGGCAATATTATAATTCATGAAAATTAATACAATTTAATAATGAACATCAAATAGTTAAAGCTTAAAAAAACGATTTACGAGAACATGAAATCGTAAATGGGTTTTTGTAACGTGGCAATACTTTCCGCTGAGAAAAGGGATGTAATACGAACTTTCTTTATAGCAGAAATTTCCCCTTTTTTCTTGTATACTGCAACACACGAAGTTTCGTAATATTTACAACAGCTGTTATCGTTAAAACAATGTTCCTTTAGACATACATGCATACATTGTAATGTGAGATGCAGACACTGTATAATCAGAGACAGTCTAAAAATCAATAATGCTAAAAATTACATTCAACTTATATTATACAGAAAAATGTCACAACGCAGACTGATCCGCTCTTCTTGACTGCGCCACGCACACCTGCCGTTAGCAACACTGAACCGACGCTGTCCTTCCCGCGGTGAATCATGAAGTAACCGACAACAAAACTGACAGAAATGCCCTGTACTGGACAACTTGCGAGACAGAGTGAAGTTTCTTGTGCAAATTGGTGCACTTCACACGCACTTTTCATTGACAAACTACAAGTTGTCGTTTTTTCGACTAGTGTCACTTTTTTTGCCGCGGTGCGATATGATTGCCCAAGAGGCTGCACCACTTCACCGGATGTATATCTTAGTAGATAATTGAAATTGAAAACGGGATTTCTACTGCCGCATCACACCTGCCTAAGACAAGTACTGAGTCTTGAAATTTGTGATACATCTATTTCAGTTTATTTTCCCGAGGATAACTAAAAAATGGTCCTTTTTTACAAAACAGCGTCACTGACATGCCAATGGGTGAAATGATTTGGCGCATTATATAGAATCACATAGGCAGATCAAAAGTTTGAGTACTTAATGTCCTCTAATTTCTATAATTGGTAATAATCACAACTTCTACTGTTTTCTACAGCAAATGAACATATTACGTTTTTATTTTGTGTTTCATTGCGGTAGAGTTTCTTTATTGTACCTGTTATAACGAAGACTGCTTAGCAGTTGAAAACGGTCAAACTTGTTACCAGTTTGTGCGATTAAGAGAAATTCAATAAAAATGTATAAAGAAATATCCCACAGCACTGTTCCTACCAAAACTACAAAATATTCTGGTGTAACTACGAAAGGCCGTAAAGACATTTTGAAGAGTGTATACAAAATGAGCAATTACCATTCTAGGTTTGTCTATTTCGGTAGCGAGGATGAATTAACTGAAGTGAACGCTTTGCGTAGAACAAGATGAAGCACAATCAGCAACGTGCGAATAGTTTATAAGTGCCGCATCTTCTCACACAATTTTTTCATAAGTTATCCCCACACATAAAAGATATTGCCTATGACGACAAAGACTTGTAGCTCCAACAGAAACATGCTCCACGCTCACTTTATAGATTAACGTTAGTGTTCTCTAGAAGATCGGACAGACATGACAATTTCATGCTCAATAGCCTACAGACTGCCCTGTTATTCATATAGAATCTATTATGTAACTATATTTCGACGATCACATTGCAGGTACTTATTCTGATGATTACTGTATGGCCAATTGAAAACATCGTGTTTGGTGTTGTGGCGTATTGCAATCCTTTCCCGTAGTTCCTGCAAAACCACACATTTCTCAGGGACATTTACGACAAGTGGTGACCGCAACACTCCGATGTAAGAAACCGCGTATCATCACGTTTCTGCAATCAGCTGCCTCACTGCATCACTTCCGGACGCAGCAGTGGTGGAAGTATGGCGCAGGGAATGTCCCGCAGCAGGTGACGCCCACACATTGCTCTCTGAAAAATTGCTGCTCAGGGCCTTTGATGACCAAGACATTTTATCTGACCCAATATTCTTCTCTTCGTTATCAGGAGAAAGAAAACTGGCGTTCTACGGGTAGGAGCGTGGAATGTCAGATCTCTTAATCGGGCAGGTAATTTAAAAAGGGAAATGGATAGGTTAAAGTTAGATGTAGTGGGAATTAGTGAAGTTCGGTGGCAGGAGGAACAAGACTTTTCGTCAGTCGAATACAGGGTCATAAATACAAAGTCAAATAGGGGTAATGCAGGAGTAGGTTTAATAATGAATAAAAAAATAGGAATGCGGGTAAGCTACTACAAACAGCATAGTGAACACATTATTGTGGCCACGATAGACACGAAGCCCACGCCTACTACAGTAATGCAAGTTTATATGCCAACTAGCTCTGCAGATGACGAAGAAATTGAAGAAATGTATGATGAAATAAAAGAAATTAGTCAGATAGTGAAGGGAGACGAAAATTTAATAGTTATGGGTGACTGGAATTCGCTAGTATGAAAAGGGAGAGAAGGAAACGTTGTACGTGAATATGGATTGGGGCTAAGAAATGAAAGAGGAAGCCGCCTGGTAGAATTCTGCACAGAGCACAACTTAATCATAGCCAACACTTGGTTCAAGAATCATAAAAGAAGGTTGTATACATGGAAGAAGCCTGGAGATACTGAGAGGTTTCAGATAGATTATATAATGGTAAGACAGAGATTTAGGAACAAGGTTTTAAATTGTAAGACATTTCCAGAGGCAGATGTGGACCCTGACCACAATCTATTGGTTATGAACTGTAGATTAAAACTGAAGAAACTGCAAAAAGGTGGGAATTTAAGGAGATGGGACCTGGATAAACTGAAAGAACCAGAGGTTGTACAGAGTTTCAGGGAGAGCATAAGGGAACAATTGACAGGAATGGGGGAAAGAAATACAGTAGAAGAAGAATGTGTAGCTTTGAGGGATGAAATAGTGAAGGCAGCAGAGGATCAAGTACGTAAAAAGACGAGGGCTAATAGAAATCCTTGGGTAACAGAAGAAATATTGAATTTAATTGATGAAAGGAGAAAATATAAAAATGCAGTAAACGAAGCAGGCAAAAAGGAACACAAATGTCTCAAAAATGAGATCGACAGGAAGTGCAAAATGGTTAAGCAGGGATGGCTAGAGGACAAATGTAAGGATGTAGAGGCTCATCTCACTAGGGGTAAGATAGATACTGCCTACAGAAAAATTAAAGAGACCTTTGGAGAAAAGAGAACTACTTGTATGAATATCACAAGCTCAGATGTAAACCCAGTTCTAAGCAAAGAAGGGAAAGCAGAAAGGTGGAAGGAGTATATAGAGGGTCTATACAAGGGCGATGTTCTTGAGGACAATATTATGGAAATGGAAGAGGATGTAGATGAAGATGAAATGGGAGATATGATACTGCGTGAAGAGTTTGACAGAGCACTGAAAGACCTGAGTCGAAACAAGGCCCTGGGAATAGATAACATTCCATTAGTACTACTGACGGCCTTGGGAGAGCCTGTCGTGACAAAACTCTACCATCTGGTGAACAAGATGTATGAGACAAGCGAAATACCATCAGACTTCAAGAAGAATATAATAATTCCAATCCCAAAGAAAGCAGGTGTTGACAGATGTGAAAATTACCGAACTGTCAGTTTAATAAGTCACGGCTGCAAAATTCTAACGCGAATTCTTTACAGACGAATGGAAAAACTAGTAGAAGCCGACCTCGGGAAAGATCAGTTTGGATTCCGTAGCAATATTGGAACACGTGAGGCAAAACTGACCTTACGACTTAGAAAAAAGATTAAGGAAGGGCAAACCTACGTTTCTGGCATTTGTAGACTTAGAGAAAGCTTTTGACAATGTTGACTGGAATACTCTCTTTCAAATTCTGAAGGTGGCAGGGGTAAAATACAGGGAACGAAAGGCTATTTACAATTTGTATACAAACCAAATGGCAGTTATGAGAGTTGAGGGGCATGAAAGGGAAGCAGTGATTGGGAAGGGAGTGAGACAGGGTTGTAGCCTCTCCCCGATGTTATTCAATCTGTATATTGAGCAGACAGTGAAGGAAACAAAAGAAAAATTCGGAGTAGGTGTTAAAATCCATGGAGAAGAAATAAAAACTTTGAGGTTCGCCGATAACATTGTAATTCTGTCAGAGACAGCAGAGGACTTGGAAGAGCATTTGAACGGAATGGATAGTGTCTTGAAAGGAGGATATAAGATGAACATCAACAAAAGCAAAACGAGGATAATGGAATGTAGTCGAATTAATTCGAGTGATGCTGAGGGAATTAGATTAGGAAATAAGACACTTAAAGTAGTTTTTCTATTTGGGGAGCAAAATAACTGATGATGGTCGAAGTAGAGAGGATATAATATGTAGACTGGCAATGGCAAGGAAAGCGTTTCTGAAGAAGAGAAATTTGATAACATAGAGTATAGATTTAAGTGTCAGAAAGTCGTTTCTGAAAGTATTTGTATGGAGTGTAGCCATGTATGGAAGTGAAACATGGACGATAACTAGTTTGGACAAGAAGAGTATAGAAGCTTTTGAAATGTGGTGCTACAAAAGAATGCTGAAGATTATATGGGTAGATCACATAACTAATGAGGAGGTATTGAATAGGATTGGGGAGAAGGGGAGAAGAGAAGTTAGTGGCACAACTTGACTAGAAGAAGGGATCGATTGGTAGGACATGTTTTGAGGCATCAAGGGGTCAGCAATTTAGTATTGGAGGGCAGCGTGGAGGGTAAAAAACGTAGAGGGAGACCAAGAGATGAATACAACAAGCAGATTTAGAAGGATGTAGGTTGGAGTAGGTACTGGGAGATGAAGAAGCTTGCACAGGATAGAGTAGCATGGAGAGCTGCATCAAACCAGTCTCAGGACTGAAGACCACAACAACAACATTCTTCTGATGGGTTTGATGTGACTAGTCACAAATTCCTCTCCTGTGCCGACCTTTTGATATCATAGTAGCACTTGCAATCTATGTCTTCTAGGATCTGCTGGATGTATTGCAATCTGTGTTTCCTTTACAGGTTTTACCCTCTACAGCTTCCTCTAGTGCCATAGAAGTTACTCCCTGTTGTCTTAACAGATGTCTTGTCGCTTCTTCTTTTCAGTGTTTTCCATACATTCGTTTCCTCACCGATTCTGCAGAGACCACCTCATTTCTTACTTTATCAGTCTACCTGATTTGCAATATTTTTCTGTATCGCTACATCTCAAAGGCTTCGATTCTCATCTGTTCCGGTTTCCCATAGTCCGTGCTTCACTACCATACAATACTGTGCTCCATTATTCACTGAGATTTCTTCCTCGAATTTACGGCCTATGTTTGATATTAGTAGACTTCTCCTGGCTAGGAATACCCTCTTTGCCAGAACGACATTGCTTTTTATGTCCTCCTTGCTCCGTTCGTCATCGGCTATTTTGCTATCTAGGTAGCAAATTCCTTAACTTCTTCTAAAATTCTGATGTTAAGTTTCCCGCAATTCTCATTTCTGCTATTTCTCTCGCAATTCTCATTTCTTCTACTTATCATTACTTTCGTCTTCCTTCGATTTACTCTCATTACATACTCTGTACTTATAAGACTGCATTGCATTCAACAGGTCTTGTAATTCCTCTTGTCACCGTTATCCTTTCACCGTGAATTTTATTCCCACTCTCGAACTTTTCATTTACATCCGTTATTGCTTCTTCGATGTATAGACTGAACAGTACGGGCGAAAGACTACGTGCCTGTCTTACCCTTTTTAATTCGAGCACTTCGTCTTGGTCTATCAGTCTTATTGCTCTAGCTCTAGCTAACCCCTATTTTTCTCAGAATTTCGTACGTCTTACTTCACTTTATATTGTGGAACGCCTTTTTTCCAGGTCGAAAATCCATTGAACGTGTTTCGAATTCTCTTCATTCTTTCTTCCATTATCAACCGAAACGTCAGAACTGCCTCGCTTGTGCTTTTAGCTGTTCTAAAACCAAACTGATGTCGTCTAACACGTCCCGAAATTTTTTGCATTCTTCTACATATTATGCTTGTCAGCAACCTGAATGCATGAACTGTTAAGCTGATTTTGCTACAATTCTCACACTTGTCGGCCCTTGCTTTCTTCGGAATTGTGTGGATAATGTTTCCCGAAAGTCTGATGATATATCTCCAACCTCATACATTAAACACACCAGCTAAATAGTCGCTTTGTTGCCACTTGCCGAAACGACTTCACAAATTCTGATGGAAAGTTATGTATCCCTTACGCCTTGCTTGATCTTAAATCGTCCAAAGCCATCCTATTACTGAATCCTCTGTCTCTTCCCTGACGACTCCTGTTTCTTCTTCTATCATGTCATCAGACATATCATGATACACTATCGATTTAAGTTTCGGTTGCATTGACCAACAAGGCGATGTCTTCCAATAGATCAGACCCAG
Source organism: Schistocerca piceifrons (assembly GCF_021461385.2). Classification (NCBI taxonomy): domain Eukaryota; kingdom Metazoa; phylum Arthropoda; class Insecta; order Orthoptera; family Acrididae; genus Schistocerca; species Schistocerca piceifrons. Next base: position 616,976,916 of record NC_060140.1, read on the forward strand.
TGGTGAGTGCAGATCCGCTTATCCGTCAGAAAATGAATTTTGCTGAACATATTGTTAAACAGTTACCTAAAAGAGAAAAAGAAAGTTACACTAGGCCAAAGTCATACGTTATTCCAGTGCTCTGAGACAGTATTCAATGTCTGGCAGTAGGTGATGACCAATTTCGTGCTGTGTTATTAGTTTCACGCTTGTATTCATCGCTGGGTATAGTTACAGCAAATTATACTATAGTATTGTACTATACAGTAAATTATACTATAGGTCTACAGACAGAAAGGACTTCGGTTGCATAAAGTTGTGTGCTGCCAAACGCCGTTAAACTGTCGGACTTCGTGAGGAAGCAACAATCTGCGAGTATTTGACCAGCATACTGGATGGGCGCGAACTCCATCGACTAAGTTTCAGAGGTTTTTCAGGGATATCTTCTGAGTTTTTGGTTTAAGGAGTAACAATATAATTACGATTTATTCCCTTTGTTACTCCTAATTATCTTTGTTCCTCTGAAATTACCGTTACAATACTGAAAAAGCATGTAATATGCAATGATTAAAAGGTGCATGAAATACACTGAATAACCGCCTTTATGTAGATGCGAGACTGCCGCGCGGGATTTGCCGAGCGGTCTCAGCCGCCGCAGTCATGGACTGTGCGGCTGGTCCCAGCGGAGGTTCGAGCTCTCCCTCGGGCATGGGTGTGTGTGTTGTCCTTAGGATAATTTAGGTTAAGTAGTGTGTAAGCTTAGGGGCTGATGACCTTAGCAGTTTAGTCCCATAAGATTTCACACACATTTGAACATTTTGTAGATGCGACACTGCTGTGATGTTGTTGCCGTCGCAGCTGGAACAACTCAGAACAGCGTCATTGCACAGTTTTTCAATTACATACAGTGGAACCATACACAACGTACCTACTGGCTAAATCTTCACTGGTAAAGCTTTCCACGCTGCTTTTCACTGTTAATGTACAACAAACACTGCTGGAAAAACAATTCAGAGGCAGAACCCTGTAATACTGAATGCAAGCTTGAGGGTGTTACTGTTGTCAGCGGGAAAGATCGTGAGTGAATGGGACAAGTGTGTTTCCAAGCAAAGCACACAGTGCGACATTTGCCGCAATTGTATACAGGGTGTTACAAAAAGGTACGGCCAAACTTTCAGGAAACATTCCTCACACACAAAGACAGAAAAATGTTATGTGGACATGTGTCCGGAAACGCTTACTTTCTATTTTAGAGCTCATTTTATTACTTCAAATCACATTAATCATGGAATGGAAACACACAGCAACAGAACGTTCCAGCGTGACTTCAGACACTTTGTTACAGGAAATGTTCTAAATGTCCTCCGTTAGCGAGGATACATGTATCCACCCTCCGTCGCATTCCCCTCATGCGCTGATGCAGCCCTGGAGAATGGCGTATTGTATCACAGCCGTCCACAATACGAGCACGAAGAGTCTCTACATTTGGTACCGGGGTTGCGTAGACCAGACCTTTCAAATGCCCCCATAAATGAAAGTCAAGAGGATTGAGGTCAGGAGAGCGTGGAGGCCATGGAATTGGTCCGCCTCTACCAATCCATCGCTCACCGAATCTTTTGTTGAGAAGCGTACGAACACTTTGACTGAAATGTGCAGGAGCTCCATCGTGCATGAACCACATGTTGTGTCGTACTTGTAAAGGCACATGTTCTAACAGCACAGATAGAGTATCCCGTATGAAATCATGATAAGTGCTCCATTGAGCATAGGTGGAAGAACATGGGGCCCAATCAAGACATCACCAACAATGCCTGCCCAATGAGTCGCATGTCAACACAAGCACCGAAGCCAACATTACCTTCCTTCTATTGGGACAACTGGCGGTGAATCGAGGAAGTACAGTACATACTGACGAAACTAAAATAGCTCTAACATGGAAATTAAGCGTTTCCGGACACATGTCCACATAACATCTTTTCTTTATTTGTGTGTGAAGAATGTTTCCTGAAAGTTTGGCCGTACCTTTTTGTAACACCCTGTATATACTTCCAGTGCAACACAAAGGGAAATGTGGCTAAGAAATCAAACTAAATTCAGTTAAATCAAACAGTACGTTTTTAGAGACCTTTTCAAGCCTCAAACATCTATATGCAAACTCAAGCGACGAACGAAAATTTGTAACAGGGCGGGGATTCGAACTCAGGTCTCCTGCTCACTATGCAGATGCTCTTACCAGTACGCCACCCTGGCACAGTGCCTTTCACAACTGCGGAGTCTACCCAGCACGCCTCCCTCCTCAATCAAAGTTCCCATCCATGCCTAAGCCCACTTGGTATTCCCATTTACTTCGAACAGCATTGCTGTACCTCTCCGACTGTATTGCAATAGCACGTCAGTATCGAACGAAACGGTGGATCCTGCCTGAAACACAGGCATAGGTGCTTTAATCGAATGAAACTGTGTGTTTTCAAAGACCTATGCCTAGGTTTCAGGTACGATCCACTGTTTCTTTCGGTGCTAGGTGCTATTCCAGTACAGTTGGAGATCTGCAATGCTGTTTGAGTTCAAGTGGAGCACAAAGTGGCCTGAGGGTGGACGGGAATTTTGATTGAGGAGGGAGGTGTACCAGGGCAGTCCCTGCTGTTGTGCCAAGTAACTTTGCCAGAGTGGCGTAATGGTTAGCGACTTAGCCTAGAGAACAGGAGACCTGGGTTTGAATTCTGGTGCTGCTACAAATTTTGTCACCGCTTCTGTCTGCATGTACACGTCACAGAAATGTAATTACTCTGTAACGATTCATTGAAGACCAATACACTCAGAAACCCCCTTCCCCCCCTCCCCACCCCCCCCCCCCCCAAAAAAGGCCTACATTTTGTCGGCAGAGTTCTGATTCACCTTGTATAGCCTTCTTTACTGGAATAACATTTGGTGGGCCGACCGTGTTAAAATTCCAATGTAATGCCGGGGTCAGGATCAAAAGTGACATTCTGTGATACACGGGAGAACGTTGGAGTTCTGACTCTCAGTGTAATTGGAGAGTCACGGAAGGACATCGCAATTATTTTGACGCAACTGCAGTTATACATGTACTGTCAACTGGCCTCCCAAGTCCACTGAGTTCCTCACTCGTCTGCATTTGGTAAAATATGATACGTAGGAGCGGTCAGTACGAAAGGCATATTCCCTACTGCATGCTGTTTCATTTTACCGCCTTCTGTACCGCCTTCTGTTAGCGAATTCGTTGGCACTATGGTTAATCTGCTTCCGTGACCCAGATTTCCGACCGCCCATCATGAATTAGGTTTTCGATGATTTCTCTTTTTACAATGTTGGCTGAAGTACTCTCTTTGAAAATCTGAAGGGATAAAACACAGCAATCAAAAGTCTGTTTACAAATCATAGAGTAACCAGAAAGCACTTACAAGAGTCGAGAGGAATCAAAGGAATTGTAGCCTATCTCCTATGTTACTCAATCTGTACACTGAGCAACAAAGAGAAATTTGGAGTAGAAATTGAAGTTGAGGAACAAGAAATAAAAACTTTGAGGTTCGCCGTTGACATTGTGATTCTGTCACAGACAGGAAATGACTTGGAAGAGTAGTTGAATGTAATGGACCGTGTCTTCTAAGTAGCATATAAGACGAACATCAACAAAAGTAATAGAGGGAGAGTCGAATGTAGCCGAATTAAATCAGGTGATGCGGGAAATTACAGCCGGGAACAAGACACTTGTAGTAGTACATGAGTTGTGTTATTTGGGCAGCAAAATAACTAATGATGGCAGAATTAGAGAGGATAAAAAATGTAGACTGACAGTGGAAAGGGAAACGTTTCAGAAGATAACAAATTTATTGCCATCGAATATCGACTTAAATGTTAGATCTTTTCTGAAGGTATTTGTCTGGATTGTTACCATATATGGAAGTGAAACATATACGAGAAACAGTTTATACAAGAATCATTAGACTGCTAAAGATTAGATGGATAGATCTTGTAACTAATGAAGAGATACTGAATAAAATGGAGCGAAAAGAAATTTGTGGCATAACCTGTCCAGAAGAAAGGCTCAGTTGATAGGACACATTCTAAGACATTAAGGGATTACCACTTGAGTACCGAAGGTAAGTAGGAAGGGTAAATGTTGTAGTGGGAGACCAAGAGATAAATATAGTAAGCAGATTCAGAAAGACGTAAGCTTCACTGGATTGCACGGGATAGAGCAGTATTAAACTAGCCTTCGGTCTCAAGACCGCAACAAAAACGGCAACATGATTTACTTAATCACTTTAGGCAAATGCTGTGCTGGTCTGTACAAGGTAAAAGTCGCTCCGAATCTTTGTTCAACAAAACCTGCATTCCGTTTCTTCAAATACGCCGAAGTTCAGTGGTTGTGAGCCTCCTACCTTTTTGTGGCACCTCTGGGCACAAACAATAAGTTCCTCGTAACGCAACCCTGAAGAAGCTGCAGACTCGCACACGGCGTCTGACAGTGCGTGGTCGGTCTCTGCACACAAAGAATTAGCGGCCGAGTTGTGCCGGCGGCCGTGGCCGTGACCCTGACCCTTATCCGTCACGTGGCAGAATCCACGTCAGCCGAGGTCGCGCTGCGGCCGGAAGACCTGCTGCGCTGTTGCACGTCGGGACCTGGGAGACTGTACGGCCGGGGTGTCAGACCGTCACCCAGCTGCACGTCGTCCTGCGGTAACACGTGGTGGAGCGCACAGGTAGCTGCAACGTGACGGAAGCCAGTCCCGCAGAAGCCACTGATCAACTTATAACACGGGAAAGCATTTCCTAACCAAATAAACTGTCATCGGAACTAAAAACGTCCACTACTGGCCATTAAAATTGCTATACCAAGAAGAAATGCGATGATAAACGGGGATTCATTGGAAAGATATATTATACTAGAACTGACATGTGATTACATTTTCACGCAATTTGAGTGCATAGATCCTGGGAAATCAGTACCCACAACAACCACCTCTGGCCGTAATAACGGCCTTGATACGCCTGGGCATTGAGTCAAACAGTGCTTGCATGGCGTGTACAGGTACAGCTGCCCATGCAGCTTCGACACGATACCACAGTTCATCAAGAGTAGTGACTGGCGTATTGTGACAAGCCAGTTGCTCGGCCACCATTGACCAGACGTTTTCAATTGATGAGAGATCTGGAGAATGTGCTGCCCAGGGCAGCAGTTGAAAATTTTCTGTATCCAGAAAGGCCCGTACAGGACCTGCAACATGCAGTCGTGCATTATCCTGTTGAAATGAAGGATTTCGAAGCGATCGAATGAAAGGTGGAGCCACGGGTCGTAACACATCTGAAATGTAACGTCCACTGTTCAACGTGCCGTCAATGCGAACAAGAGGTGACCGAGACGTGTTACCAATGGCACCCCATACCATCACGCCGGGTGATACACCAGTATGGCGATGACGAACACAGGCTTCCAACGTGCGTTTACCGCGATGTCGCCAAACACGGATGCGGCCATCGTGATGCTGTAAACAGAACCTAGATTCATCCGAAAAAATGACGTTTTGCCATTCGTGCACCCATGTTCGTCGTCGAGTACACTATCACAGCCGTTCCTGTCTGTGATGCACCATCAAGGGTAGCCGCAGCCACGGTCTCCGAGCTGATAGTCCATGCTCATGCAAACGTCGTCGAACTGTTCGTGCAGATGGTTGTTTTCTTGCAAACGTCCCTATCAGTTAACTCTGGGATCGAGACGTGGCTGCACGATCCGTTACAGCCATGTGGATAAGATGCCTGTCATCTCGACTGCTAGTGGTACGGGATCGTTGGGATCCAGCACGGCGTTCCGTATTACCCTCCTGAACCCACCGATTCCATATTCTGCTAACAGTCATTGGATCTCGATCAACGCGAGCAGCAATGTCGCGATACGATAAACCGCAATCGCGGCCGGCTACAATCCGACCTTTATCAAAGTCGGAAACGTGATGGTACGCATTTCTCCTCCTTACACGAGGCATCACAACAACGTTTCATCAGGCAACGCCGGCCAACTGCTGTTTGTGTATAAGAAATCGGTTGGAAAATTTCCTCACGTCAGCGCGTTGTAGGTGTGAATTCTCTGAAAAGCTAATCGTTTGCATATCACAGAATATCCTTCGTGTCGGTTAAATTTCGCCTCTGTAGCACGTCATCTTCGTGGTGTAACCATTTTAATGGCCAGTAGTGTATTACTATTTGCAGGGTTCCGGTTATTAAGTTGAAGTATCTGGTTTATTTGAAAGAAAATCTACTGTTCCTCGTATAATAAGTTTTCGGGCGTCTGGCTGAATAATCGATTTCATATTCCATAATATTTGTGAAAGCTTTTGAACCCATGCTACATATAGCCGAGTTCACATTGCCCCTTGTAAGACGTTTGACTTTTGAACAAAAGCAAGAACACGAATTAGTGTATCATCGAGAATGGAGGAGGACAAGAAATGGATTGTGCCCTTTTCAGAGGAACCAATACGGCATTTGCTTCATAGAATTGTGGGAACGACGGTAAAACCTTTATCTCCAAGCACGGAGATCCAGTTTGAAATTATTTTCGTAGAATAGAAAGTGCTGTATACTGAGTCACGACTTCATATTTCAGTACAGTCTTCGTTTTCTATGCTCCACATGGAAACGTTTATAAAATTTGGGTCACTTAGAAAATATTTAAGGAAAGTTGTGCGGCTGATTCAGTGCAAAGATAATTATCCTGAAAAACTGTACAATATAAGTATTTCAGTTGTTGGTGAGGCGATAGCCTGGTTACGCCAATATGTAGTCGTGCCAGACAGCGTGTTTACTGATTAATTTTGTTTTGAATCTCAAAGCTTCCATCAGCAGCTTGCTAGTCAGTTGAATTTCCGTCTGACCTCGAGTAATGTGGCTCAAGGTAACCATGCTGCCGTATGGAACCATGTTTGTTGCTGCTGACAGTTAATATGTTCTGAAAAAACATAAGCATCTGCATGTGATTTTTTCTGTACAACGCAACTAGATATAAAGATAGCGGACTCAGTTATACATTATTGGAACTTTTCCATCATCGATGCATTGTTTACCTTTCTGATAGACATTCTGTGATTTGCTTTAAATACTCTTTTCTTCTCTTTTTACATTAAGGGAATTGATGGATACTCATGTATTTCATACGGTGGGATGTTTTGAAATGTATGTTTGAAGTTCTTTTCGTTTCTTCTTACCTCCTTGTCGTCACAAACTTCACTCTGAAGCGATGTATATGTAGTAACTGCTTTCTTCTTATTTCTATAATACCTACGTAGAAATTACTATTGATGTACAAGAATGAAGAAAGAACAACGAAAGAAGGACTGTCTTATTAGGTCTGTTTATTTCGAATGAGCCTTGTAATATTTTTTATACAGCAGTGATATAATTTATCCACGTTATTCACATTATTTCATTGTTAATTCCAAACTCTTTCCTTTTCTCCCATTCCCTGTAAATTGTAGATTATTTATCTTCTCAACAACTGTCACCCTGTTAAAAGCGATTTTAATAAGTTTTCTTCCTCTTCACTGGTCATCATACAGCTTTATGTGTGGCTTATGTGTTACGTTTGCTTACTCTGTTGCAGATGCGGCGGGAGAAAAACGTTGTCGCTCGTGAAAGCGACACAGTCATCACCCTGAGCGTATTCAATCCTCCGTAAGTAACGACACTTTGACTTTGATATAGAAAACACAAAACACAAGTGTCTCTGTCATAATGTTTTGATACATCTTTTAACCGATAGTGACATCAATATCATGTCATCAACTTTCTAACGCTTACAGGTTCCGACATACCTGCTTCCTTTTGCGTAAGTCTCGTCTGTTCTTCTCGGTACCTGCACAGGCTCCAAAACTAGAATAGAGGTGTTGGTTCTGGTTACGGGTTACAGCAATATTGTGGTCGACACCAGAGGTGGATTTAAAACACCTCAGTTACACTCTAGGTGTAAAGTATTCACTGATGTCATTTTCGAGTCTCACATATATCTCAAATTAAAGGAAAGCTTCCAGAATGACATTTTTCACTCTGCAGCGGAGTGTGCGCTGATATGAAACTTCCTGGCAGATTAAAACTGTGTGCCCGACCGAGACTCGAGCTCGGGACCTTTGCCTTTTGCGGGCAAGTGCTCTAGGAAAGCTGCTTGTTACCTAATACATTATGTCATAGATTCTGAAATTGTTCTAGTGCGGTAATCATATAACACAGTTCAGTGGTTCAAAACGATTTACACATTGCAAAAAATGTGAAGTATCACTCCCCCGTATCCCTGTCCTCAAACTCATTTAAGGAATACGAAAAAATTAAGATAGTGCACAAAAATAATCAGTAAGTCCATCAATACTTCCCCGCTAACCAGTCATTGTGCTTAGGACTCAGTAATCACTGCGTTCCTCTAATACGTTCTCACTGAGGATTAATGTCCACCCCCCGGTAGCCGAGTGGCACCGGCACGGTAGCTCAGCGTGTTCGGTCAGAGGGTTTAGCTACCCTCTGTAATAAAAAAAACTGACTGAACGGATCAACGAACAACCTGAAAGGGTGTCTTTGGACGTCCGCCAAACAAAAAACGAAATCAACAAAAAAAAGTGGTCAGCGTGACCGAATGTTCATCCTAAGGGCCCGGGTTCGATACGCGGCTGGCTCGGAAATTTTCTCCGCTCAGGGACTGGATATCGTGCTGTCCTAATCATCATCATTTTATCCCCGTCGACGCGAAAGTCGCCGAAGTGGCGTTAAATCGAAAGACTTGCACCCAGCGAGCGGTCTACCCGACGGGAGGCCCTAGTCACACGACATTTACTGAGGATTAATGAGTAATTACTGTCACAGAAGTCATGAATTAAACCCACGAGTGAAGAAAACGAACTGTAAGCAATATTTTCGAATATTTCAGAATGTTAGCTTTCGGACTGCGGCATACTGCTCACAACAAGAGACGTAGGCGTTGCTCCCTTTATTCTCAGCCGCATACTGCCTGACCTCAGACATGCTAGGTTTACATACTGTTTCGTCTACGAACAATATGTTTTACGCTACTCATTATTGATTTCAGCCACACTAAATAAAATATTTTATTACACTCAAAATATTGAACTTTCTAATTAGTTAGTTAATTAACCAATGGTGAACGTCAGTTGGAAAATATAAAATATATCAACAAAATTATAATGCCGAAGTTCACAATCTAACACTAATTTTGACGTAATTTGTAACTGAAATTAACAGTAATCTAAACCTTTAATGTTAATTAATGCGGAAGGTAATTAGTCTCAGACAATTTTAGGTGCCTTACTGAAAATTTGGAGATATGTACATCCAAATGATAGCCGTTAATATGCCGAAATATTTTTCCTACTTCTCACTAAATAAGTGCCTTAAAATTTTCGGTTAATAATATCTCACAATGAACAACGTTTCTGATCACTGCAAATATATTAGCAATTAGTGTGAAATTGAACAATGAAATTCAGTGGGACTAAGCTTATTTATTAATCTAAAATTACTGTGCACTCATTGGGTACTAGGTACATTATCATATTGTCATTATCAAACTTACTTCGTCTGAAGGTGAATCGTGTGACGCCATTCAGGAAAAATACTTAATTCTTGGTTAGGGCTTCTATATTCTCAGCCGGCCGGTGTGGCCGAGCGGTTCTAGGCGCTTCAGTCTGGAACCGCGCGACCTCTACGGTCGAGGTTCGAATCCTGCCTCGGTCATACATGTGTGTGATGTCCTTAGGTTAGTTAGGTTTAAGTAGTTCTAAGTTCTAGGGGAATGATGACCTCAGATGTTAAGTCCCATAGTGCTCGGAGCCATTTGAACCATTTTTTCTATATTCTCAGGTGTTTCTCAGAAACGTTGTTTCAATTACTGTTAAATCAAGGGCTGGTGACACGTAATGTTTACGAGAACTCTGGTTCTTCTTTCACTTGTTGGTGCTATGTAGCCCTGTTTGGCAATTGTTTTCCATGTCGTATGCACTTAGAGTGTGCCTGCTGTTATCAATGTGATGTCCGTGACATCAGAAATACATCCTTGTTTTTATGCAATGGGCTACGTCATCATGCACAAATTCTGTATACTTTCATGATTTATGTTGAAAAACACTATTCAGGAGGAAAAGTAACCTGGAAATCGGATATTAACAAGCCACATGATGAAATGCAGTCTCTACTTATTTTTCAGACTCAGATCGTGGCCTACCACACCTGAGATCACAAGAATGCTTGAATAAATTTCTCCTTTAATCTTAAAATCAGAGCTTGTTGCGGAGATGGTATAGAAGAACATGAAGTTAGTGAATATAAAAAAAAATTCCTTCAGATTACCGAACTTAACCTAGTCTTAGATCCCCTCCAATGCCTTTCGTTCCAGTGAGAACTCCATTTGTTACTGTCTTTCAGTAAGCTCTTAATCTATGGAAATCTGCTGTATAGAACATCTGCAACAATTATGATCTTAGTAACTAATTGTACACGTAATTATCCTACGTAAGTGTGCTTTTCAAATTTTGATGATATCACCAAAATTTATTTGGATGAAACGTTCGGAATAACTACATGCTTTCTCGTCTTTAACAGTCTTTCAACGGAATATACCAGTTAAAAAATTGTAAAAAACAAAGCTGTTCAGTTACGTAACAAATTTCAGTACTGCAGAATGACGATGTGTCAAATGCATTATGGTACGTAAAGAGCCAGGGCAGAATGTGAACGACATCTTACGCTTAGTGTATGCTGCTTTCCTCTTCCACAGGGTTAACGTGACGGATTTAAAGAGCGGTGGGCAGAATGGTTCGGCACCCGCAGCTGCAGCTGACTACGATCCTTTCGCCGAAAGGAACCGCGAAAATGCCTACTCGTAAGTATTCTGGGTATACTATAGTCACTCACGATGAACGTTTTATATTTGATTAAATTTTATTGATTTCACTATCGGCATGGGGAAAAACATGATTACAGGGGAAAAAATCATTATTTTACCACTGTTTCATTTTTTCCGGCCCAAATTTTGAGTTATTAGCTCCTCCTCTAGCGTTACAGGCAAAGATGTTGTTATACACACTGAGAGAACAAAAAAAAACACTATCTTCAAAATAATTAACTACTAATATTAAATAAACGATTTAATCGGTTTAAAATAGTAGAACAGTGAAACGAATTACTGTAAAATACACTTTCATTGAGGCACGAATTAATTATAATGGACTGGGTAATCATTCAGGAACGGAGAGAAACTTGTCTGTTTGTTCATTCTCCTACCTGTTCAACATTTTTCTTGCGGTTCCCCTTGATTTCGAGTATTTCGTGCAGCGCAAGTTTCTATTTATCTCGTGTGAAACTTATCTTAATCTTATGACTTCACTTTCATATATTCGTTACGTCTGTTAGAAGGATTTGACTCAATGTATAGCGTTCTGCTGCTCTTCTTTTCTCACTAAAATTCTCGCAACTATAGGCAACTAAATATAAGTTTTTCGAATTGGTTAGAATGCATTTCGTGAAAAGAAAAATAACGTGCTTTTAACGACAGAAAAATTTAAAGTGCTTTTAAATACTCGCCTACAGCTCATTATCTATTAGAATGGAGATCACTGTAGAATCTCTTCTTTCTGCGCACTTAGTCCTCTCACTTGGGGCGCTGAAGTCGGCCGAGGATGATGGAGTAAAACACTTCTTGCTAAGATTCCCATACGGAAGCTTTAATCCAGTTAAAATACGTTTCATCGACATTTATTTGGCGTGTATTGTCTTCAGTACAGCTACAAAGAAATATATATTCAACAACTGAAACATTTGGTTCCGTCTTTGTAATAGTCTGTAGAGAGGACGCATCTGAATTTTTGTGTTTTTCATTGTCTTTGTGGTAAACAACAGCCGGTTTAATCTAGTTTAAGACAAATTCTGCCGAGTTCTGGTGTTCCAGTGTAACTTGATTTGTTAGATAATTCTAACTGTAACAAACCTGTGCATGCCGAGTTCCCTTGCCTGAGATTCATTCTGGAAACCGTTATAGTTCAATGTGATAGCGGTATCCAAAATTTAGTTCCTGCAACACTATTGTTACAATAATATTAACTACTTAAATAACCGGCCTGTCAGAAACGGCTCCACACAGGCGCAACAACTTACATACAGAGACGCGCAAGTCCACTCTCGCCTCCTCATACACACACACGCACACACAGATAAGTAGAGAGAGAGAGAGAGAGAACTGACGGATTACCAACGCATCTCGCTGAATATGGCCACTGAGTCCCTTAACCTTTCTCACCTTTTGCAGCGACTACGGTGCCCTGGCGCACTTGCTGAAGTCGGCTCTGAGCAGCGGCTTCCTGGTGATGCCGAATGCTTTCAAGAACGCCGGGCTCGGGTTTGGACTAGTTTCTACCTTCGTCATAGCCTTCATCTTCAACCACACAATACAATTGCTGGTAAGAGCTTCTCAGCATTTTTTTCCATCAGTCTGCTTAAAACTTGTAGTGATATTGTTAATACAGGGTGGGAAAAATAAAGCTAACCCGGTAAATGCCTACAGTAAGACTGACACAGGACTGACCTTTGTTAATGAAAAACATAGAAGGTACTGGCTACCGTTAACGAGGCAGCGTTGTGCTCGATTTATCAAACTCTGGCTAACGGATAGCAGCAACGGCTTTTTCAGTGTGTGAAGATTACTTATGTTCACCTGCCCCTTCAATTTACTTCACAGGTAGAAATCACAAAGACACTGACTGTCCTATCATCAGCGAACAGCTCTTGCACTCGTGACAGAATTGTCATAAAGGTGCTTGCTGTTTTCTTGTCTTACTCAAAATATCCACACAGTCGTTCTTCTTCCGTGAGTTGATAACCATATTGATTAAGCAGCTTCTGGACCTACTGTTTAGCATTAACAGCTAGATGGGAGAATACTGTTACGATGCGGACACCGGACATTGCGCACCAAACACCAATCTCCAGATTATGCAACGGCTTTCTAACATTCTGCGTGGTGTCTGTCTGTTCTATATCGTGTATCCCTACCACTTTCGCGCAACGACGCTCTGAGCGTGTTTTTTAGGGAATTAACTAGTTTGAACCTGGGACCTGTTGCTGGTAAGGAGACGCCAGACCACACATGACATGTAGAGTTCAGAAGAGTTCAGTGAGACTAGCGATGATATAATCAAATACTTAATGGTTTCAGCGTCAGCTCCACTGCACTCCCTGTAAAAGAATCTTAATACCAACTAAATTTAGTGGAAGGGGTTCAAGGCTTTCCTATTTTTAGTTAGATGGTAAAATAACGTCGAAAAAGCAGTTAAGTTTACCACTGGAAATTTGATTCTGCTCACAAAACACTGTTTATAAATTGCACTATTGATAAAAGGAAATGTTTTAATACAGGATGGTAAAAACCAACTGCGTTCAACAAAAATGTGAACGAATATTCCCTGAGTGGGTTTCCAAGTTCTACAATGGATCGAAGGATGACCTATGCCATATCACATCTATAATCTAGGTTTAAATTAAGTTTCACAAAAGCGAAAACTATCAAAATGGTCTACAGTGACCCTCTATTATCTTTAATTACTTATCTAACTTGTCGTAAATTACAGTGGCTGATGTGGCTTCTCAATAACTATATAACAGAAAATTCATCGTGTTTCAGATTTTTACTTCAAGTGGCAAATGTGAACACCATGAGCTTTAATTGACGATCGACACTAGTATTACGCAAAAAGGGGGTGTAACAGATGAGACTTCTGCAGTTCTGAGTGAAGCTTTATGCGCTGTTGTGCGGCATCGCGTGCGTTCATTACGTTGTCGGTGTTCGTCAGGGGGCGGCGAGCAGCACAGCTCCGCTCACCTCGCCGTCTCGGAAGCAACTCTCTCCTAACTTCACCTTACTGCAATTTACCGAAGTTGGTTTAAAAATACTATCTGGCTGTGTTCTCATCTGACCAATCAGGGTCTCAATGTTAACCTTAAGCTCCGCCTACAAAAATTCTGTCTATCCAATGAGAAATGTTATACTTTTCGTGGTGGGGCAATGTTTTTAAAGTTTGCAATGTAACAGAGACGCGAAAAAGTCTCACGCTAAAACTTGCAGCTGGTGTGGTCCTTTTTATTGTTATCGTAAGATCTATACTGTTCTTCTGGAAGGATATATCTTTTAACATGGGCTGGGGGGTGGTCCTGACGTAACAGAGACGCGAAAAAGTCTCACACTAAAACTTGCAGCTGGGGGGGGGGGGTGGCCCTTTTTGTGTTATCGTAAGATCTATACTGTTCTTATGGAGGGCTCTAGCTTTTAACATGGGCTGGGGAGTGGTCCTAGCGTAACAGAGACGCGAAAAAGTCTCATGCTAAAACATGCAGCTGGGGTGGTCCTAGTAGTTAGCTGGAGACATGGGTGTCCAGTCCATCCATTATCGCAGGGCCTTCTAGCATAACACGGTTCTGCTCTCGGCTTCTGTTCTCGTTTCTCAAAAATGACAAGAGAAGATTATTTTTATGCTATTATTAATTTTTAGTTATTTTCTTTCTTTATTTAAGTGTGAAGTTTGTTTTTTAAGAAGTTTGTCATCGAAAGTGAGGAGTCTTTCACATCGATTTTCTTAGAAATATATTTTTTTTATAAATGTAGTAATTAAGTAAAATCTATTCCTAACACATTTTCTAAATATCATGTACAAGTAAAATGGTTTTGTTTCTAGACACTCATTTCAACATTGTTACAGTAACAAATAAGAATTATTTCCAAGAATTGCTTTGACAAAGAAATATACATACACAAGTATTGAGATATTATCCTAACAAATGGTACAAATGTTAAAAAAAAGGGAAAACATCCAACAAGATAATTTTTTATTCTTTGTTTTTATAAGGAGAAAATAAGTAAAATATAGTTATTCTTTTATTTTTTATGAGGAGAAAATAAGTGCCATATAGTTTTAGTGTTTAATATGCCTTACGTTTGTTCTTTATATACTGTCCATTTCAGAACTAATGATTTATTTTTACTGATAGTCTATTTTTTACTTAATTCCATAGTCAATGACTGTTATTTTTTAGTTTATTAGCTGTTTGGTGTGCTTAACTTATTTAGTTTTTCACACATTTCTTTTGCACAATTCCTACATCACATAATTTGATTTCACACATTCACACAATCCTATGAATGTTTAAGCATGAGGTTGGCGAATGCTTTTGCACGAAGGTGATGGACTTGAGCGAGATGGATGTGGGCAAGTATTTGATGTACAGCTTCGTTTGTCGTTCCTTGTTGGCTTTGCAAGTGTGTGTTGCTGTTGTGGACATCCCATAATGGAATAGAGCTGTGAGTGCAGAATCTCGTGGTTTACTGGCTTTGTATGCATTAAAGTCATCGTTATGTGTCGCTGAAAGCGGTCATTAATACTTCGCAGACGACTAGTTTACAATAGGATTGGGATTTGGGAAGGTATGTCGTCTATTCTTCACCCATCTTCTTTCTTGGTCTCAATCTTGCGAATCTTCAACTTCTGTTCTTCCTGCTTTTTCTCTGCTTCTTACTTGCTTCTTGGTCCTTCTCTGGGCAGGATATGGAAGTATTTATTGATAACTAGTCGCTTTGAAGTTCTCCTCTTAGTAACAGTTTGATAAATTGTTTGGGCGTCTCATTTTTACTTTGTGGAAGTTTCCTTCAGTTCCGTGCATCAGCGTGCTGTTTAATAGCAGTAGTGTGACTTTTACACATATTTTTTTGCCAGTGGTGGCTTGCTGAAGCGGTCTTCTAGTCGGGCAGTTTTTTGCTCGCTCCGCCGAGTCTGGGTGCTCGGAGACCCTTCCGGCATTCGGCGTCCCATCGTGTCACTGCAGGGCTCCGCCACTGTGCGGCTCCGTGTTCCGTCCCAGCAGGGTTCCACCTAGCGGGCAGATTTATTGCCCACTTTCAATACAAGGGTCTTCTGTTGGTCTCACAGTCCTTTCCTTTCTCTCGACGCTACTGCCTTGTAGGAATCGTGTCTTGCTAATTACGTCCTTTTCTTTCTTGATACTTCTCTCATTGCAACTAGTGGGTCATTGCATCTCGTCCTTGCTGGAGTTTTTACAATGGTTCTTACAAAAAGTTTTACTTATAATCATCTAACATATGTCTAGTACCTACGTTGTTTTACGCCTTCTTAAAAGCTTTACAAATTTTGGCGCCCTTTCCATGTGAAACGTCCCCTTTGAACAATTCTACACGATTGTGCTTAACCTGACACACAATGTTTTTAGCGCAACGCAATCTGACTTTCAAAATTCCCTACTAAAGAATGGCCCCGACTAACGTTAAACTATACCTTTCGCAAATCACTTACCTCACAAAAATCTCCGCTGCTCAAGCTACTGCAATACAGCGAGCGCCACTACTGCCAGCTAAATAAAAGATTCAAACTATGGAAGGCACTAACTACTGATAGGGATAGTTAGCAAATGAAAGATATTAATAGAGAACAAACAATGTATTTACCTTGATATCATCATGTATAAATATACCAGTTCATGACAAATTACAAATCTCCGCCATCTCTCTCCCCACATCCACCACTGCTGGCGGCTCACCTCCAACTGCGCAACGCTACGCGCTGTTCACAGCCAGCTGCCGCTGCCCAACACTACAATGGCAGACAACAATGCAAAGCAGACACAGACTGCCCACAGCACAGCCAGTGATTGTCATACAGAGGTGGCGTTACCAATAAAAAACCTAAACTACTTACATAGAGAAAACATAAACAGCCTACTTACATAGCCCCCATGCTCCCCACAAAAATTTTTACAAATGGTGTTGGGCACTGGCCAATACAGATTTGACAAAAATTTTTCACAATTACAGTAACAAAGATATAAAATGCACACACTTATTAATATTATGTTGGTCAAAAGCTCAAATTTTCTCACAGTCCATAAAGACAGTCCACATTGTTCATCACATTAGAATAGCAGTGTTTTTTCTCAAAGTCTGAGCAGTAAAAGAAAATGCACACGGAAGTAGTGGATTTCCATGCAGTCTTGAAGAAGTAGTGTTGTCCTTCCAATGGAAAGACAGTGCTGACTCTTGATATGCATACAGGTAATGGGCCACAACAGAGCAAACCCACAGCAGAGTCATTCGAAGTTCTGACGAATATTGGTAGGTAGGTCATCACAGAGCAGACCCACTGGAGTCCTGGTAGAGATTGTGGTATTGGTGGGCCACCAGAGGTGCAGACTCACTGCAGTCCTTGTAGAAATAATGGCATGGTGGGTCATCAAAGATGTAGACCCACTGTAGTCCTTGTAGAGATGGCCAGCAGCCATCTGTTGCGATTGTGCAGGTGCACAATCACCATCAAAGAGTCTTGCAGACAATATAGCAAGTCCATAACCACCACTTGTGCGCTCACAAAGTTTTTGGAATTGTCCTTAGAACCAGCAATGCTGTTATCCAGTCCCTTGCTGAATCATTAACACACGTGCAAACACTATCAGTCCCTACTTCTCAAATATTGTCCACATACTATGACCAACAGAAACGTGTGCAGTGAAATGTAACTAACAAGTTAATAATGTCATGAACTGGTGACAATTACAATTTTATAACATAAGAATACAATAACAAAGGTACAAAATACATCATTAAAACATAATAATACAGATAACATTTGTAGTACAGGCTTTACGAAAGAATAGAAATAAACATATACATCAGTGTTACAAAAATAGTGACATAAGTACATACATAAAATAATGAGAATAGTTTTCTAAACATTAATTTCACACATGAACATTGAAACAGAACAGAATTGTAAACAACTTTACAAAGAAAATAACATATTGTTAATGCAACTTATATTTGAGGACAACAGTATTCCTCCTCATAGTGAATATAGCTTAGTATTAGAAGAGAAAAAAATTCTATGAAACAGTACACAGAGACAGGAAGAAAACAAATACACAAGGGTACACAAACACATAGTGGGATAACACCAATAGGAAAGGACAGGGTTCGTTTTCAGTGTAACATTTGGTACTGCAGTCCAACCCAAAACTTCATATATCTTTCCTCTTATTTCATCCTTTGTTTCCACCAAAAAAATTCTATCTAAGCATGCTTTCTGTATTTATATGTTCACACATTTCTTACCTCAACATTTATTTCCAAGAAAATCCTACCTAAACCTGTTTTCTCAATGCATTTCTTCCAATTCATCGCAACTCATTCTCTTAGAGGCTACCCCCTCTTAAGCTAACTTAAATCTACTGAGCTCAGATGCTAAACTAAGGGACGAGGCAATGCAGCATCACATAACAAATCAACACAAACAGCAATGCAAAAAAAAAATGCAAATTGGCAAAGCTAGCAGCATAAATGAGCAAAAGTCAAATTCAATAACACTATGCCTGGCAAACAGCAGCAACTTATACCTAAACATGACATAGCGCAAGCAGAAAAAATATTACAGTAAAAACAACAATGCAGATAAGGGAAATGTATATTCACATCTTAATGTCTATGTAATTAAAGTGGTGCACCACAAGAAGTTATTCTACCAAAAAGTTACCAATTACTTGAAAAGAAAATTATGAATGCAGTTACTAGTTCCTTCTTATTGTTCTTTCCTTTCCAAGTGCTCCTTTTTTAAAGAATGTGGATCATAAAATAATTATTTAATAGATCTGTTGACAGAAAGTGTTCACATTAGCAAATGCATTTTATTTTATAAAAGCAATGCTGCAACACAGCTGGAAAACAGGTATCAAATGAAATAAGCAACTATGAAAAGCAAAGCATAAAAATATCATTCAGTAGTCATGTGACATTTCATAAGTTAGTAGAAATTCTCTCAACTCTCGTAGAAAGACACTTGTCATAATCAGGTGTGCAGATGTACGAATATTTCCCATCAATTCATAAGCATTTCAGTAATTAGCACAAAGTGCGAGTAATCATATGTTTTCAAGTAACGAGGGTGTCGCATTAGCGATGAAAGGCACACCCTAATGGCTTGTTCTCCAGGTGTTTGACACGTCCCACGTCCCCTTTTTTTTCTACCTGTGCCGCTGAAAAGGGCTCGCAATAATGGTTTTTTCTCCAGGCGTCTGACACAGCTGGGTGCCCGCGACGCATTACGTGCAGGTGGTCACTTAACTTTCTTACGGAAATATTTACCGCTACAGTGACAGCCTCACATAAAAATATTTCACAGGTCAAGAATTAGCGTTGCAAATCTGTAGAAACAAAATGCTATTGATATAACAGTGTCCAAAAAATGTTCAGTGGCATTGTGATACATTCACACATGATTCACACATGTCATAACTCTTAAAGTACGATTCTTGGTTTCCAACATCCTTTTTCACAAGTCAAGAGTCCCTACCCACTATTCATTACTCCTTACCTTATTACACATATACGTATCCATCGACACTCGTCAATATTTCGTCATTATAAATATGAAGCATAATCAAATAACTCATATAGCCTCAGGCTATTAATCGTAAACATACCTCAGCAGCATAATACACATCGTCGTCGTAAAAATAACATCATAACACCTCAGTCAAATCTCAAAATCGTCGTAACTTCCTCCAATAATTAAAAAAATTCTCTGCTCATGTCAAAAGTGTCATCTGCCTCAAACGTATTTTAAAAATCATGATCTCATACCAAATACATCATTCAAAGCTCTCATAGTATCACAATGATTCCGAAAAAATATGAACAGTTTACAAAGTACAGACAAAATACAGTTTCATAAGTGTGAAGTTATCCAACTGTGTAATTGCGTAAACATGTGTCACTGATGTAGTAAAATAAATGTTTGTCTCTCCCAGTTAAATGATCAGATAGCTGTGTAATTTGTGTGTTAGAGAAATAAGGTACCGATGTGTAAAGTTGTATAAGCAAATACCATATTAGCTAGGGTTCCTTGTGGTTGCCACACACATGGTACACAAAGTAAGTGTGTACCCCCCTGAGGATTTATGTAATTATACCCTCAGGTGTTACAGATTACAGCAATGAAATGAAATATATCACGGAAAACTTTCTTTGTAATTCAAAAATCTTTAAAATTAAATGTTTTAAGTATAAAATTGATCACTGAAATGCGTGTCCTGTAGCGCTAAATGTGCATCTTGTTGTAAGATAATCTCTGTGGAAGTGTCGTAGTTATTTTCCTCCGAAAGCTAAGTTCTGCAGAAGCCAATGTACTTACCTCATGATAAACAAAAGTGAAATGCTTTGCGTATAGATATCGTAGTTATTATGCTTATTGCCGTGATGAAGAAAGTACTGTGCTGTAACGTATTGTTGTGCTACGGAAAAGACAATCTCATTGTTGCTGTACCACAAAAGTTACTACTAAAACATGTTTTACTTTCCAGAAGAATTCAGAAAAACTGTGCAGATATAAAACAGATACACTGCAAAAGCAACATTGTAAATTGTCACTCATTAGTAGCGTCGTGATAAAACCGTGTAGCTGTCACATAAACTAACTATTGTCTCATCTGGTATCTCACAGAAAGTACTTTAAATCCGGAATGTATTTTCAAGTAAACCAAAATGTTGCATTAAAATCTCATTAGCAGTACCAGATATAATGTTATTTTTCTCGGAGCCAGCCGGCGCACGTGTATGCCTGCCGTGCGAGTCATTGTCTGCCTCTTTGTTGCCGCGCGTCGTTATTGGGATTAGGAGGCCTAAATTCCACAAATTCACTCTGACGAGAAGGCCCTGCTCTGTTAGAATCCCGCCAGTTCTGATGAAATTCACGTCTGTCGTTTTGTCGGTAGTTTACATAATTTCTTGTTTGTCGGTCATGTGGTGGAGAATTTCTCCCTGAATCGTAACTCTGCGCCGAACTGTTGCGTCTGAAGTTATTCTGCCTCCCTTGATAATAATAGTTCTGGTTACCATATTGTCTATTTCTATGGTTATCTCTGTCATATTCATTTCTACGGAAATGCGATCTTTCTCTGTAACTATTTTTCTGCCAGCGGTTGTCATAAGGGTGGTGTCTGTTTTGGTCACGATTTGTGTTGTGAGAATAGCCTTGTCGTGTCAAGTTATTACTTCTTTCATCGCGGAATTGCCACGGATGTGACCTGTAATTGTTATGTTCCTGTTTCCGCTTTCCGCGATTGTCAGTGTCACTTTCCAGTTCTTGTAACAGTCCCTGAAAAGCTTCAATGTCATCTTTGCAACGTCCTGCTAAAATAATATGTCATAAATGTTCAGACAATTTGAGTAAGCAAATGCGGATGAGTTCTGAGGGGCTGTATGGGTTTGAAAGATATTGATTCTTGTGCAACATGTCTTCAAAATATTTCATAAGACTGGAAAATTCAGATTGTTCGAAACGTTTCATCATTATGATGCTATGTTTTACACGGTCTTGTGTGGCTTGAGACCAATATGCTGAGAGGAAGGCATGGTAAAACTCTCCTTCACTGTGGCAATCGTGAATGACCGATCGCATTCTTACAGCTGGTTCATTCTCCAAGTAGCCACACATAAATTCTAATCTGTGTTCCAACGACCAGTTGGGAGGAGCCATGCTTGTGGATGAATGTCGTTGCCAGAATTCTTAAATGTTTTGAATTTACGTGTAGTAATGAACAGCTTATAGTCAAAGTCATCATGTCGGCGAGTCGCATATCGGTCATTATTAGGTCGTGTCGGTCGTTCCATCTCAAAATTCGGTGCACATTCCCAATTTCTTTCATTACTTCCGAAATGCCCTGTGTTATTATTTTGCAGCTTTTCCGTGTTTCTAAGTCCCTCTTCCCGTGTTGGAGCGCAAGTGTCTTCTGAAATACGTAATTCTTGTATTACCTGTGTCAGCTGATCTTGTACTTCCCAGATTTCTCTTTGGTGTTGCGTATCAATTTGATTCAGATTTTGTTTCAGTTTCCTAATTTGTTCGCTCTGTTCTGTGTCATTAAAGAATACCGGTTTTGCGTCATTCAGATTATCATCTACCTTCGTAGATAAATTATTTAGCTGATCCGAAAGTTCAACTACTTTCTCTGATAATGAACTAATTTCCTCCATGTGTCTTTCTACTGTGTCCTTTAAGTTTTCCTGAGTTTTTGCAAGTTGCGTAACCGAATCGGTAGATGCAACTGAGTCAAATTTAGCTTGCAAGGTCTCATGATTTTCATGAACAATAATTTGCAGTTCTTTTATGGCTGCTTCGTGATTCTGTAATGCATTTTCATGCCGCGAAAAAATAGGTTGAAAATGCTCACAAATTTGTGTTTTTACGTCGTTACAGACTTTTTGACATTTCGATTCGATTTTATGTAACTCAGTAGTTAAATCTTCACGTGTTTGTTCAAGTGTGGTGTCTAACTTTTGAAGATTTTGTTCCATTGTGTCTAACTTTTTAAGATTTTGTTCCACTGTGTCTAACTTTTTAAGCTTTTGCTGTGTTTGTCTCTGATTTTGTTCCATTTGTTGCATTAATTGCAATAATAATGTATTAGTGTCTGGAATCTGTTTCTCTACGCTTTTCGGCAGTGCATTTGCACCGGAAACATTCACATTTTGACAAGCAGAAAATGTGTCTTGACTTATTTGAGAAAACGGTGATGACCCAAAACCTGAATCTACAGTATTTGCGAAATTGTGTCCTGTCATTTCGGATTCCTGAGGCGAGCTGTTGCCGACCGATCGATCGATAATGCTTCCCTGTTCACTACCTGTTTCACTGTCTACACCATTGTTTGCAGCCCGCTCCATTTCCCTATTCACAATTACCAAATTACTACTTTGAACATCAGTTAATTCACTACTCGGTGGCGCTAACACACTGCTTTCGTCTTCACTGTCATTTCTCAGTTTACTTTGGAGCCTAGTATTACGTTTTTCACACGCCATAATTGTCACAATATTTCACACGACAACGCAGAAAAGCACAATTTGAAGATCAAAAATAAGAGAACACATTAACATAGCACTGAAAATAATATCTAGTTAATTGCAAGCATAGCTGCGAAATACTTGGTGCAAATCTATATGCATGCCACAACTGTTTTACTGTACAACAATGAAAGGCTACAACTACAAAGGAGATTCTCTCTACAATTACGCGCTAGCAATAAACAAAAGCTACACTAAATACACAAACTACAACAAAAAATCAGAAGATTCCAGTGAGGTATCCTAGGCTAAGGGTCGACATATGAAACGTCCCCTTTCAACAATTATACAAGACTGTGCTTAACCTGACACACAATATTTTTAGCGCAACGCAATCTGACTTTCAAAATTCCCTACTAAAGAATGGCCCCGACTAACGTTAAACTATACCTTTCGCAAATCACTTACCTCACAAAAATCTCCGCTGCTCAAGCTACTGCAATACAGCGAGCGCCACTACTGCCAGCTAAATAAAAGATTCAAACTATGGAAGGCACTAACTACTGATAGGGATAGTTAGCAAATGAAAGATATTAATAGAGAACAAACAATGTATTTACCTTGATATCATCATGTATAAATATACCAGTTCATGACAAATTACAAATCTCCGCCATCTCTCTCCCCACATCCACCACTGCTGGCGGCTCACCTCCAACTGCGCAACGCTACGCGCTGTTCACAGCCAGCTGCCGCTGCCCAACACTACAATGGCAGACAACAATGCAAAGCAGACACAGACTGCCCACAGCACAGCCAGTGATTGTCATACAGAGGTGGCGTTACCAATAAAAAACCTAAACTACTTACATAGAGAAAACATAAACAGCCTACTTACACATGTTACAATTCTAAGATATTTTGAGTCTTAATGTCTACCAGAATCCTCAAATTCGTTTTTTATTTTTGTGTAGTGTCGTGGTGTATAGCATTTTAGCATTTCATGCTGTTAGACTATCTATGCTATATCCCATCATCTTAATCTATGGTACCAATGGTGTTATTTTGTTTTTGTTATTATTGAAACTACTTTCGTTTTCCCACCTTCCTCTCTCTTCATTCTTCTTCCTCCTGACGGTCTTATCTGCAACATAATCCTGAAATATTGTGCTGATTATTTACAGGTAATAAAATTAATCTTCAAACTTGTACTGAAAGTTACTTTTCGTGGTGGGGCAAGTTTTTAAGGTTTGCATCGTAACAGAGATGCGAAAAAATCTCACCCTAAAACTTGCAGCTGGTGTGGTCCTTTTTAGTGTTATCGTAAGATCTATACTGTTCTTCTGGAGGGCTGTAGCTTTTAATATGGGCTGGGGGGGGTGGTCCTAGCGTAACAGAGACGCGAAAAAGTCTCATGCTAAAACTTGCAGCTGGGGTGGTCCTAGTGGTTAGCTGGAGACGTGAGTGTCCATTCCGTCCCTTATCGTAGGGCATCCTAGCTTAACACAGTTCTGCTCTCGGCTTCTGTTCTCGTTTCTCCCCTCGGAACTGCATCTGTGTCACAGTGGGAAGGTATGACATGCATTTAGGCATTCTTGTGTTAGTGTATGGTATTCCATTTGCTCACTCGTTACTCGTATTACTTTGGCAAATTTAATGTCACGATTTATTCGGAGCTATGTGACATACTACTGGATTTGCTTATCATGTCAGGGTTTTCATGGAAGGTGTTGGATTTGCCTGACACCCTACAGCTTTTCAGAGTTCTTGCGTAATGACGCATGTTATATGAGTTTACACACTCTGACAGGCTGAACTCAGACTCATATAAAGAAATTAAAATGCGGATCCAAAAGTCCTAATTCCAGTTCACTTGGAAACCACCGGAAGAACTCAAGGTCTCAAGTTCACCTATACGCTTTAATTCAAGGAGAACAGTAAACTGGTAAGGACTTACATGAAGGTCCTTTTTAGTAACATTTCGATGCTATGATCACAAGATTTCCAGTTGCACAGTGAAACAATATTGAGATTGCGTCGTATCGTGTTCGAGGCATTCTTTCACTCGACCAATGTAGTCTGCTGTTCGAGATCGTTACATATAGCTACCATTTTTATTCGCTACGCAGCGCTTCTCGCGCCATTTTGCCACTTTGTTATCCATTGTATCCATTGTAAACTTAGCTGGAGGTTTTCCATAACAATTAAAATCTAAAACATTTGTGAAAACAGTTCAGCAAATGTTTTCCATGATTTGGGCTTCACATAACACTGGATGACGAAATACGTAAGGCCAAACAAGACTTTTATTACTGTCACAAAAGACGGTGCATAAATTATGCATAAAGGTGAGAAAAGTCATGAGATACCGCTTCGTATCGTGTCAGATTTCTTTTGACCGGTGTAGTGCAGTGACTAGATGTGGCGGCATGGACTCAACAAGGCGTTGGATCTCCTCTGCAGAAATTGTTAGCCATGTTGCCTCTTTAACCGTATTGCCAGTGAAGGATTCTGTGCACGAACTGACCTCTCGATTAGGTCCCATAAATGTTCGATTGGACTCATGTCGGGCGATCTGAGTGCAGAATGTTCTTCAAACCAATCTCCGGCCCGGTGACATGGCGTATTGCCATCCACACTAATTCCATCGTTGTTTGGACGTCCAAGCAGCCGTCCAATCAGTTGTCGGTTCGCCGGCCGGGGTGGCCGAGCGGTTCTACGCGCTACAGTCTGAAACCGCGCGACCGCTACGGTCGCAGGTTCGAATCCTGCCTCGGGCATGGATGTGTGTGATGTCCTTAGGTTAGTTAGGTTTAAGTAGTTCTAAGTTCTAGGGGACTGATGACCTCAGAAGTTAAGTCCCATAGTGCTCAGAGCCATTTGAAGTTGTCGGTTCAGTTGAACCAGAGGGCCCAGTCTATTTCACGTAAATACAGCACACACCATTATGAGCCTCCATCAGCTTGCACAGCGCCTTATTAAGAAGGTGGTTCCCGGATACGTCCGTCGTACGTGTAACGTTGATTTTTACGATTATTTCTGGTAGTATTGACATCTCAAAGCAAAAGCCGCTGCTTTTAGTCGTTAAATGAGGACCATCAGCCACTGCGTTATGCGTGGCAGCAGGTAATGCCTGAAATGCGTTATTTATTCTCTGCACTCTCTTGACACTGTGACCTCGGAATATGGAGTTCACTAATTCCGAAAATGGAATGTTCCATGCGACTAGCTCGAACAACCGTTTCGCGTTCAAAGTCTGTTAATTCCTGTCAGGAGGCCATAGACACGTCAGTAACCTTTTCGCATGAATTACTTGAATACAAATGACAGTTCCGCCAATGCAGTGCCCTTTTATGCCTTGTATATACGATACAACGGCCACCTGTGTTTGTGCGTATCGGTTCCCATGACTTTTGGCACCTCAGTGTATTTCTAGACGGTAAGGGACTAGCTAGGAAACAGCAATCTAAGAGCACAGTTTTACTATGTCTTAACCAGTTCCTAGACAGCAAAATATTTCTCGTTTTTAGGTCAATGCGCAAATAATAAAACACAATTTCTATTAATAAAATGGTACTATACAAAAATGTGTCTGACAGCAATTTAATATGGCTGAATAACCAAAACTCTCCGTAAACAGAAACACGCGGACTTAATTGTAGTGTAGTGTCCGCCAGTAATGACGCATATCTAAATTTATAGGATGAAGGAAAGCAATCATGAAGTCATCTACGAGAAACCAAAGACACAGAACTTTACAAGTAACTATCGTAACTCCTTCCGCCGCGAGTAAGTCTATCGAAGAGGGTTCAGCATTAATTTCTAGCGAGAAGAAATTAGGTGTCTGTTAAAGAAAAAAAACTGTATTTTATCATCCAGGGATTGATAAGTAAACTTTGGAGTTATTCATTTGTTTGATCAAAGAGGTACACGAGATACACAATATCGCAGCAGTCCGTCTGAACCTACCTTAACACTCTGAAACTACTGAACTTTATTCAACGCCACTCGCCAGAGCTTGGGTGGATGCGTCTGTTGCAAATATAATGATCCCTGTTACGAAAAAAAAAATCCTCTGTCCTCGTAGTCAACAGGATTCCATTTTCAAGAACGGCGACAAGAAAAGAAAAGAAAAAATAAAGGACACAACTACTGTTGATCGTTTATTCGTGAAGCACGGACCATGCGCAAGACGATTCTTGAGATATTGTTTTTCTTGTTACAGTCCTTACGTAATTGGAGGGGAGGGGGGGACTTTCCTTGGCTCTTACAGTCTCAAGGCTAGAAGGTGCGCATCATATGCCCAGGTACGGACAGATACTTCCAGGAAACGGTGGCGAAGAAGCTGTCGCAACGCTTCCTGGAAGACGTAGGATATTATGAGTACTCTTTGTCACCGGTTCTTTGTGGCCACGATCTGCGAAGTGTACCTCCCATTGGCAAAATAATAGTGATTTTTTTCAGCCTTCGCAAAGCAGCTAAGAGTAAAATGCTGGCAGTGTCTGCAGTTTTCCCGGCTGACTAAATCGATTTGGCATATTTCGGTAGAAGTCTAATAGTTTCTAACTACTGCATGATTGCTATTTAATTTCCAACGTCAAGTAATGAACCTGTATTTTATCCACAGTGACAAATACGTGAATACATTCTGTTACATTCTAAAATCACTATACAATGCTGAGAAATAATTTTACGCATTTTCTTTCGGTTGGTATTCATTAAATCCGGCGCACGCTTTGCACAAAGCATTCCCATAGCTAATTTTTCGAGTGAATTGTATGACACCTTTTCCTTCTGATACGTCTATGATGCTAGCTACTGCGTACCTTACGCAATTTAAAGTGGATTTGCACTGTTTAAAAAACGTCCACCATATGTAAACAGATGTGGTTCTGCATACCGTGTCTGTATGATGTAACAAGCATCGGTGAGTAATATGCATATGGACGTGGCCTTTTGAACAAGGTGCTTTATGTTTTTCAATAATTATTTTAGCGATGAGAAGCCTTTTATAATGTGCTGATTTTAATCGATATGGCATCTTATGTGTGAGGTTCAGAGTAAAATGAACATGTTTTACAATAAAAAGATTTTAAGACCTGAAAATGACAGCAAAGTCTGTTGCAACCGGTTGTTTTAAATAAAGAAATGTTGTGTGCGATCTTGGCTATTGAACGGTTTTTTTACAATTAAAACCAATCTCTAAGTGAGAAAATCCAACTTTTCAGGTCATCGACTGAAGTGAAACTCGCAGAACGTGCTCACTTCGTAATGTTGTGTACTAGAAAGTAGGCCCACTTCGTAATGTCGTGTACTAGAAACTAAATACAACAAACTAATTTAACGCTTCACCCCTAATAACAAAAAATAAAGCACCATGCCTCTGCAAGGCCGAGAGTTCTTGTCCTTGTTATTGTGTAGCCTTCTCGAGCCCATGTATCTAAAGGTTTTTCTGTAGTTCCGCTCCACCTTTTTGCTGTTTGTCCCTCTTTTCTATTTTTCTCTCTGTTCCTCTTTTCTTTCTTGAAGCGAAAACTTTTAGCTTCGTTTGTGAAAGTGAATCAGTCGCAACTTGTCAAACTTCTGCCTCATTTTCTGCAGAGCAGTCAGTAACGTCCTCTCCTTCTTGTTTTATTGACAATCCAAACCGAAGGACAAAAACAGGTGCACCGCCCTAGATTCGGTCTGCAGTGGCAAACCTTATTGGTAGCTCTAGCACAAAGACGTAACGGGCAGATAGCGTCTGACTATGTTCCTAGTCACTCATTTATTTCAACTAACGACGTACTTAGCAACACACCAGTTTTACGTTAAGGATGTGACGCATATTCAGTTTTGACAATATTCGCCAGAACCTTCCGTCAAGAGAAACTTCTCATCGTCTTCGTAACCGAAGAAGCTCAATTTTGTCCTACGAATACCTGGGCTTGATTTTTGTGTATGTGATCAGATGGTAGGATGTATATGACGCTGAACTGGCGGGGTGTTGAGACTTGCAGAAAGAGTATACTAAAAGTGACATTTCATAGTGTATTTACTACGCTGTTTAAGTTTCTCCGATAGCGTATATTACGTGAGTCCATATATTAAAAAGGAAAGGGGGTAATACTTCACCCCACACAACAAATTTAAAAAAAGAAGATTTGATGATTGTTGTTGAGTTATGTTAATAACATACATTTTAAAAGGTACTGATGTGTATGTATCGGCCAGAACCTGAAAATATCTTTTGGCACGTTCACAGCAAATCCAGTGCATTTTCAGTAACATCTTGTACCCCAGTTGGGATCATGACTACCAAGAAAAAAATTAAAAAATGCAAATGTTGTCAGCTGTTGCGACTTTTACTCACAACATGGTCCTGAACTTGAAGATATTGAGCATTAAATTCAGTGGAAAGTGGCATCTGCTACTATCACTTAAATTTCTGGGTTAGGTGTAACTGAAAAATTTTAAACATTTATGGAATACTGTACAAGTATTAATTGCAAAAAATAATTAGTTTTTCGAAAATTTTAAAATATTAAGTAACTGACCAGATTACAATGTTTTCAGAAGGTGGGCATTAATTATCGCCCCCCCCCACCACCACCCCACCCCCTCATGTACAGTACTGCGAGGCTTAAGAGCGAACAGCCTTCTCCTTTATCTATGATCACACTGAAACGTCAACACTACAATGGCCAACAATAATGCAAACCAGCCACAGACTGCACACAGCACAGCCAGTGATTTTCATGCAGAAAGCTACATGGCGTTACCAATAAAAAAACCTAAACAGCTTATTTACATAGCCCCCATGCTCCCCACAAAAAATTTTACAAATTGTTGTGGGCACTGGCCAACACATATACGTTAAAATTTTTTCACAATTACAATAATAAAGAAATCAAAGCTAAAATTTTCTCACAGTCCATAAAGACAGTGCTGATCGTTCATCACAGTAAAATTGCAGTGTTTTTTTTCCTCAAAGTCTGAGCAGTAAAAGAGAATGCACATGGAAGTAGTGGATTTCCATGCAATCTTGAAGAAGTAGTGTTGTCCTTCCAACGGGAAGACAGTGCTGACTCTTGATATGCAGACAGGTGATGGGCCACAACAGAGCAAACCCACAGCAGAGTCAGTCGAAGTTTTGAAGGATATTGGTAGGTAGGTCATCAAAGAGCAGACCCACTGTAGTCCTGGTAGAGAGTATGGCATTGGTGGCCCACCAGAGGTGCAGACCCACTGCAGTCCTTGTAGAAATAATGGTATTGGTGGGCCATCAAAGATGCTGACCCACTGTAGTCCTTGTAGAGACGGCTAGCAGCCATCTGTTGCGACTGTGCGGGTGCACAATCACCATCGAAGAGTCTTGCAGAAAATATAGCAAGTCCATAAACCATGATTTTTGCACGCACAAAGTTTTTGGAATTGTCCTTAGAAAGTCATGCAGACAATATAGCAAGTCCATAAACCAGCACTTGTGCACTCACCAAGTTTTTGGAATTGTCCTTAGAACCAGCAATGCTGTTAATCAGTCCCTTGCTGAATTATTAACACACATCCAAACACTAACCGTCCTCTTTTTTTTCACATCTTGTGCATATACTATGACCAGCAGAAATATGTGCAGTGAAATGAATGCTTACAAGTTACTTAATTTGGTGAACTGGTGTCAATTACAATTTTATAACATAAGAATACAATAACAAAGGTACAAAATACATAATTAAAGAACATAACAGTACAGATAACATTTGTAGTAACACAGGCTTTACAAAAGAATAGAAATAAACATATACATCAGTGTTACTGGAATTATGACATAAGTAAATATATAAAATAATGAGAATAGTTTTCGAAACATTAATTTCACACATGAGCATTGAAACAGAACAGAATTAATAATGTCTATAAACATCTTTACAAAGAAAATAACATATTATTAATGCAAATTATATTTGAGGATAACAGTGTTCTTCATCATAGTGAATGTAGCTTAGTACTAGAAAAATTCTACAACATAAGTCGTATTAGCTAAACACATAAAGACAGGAAAAATACAAATACACAAGATTACACAAACACATAGCAGAATAATGCAGGAGGAAAGGACAGGGTTTGTTTCCAGTGTAACATTTGGAAGTGCAGTCCAACCCAAAACTTCATTCCATAGATCTTCCGTCTTATTTCAACATTTGTTTCCACCAAAAAAATCCTATCCAAGCATGCTTTCTGTATTTATATGTTCACATATTTCTTACCTCATTTATTTTCCATTATCTTACCTCATAATTTATTTCTAAGAAAATCCTATCTAAAC
Source organism: Schistocerca piceifrons (assembly GCF_021461385.2). Lineage (NCBI taxonomy): Eukaryota > Metazoa > Arthropoda > Insecta > Orthoptera > Acrididae > Schistocerca > Schistocerca piceifrons. The sequence continues at coordinate 617,008,100 of NC_060140.1, forward strand.
CTGTTGTCCCTAAGCCCTACTTTTCTGTTCATATCCTCTTTCAAAATACTTTTTTGGCCAAACTGTTTTCTTATAGCTTCTCAATGCATTTCTTCCAATTCATCACAATTCGTTCTCTTATATAGCCTACCCCATCTTAGGCTAACTTAAATCGACTAAGCTCAGATGCATAAACTAAGGGACAAGTCAATGCAGCAATACATAACATATTAACACAAACAGCAATATACAAAAAATTGCAAATTGGCAAAGCAAGCAGCAGTATATCTAAATTAGCAAAGCAATTGCAATATTACAACTAATATAAGGCAATGTGCAGTAAAACTGGCTTAACAGAATAATACAAAGTGAAATTCAGTAACACTATACCTGACAAACAGCAGCAGCAAATGCAATAACGTATATCTAATCATGAGAAACCCACAAGCAAAAAAAAAAAGAAAAAAATGGTATACTAAAGACAACAATGCAGATAAGGGAAATGTCTATTCACATCTTAATGTCTATGTAATTAAAGTGGTGCACCACAACTTATTCTACAAAAGAAATTACAAAGTACTTGAAAAGAAAATTCTGTATGCAGTTCCTGTGAAGGGAAATGTCTTTTTGTGCTCCATCGTTATTTTTTTAAGTACGTCATAAAGTTATTATTTACTGGATCTGTAGGCGTAAAATATTTATATTAGTACATCCATAAAATTTTATTTTAACCAATGCTGCAGTGCAGCTAGAAAGTAGATATTAAACAAAATGAGCAAATATATATATAAAGCAACATATGAAACGTCATTCACTAGGCAAATGGTGTCTCCAAAGGCAAAAAAATTCTCTCAACTAGAAAGACAATAGATGTAAAATGTTTCTCATCATTTCATTAGGCATTTTAGTAAATATCATAAATTAAGAGCTCCACAGTATAATCATATGTTTTCAAGTTTGAGTGTGTCGTATTTGCGATGCTTTCTACAAAGAAACGTCAATAGCTAGGATAATAGCCTCTTTCTTCTCCACCTAATGGCTTTTACTCAAGGCAGCTGGCACACCTGGCCGCTCACAACGCATTACGTCACGGTCACTTACCTTTCTTACCGAAATATTTACGACAGCAGTTTCCGCTACAGTGACAGTCTCATATAAAAATTTCACAGGTCGAAAAGTTACAAATGTATAGAAACAAAATCCTATAAATATAACAGTGTCCAAAAAATTTTCGCCAGCATTGTGATACATTCACACATTTACACACATTTCATAACTCTTAAAGTACGAATCTTGGTTTCCAACATCCTTTTCATAAATCAGAGTCCCTAACCACTACTCATTATTCCTTACCTTATTACACATATACATATTCGTCGACACTTCTTCAATATTTCGTCATAATAAATACGTAGCATAATCAAATTCCTCATATAGCATCAGTTTATTGATCATAAACATACCTCAACAGCATAATACATATTGTCATCGTAATAATAACATCATAAAATCTCAGCCAAATCTCAGAAACGTCGTAGCTTTCTGCAATAATTTCAAACCCTAAAAAATATTCACTGCTCGTTTCAATAGTGTCATCTACCTCAAACGTACTTTAAGAATCATGATCTCATACCAAATACATTATTCAAAGCTCTCATAGTATCACAATGGTTCTGAAAAAATATGAACAGTTCACAAAGTACATACAAAATACAGTTTCATAAGTGTGAAGTTATCCAACTGTGTAATTGCGTAAACATCTGTCACTGACGTAGTAAAAAAAAATGTTTCTTTCTCTGTTAAATAATCAGATAGCTGTGTAATTCTGTGTTAGAGGAATATGGTACCGATGTGTAAAGTTGTATAAGCAAATACCATATTAGCTAGGGCTCCTTGTGCTTGCCAAACACATGGTACACAAAGTAGGCGTGTACCCCCCTGAGGATTAATGTAATTATACCCTCAGGTGTTACAGGTTACAGCAATAGAATGAAATGTATCACGGAAAACCTTTGTATCATTGTAATTCAAAAACCTTTAAAAATTAATGTTTAAGTACAACCTTAATCACTCAAATACGTGTACTGTAGCACTAAACTGTGCATCTTGTTGTAAGATAATCTCTGTCATTATTTAAGGGTAAAAAACGTGCCAAGTGTCGTAATTGTCGTCGTCCGTAAGCAAAGTTCCGTAGAAGTCAATGTACTTACCTCGTAATAAACAAATGCGAAATGCTATGAGTATAGATATCGTGGTTATTACGTACAGTACCATATCAAGAAAGTACTATACTGTAACGTATTGTTGTGCTACGAAAAAGGCTGTCTCATTTTAGCTATATCACAAAAGTTACTATTAAAACATGTATTCCATTCCAGAAGAATAATGAAAAACTGTGCAGATATAAAACAGATACACCACAAAAGCAACAATGTAAATTGTGTCACACATTAGTAGCGTCGTGATATAATGGTGTAGCTGTCAAATAAACTAACCACTGAGTCATCTGATATCTCTCAGAAAGCACTTTAAATCCATTATGTATTTTCAAGTAAACCAAAATGTTGCAGTAAAATCTCATTACCATTACTGGTAAACGTTCTAAGTATGTGAGCCTTATATTCATTACACAATCATGAAACTAACAAGCAAGAATGTACACACACAATAACACTGTGTCATCTGTTCACTATAATAATGCATTCGTAATTACTGTCTGAATATGTTCGCTAGGTTCTAGACTGGATAGTTAACTTCAAAACATTGTTGCATGATAACAGTTTCTAAGTCTGACAAAGAGTACTAGTAGCGTGAAGTGAAAAATTTTATGGCAAAGACAAAGTTAAAAAGCAGATTATCTCTCAATAAACGGTTTTACATGTGAAATGTGGTGCAATCCTTTACTCTTCCAAGTATGCAGAGTTTCAACTTCAATGCAATTATCATGTTGTATACGTCGGTAAGGAATGCTAAAATTTTTCTCAAGGTTAGCGTCTACATTAATTTTCTTTGAGCCAGCCGGCGCACGTGGCTGCCTGCGGTGCGAGTCATTGTCTGCTATCTCTTTGTTGGCGTGCGTCGTTATTGGGATTAGGAGACCTAACTTCTACAAATTCACCTTGACGAGAAGGCCCTGCCATGTTTGAAGCTCGCCAATTCTGATGGAATTCAGGTCTGTCATTTTGTCGGTAGTTTACATAGTTTCTTGTTTGTCGGTCATGTGGTGGAGAATTTCTCCCGAAATCGTAACTGCGTGGTGGACCGTTGGTCTGAAGCTATTCTGTCTCCCTTGATAATAATTATTTTGGTTCCCATATTGTCAGTTTCTCTGATTGTCTATGTGATACTCATTACTGTGGAGAGGTGATCTTTCCCTGTAATTATTACTACTCTGCCAACGGTTGTCGTACGGGTGGTGTCTGTTTTGGTCACGATTTACGTTGTAAGATTAGCCTTGTCGTGTCCATGTATTATTTCTGTCATTGCGGAATAGTGACGGATGTGACCTGTAATTGTCGTGCTCCTTTTTTCGCGTTCCGCGATTGTCAGTAACAATTTCCAATTCTTGTAAGAGTCCCTGAAAAGCTTCAATGTTGTCATTGCAACGTCCTGCCAAAATAATATGTCGCAAATGTTCAGGAAATTTGATTAAGCAAATGCGGATGAGTTCTGAGGGGCTGTATGGGTTTGACAGGTACTGATTCTTGTGCCACATGTCTTCAAAATATTTGACAACACTAGAAAATTCCGATTGTTTGAAATGTTTCATCATTATGATGCTATGTTTTACTTGGTCTTGTGTAGCTTGAGACCAATATGATGAGAGGAAGGCATGATAAAATTCTCCTTCACTGTGACAATCGTGAATGACCGATCTCATTCTTACAGCTGGTTCATTCTCTAAGTAGCCACACATAAATTCTAATCTGTGCTCCAATGACCAGTTGGGAGGAAAACAATGAGAGAATTGATGAAGCCACGCTTGTGGATGAATGCCGTTGCCAGAATTCTTAAATGTTTTGAACTTACATGTAGTAATGAACAGCTTATAGTCAAAATCATCGTGTCGGCGAGTCGCATATCGGTCATTGTTACGTCGTTTCGGCGGTTCCATCTCAAAAATCGGTGTACCTTGCCAATTTCTTTCATAATTTCCGAAGTGCCCTGTGTTATTATTTTGTGGCTGTTCCGTATTTCTATGTCCCTCTTCCCCTATTGGAATGCGAGTGTCCTCTGAAATATGTAATTCTTGTTTTACCTGTATCAACTGATCTTGTACTTCCCGGATTTCTCTTTGGTGTTGCGTATGAATTTGATTCTGATTTTGTTTGAATTTCGTAATTTGTTCGTACTCTTCTGTGTCAGTGAAGGCTGCAGGTCTTGTGTCATTCAGATCATCATCCACCTTTGTAGATAAGTTAGTGAACTGATCTGAAAGTTCGGCTACTTTCTCCGATAGTGAACTTATTTCCTCAGTGTGTTTTTCTGAACCAAGTTTCAGAGTGTCCATTTGTGTTGAAATCGTATCTAAAGTGTCCTCTAAGTTTTCCTGAGTTTTTGCAAGTTGCGTAACCGAATCGGTAGGTGCAACTGAGTCAATTTTAGCTTGCTAGGTCTCATGATTTTTATGATCAATAAATTGCAGTTCTTTTATGGCTGATTCGTGATTCTGTAATGCATTTTCATGCCGCGAAAAAATAGGTTTAAAATGATCACAAATTTGTGTTTTTACGTCATTACAGACATTTTGACATTTAGATTCAATGTTATGTAACTCAGTAGTTAAATCTTCGCGTGTTTGTTCAAGTGTGGTGTCTAACTTTTGAAGCTTTTGCTGTGTTTGTCTCTGATTTTGTTCAATTGTGTCTAACTGTTGCTGTGTTTGTTTCGGGTGTTGTTCCATTGTGTCTAACTTTTCAAGATTTTGTTCCATTTGTTGCATTAATTGTAATAAAAATGCACTGGTGTCTGAAACATGTTCCTCAGTGCTATTCGGCAATGCATTTGAACCGGCTATATTCGCATTTTGAAAAGCAGAAAATGTGTCTTGACTTATTTGAGAAAACGGCGAGGACGCAAAACCTGAATATACGGTATTTGCAAGATTGTGTCCTGTCATTTCGGATTCCTGAGGCAAGCAGTTGCCTACCGATCGATCGATAATGCTTCCCTGTTCACTAATTTTTTCACTGCCTGCACCATTATTTGCAGCCTGCTCCATTTCGCTATGCACAATTATCAAATTACCACTTTGTACATTAGTTAATTCATTACATGGTGGCGCCAACACGCTGCTTTTGTCTTCACTGTTATTTCTCAGTTTACTTTGGAACCTAGTGTTACGTTTTTCACACGCCATTATTGTCACAGTATTTCACACGATAACACAGAAAAACACAATTTGAAGAGCAAAAATAAGAGAACACATTAACATAGCACTGAAAATAATATCTACACTCCTGGAAATGGAAAAAAGAACACATTGACACCGGTGTGTCAGACCCACCATACTTTCTCCGGACACTGCGAGAGGGCTGTACAAGCAATGATCACACGCACGGCACAGCGGACACACCAGGAACCGCGGTGTTGGCCGTCGAATGGCGCTAGCTGCGCAGCATTTGTGCACCGCCACCGTCAGTGTCAGCCAGTTTGCCGTGGCATACGGAGCTCCATCGCAGTCTTTAACACTGGTAGCATGCCGCGACAGCGTGGACGTGAACCGTATGTGCAGTTGACGGACTTTGAGCGAGGGCGTATAGTGGGCATGCGGGAGGCCGGGTGGACGTACCGCCGAATTGCTCAACACGTGGGGCGTGAGGTCTCCACAGTACATCGATGTTGTCGCCAGTGATCGGCGGAAGGTGCACGTGCCCGTCGACCTGGGACCGGACCGCAGCGACGCACGGATGCACGCCAAGACCGTAGGATCCTACGCAGTGCCGTAGGGGACCGCACCGCCACTTCCCAGCAAATTAGGGACACTGTTGCTCCTGGGGTATCGGCGAGGACCATTCGCAACCGTCTCTATGAAGCTGGGCTACGGACCAGCAGACCGTTAGGCCGTCTTCCGCTCACGCCCCAACATCGTGCAGCCCGCCTCCAGTGGTGTTGCGACAGGCGTGAATAGAGGGACGAATGGAGACGTGTCGTCTTCAGCGATGAGAGTCGCTTCTGCCTTGGTGCCAATGATGGTCGTATGCGTGTTTGGCGCCGTGCAGGTGAGCGCCACAATCAGGACTGCATACGACCGAGGCACACAGGGCCAACACCCGGCATCATGGTGTGGGGAGCGATCTCCTACACTGGCCGTACACCACTGGTGATCGTCGAGGGGACACTGAATAGTGCACGGTACATCCAAACCGTCATCGAACCCATCGTTCTACCATTCCTAGACCGGCAAGGGAACTTGCTGTTCCAACAGGACAATGCACGTCCGCATGTATCCCGTGCCACCCAACGTGCTCTAGAAGGTGTAAGTCAACTACCCTGGCCAGCAAGATCTCCGAATCTGTCCCCCATTGAGCATGTTTGGGACTGGATGAAGCGTCGTCTCACGCGGTCTGCACGTCCAGCACGAACGCTGGTCCAACTGAGGCGCCAGGTGGAAATGGCATGGCAAGCCGTTCCACAGGACTACATCCAGCATCTCTACGATCGTCTCCATGGGAGAATAGCAGCCTGCATTGCTGCGAAAGGTGGATATACACTGTACTAGTGCCGACATTGTGCATGCTCTGTTGCCTGTGTCTATGTGCCTGTGGTTCTGTCAGTGTGATCATGTGATGTATCTGACCCCAGGAATGTGTCAATAAAGTTTCCCCTTCCTGGGACAATGAATTCACGGTGTTCTTATTTCAATTTCCAGGAGTGTAGTTAATTGCAAGCGCAGCTGCGAAATACTAGGTGCAAATCTACATGCATGCCACAACTGTTTTACTGTACAACAATGAAAAACTACAACTACAAAGGAAATTCTCTCTATGATTATGCGCTAGCAATAAACAATAGCTACACTAATTACACAAACTACAAGAAAAGAATCAGAAGATTTCAGTGAGGTATCCTCGGCTAAGGATCGACATCTGAAACGTCGCCTTAGAAAAATTAATTAATTACTGTGCTGATAAATCTTTTACATTATTTGAGTTTCAAACAGCTGAGCAGAACTGAACGCACTCAGACATTTCGCTCTTTAGCTATTCTGATCGACACTAAACCGACACACAATATTTTTAGCGCTACACAATCTGACTTTCAAAAATCCCTACAAAAGAATGGCCCTGACTAACATTAACCTATACCATTCACAAATCACTTACCTCACCAAAAAGTTTCGTTACTCGAATTACTGCAAAACAGCGAGCGCCACTACTGCCAGCTAAATAAAAAATTCAAACTACTGAAGGCACTAACTACTGATAGGCATAATTAGCAAATTAAAGATTTTGATAGAGAACAATCAATGTATTTACCTTAATAGTGTTCAAAAGTCATAATAAATATAGCAGTTCATGACATCCAGTCTTACAAATTTCAAAACTCCGCCATTTCTCTCCCCATATCCACCACTGCTGGCGGCTCACCTCCAACTGCGCAACGCTACGCACTGTTTACAGCCAACTGCCCAACACTACAATGGCCAACAACAATGCAAACCAGCCACAGACTGCACACAGCACAGCCAGTGATTTTCATACAGAAAGCTACGTGGCGTTACCAATAAAAAAAACCTAAACAGCTTACTTACAATGCTAAAGAATTGTGATGGAAAAGATAAGTGAACTCAGCAAATTTCTAAACATGCAGTAGGTACGTATAATGGGAAGAAACTAATAACTGGAAAATCTGACGTAAGATTTAGAACTGAGAAATAAATTAATGACGACGAGGGCTATGCGGAATATCCTGCGCTGTGTAGTACTAACATACATCTCGAGGAGTGTGAAGCTTGTAGGTCTGTCAAATAATCTCTGCAGAACCTCGTAGGAGAACTTGGTTTGCTTTGAGGATACAGTAGTGATAAAAAAGCAGTAAGCAGTGTTCTTTACAGCGAGGGTCACACTTAATTTTACAGCTTTCGGATTTGTAGCAGATGTGCGAGTGAGGAAACTGCTACTCACAAGCCAAATGTTCTTTCAAACGCGTCTTGCTGATAGACATTCTATGTGACGGACTACGATGCTAGCATTTCAGCTGCATGTAGCTCAGGTTCCGATAGATAAAAATGGGTAGCTAACAGGCCTGGGTCGAACTTGACGACATTAGAATGTCAGTAGTCGTTAATCGTCGGTGCACCGTTTGCGGTCTCTCGCGGTGGTGCCACCAATTGGATTTGAACCAGGGTCCGTTGCTTTGCAGGTGCGGTGCTCCCAGGAGCTGTGCCGGCGGGAGCGCGTGCCAGTGCTCGCTTTCGCTGAGACCGCGGAGGCGGCCTTCAAGACCTCGAGATTTCCAGTCCTCCGCTCCTACTCTACGTTCGCAAAGTGAGTAATCGTATCGAACCGAGAATAATTTTAATAACTATTAATAATGCAACTACCGCTGCATAGTGATTCTAAAGAAACCTGTAGCATTTAACTCAACTGTGATGTTTCCGTTTCATGAATTCTTCTTCTCGAAAGTGTATAAACTGCTGACTAATAAAATTATAACACAAAGAAGTCGATATGTAACGAACTTCTGGTTGTCATGAAGTGAACAAAATGTTAAAAAAAAAGAGAAGGAAAACCGACGCGTCATGTAGGAATTATCCGAATGGGACGGAAAGCAATAGATGTGATGTACATGTACAGACAAACAAATGATTACTACCGCAGAAAAATTGTATGATTTATTCTAGAAGAAGATCCACACAAACTGAGTGAGTCTACAACGTGTTGGTCCACCTCCGGTCCTTAGCCAAACAGTTATGCAGCTTGGAGTGATGACAATTTTTGGAATTCTATTTGAGGACCATCGTGCCAAATTCTGCCCTACTGGTGCGTTAGATCTCAAAATTCCAAGATGGTTGGATGGCCCTGCCTATAATGCGCCAAACGTTATCAACTGAGGAGAGATCCGGCGATCTTGCTGTCCAAGGTAGGGTTTGGCAAGCACGAAGACAAGCTCTCGCCGTCTTTCGACGGTTAGTCTCTTGCCGAAATGCAAGCACAGAATGGTTTGCCTTTAAGGGCAACAAAACGGGACTCATAGAGTATCGCATTGTACCTCTGTCCTGTTAAGGCGCCGCGGATGACAACGGAAAGAGTCCTGATATCGAATGAAATAGCATCACACTTGGTTGTCGGGCCGAACTGCGGGCGACTGTGAGGTTCGTTACCCACCGCCGTCCGGGGCATCTCCATAGATGTCTTCGTTGGTCACCGGGCCTTAGTTAGAGGCGGGACTCATTACTGAAGATGTTCATAACGCTGATCCCTCGAGAATACTGTACACCATATGAAACACTGCTCTCCGTACACTACTTTCATCTTGCGATAAATATGTGAAGCATGCTCCCCTTCTGCAAAAAGAAACTGGGTAACCGCTCTTTGTACTGATCAGGAGAAATCCATCATGGAACGAACTGCGGAAACCGTTCTTTAGAAATGACGAACTTGTTGCAAAGCCTTTAACTCTGCTTATGCAACTGCGAATACCATCACAACACCACTCGGTAAAAACATTCCCTCACTGGGATTATATACAATGGCGCTACACCGAAGGTCTCCTTTTGAATCTGGCACAACATGTTACGGGTAGAAGTAACGCTCTCTACATTCCGCCTGTAAGGAATATGTAAGCTGTTGGTTCCTCCATTCAGAAATGGCATCTGTATAGTGTTTGTGTGTGAGAAGATGATTTCATGTCTCGTATAAGAAGGAGAGACATCTCTCGCAATTAAACACTCGTCTTATTAAATCAGGAGACCCTGAGGGTTTTAGATTCGGAAATATAATTAGGAAATCATTCAGACGGTACTTTACTGGTGTGTATCCTTATATAGAATTGAAACATGAACAGTAAACGGTTCAGACGACACACGCTGTTTGGGCAAAGAGCAAACGCACAGCTTTCTGGTAACTGATATGTCCACCCGGTTACATGTTTCATACAAAGATAAAGAGAATATCTGAAAGTCTTCTTTAAAGCATAGCCCTTTTCTTCCGAAGAGAATATCGTAGTAGTTTAGTAACAACTAATGTCTTGTAGTTCTCATCTGTACTCTACACACTTTCGCGACTATCTTTGTTGCGCGTGTCTTTTCATTTTATACTTCTGCGAACTACAATAAAAAATGGCTCTGAGCGCTATGGGATTTAACTTCTGAGGTCATCAGTCCCCTAGAACTTAGAACTACTTAATCCTAACTAACCTAAGGACATCACACACATCCATGCCCGTGGCAGGATTCGAACCTGCGACCATAGCGGTCACGCGGTTCCAGACTGTAGCGCCTAGAACCGCACGGCCACCCCGCCCGGCTGCGAACTACATTTGCAGTGTCTCGTTTCGTGAGCAAATCGGTAAGACGTTTCACGTAAAAATTTAAAAATAGTGATCAGCGGCGCCTTCTGCATTTAGGATTAAACGTCTTCCCGACATGGTAACGTGTTTCAAGGAGATACACATACGATATAACATTTAATGCTTAGAAGGTTCAGTTATAGAGTTTCGTATACCCCCACAACATTAAATTGACAAATTTCACTACAATGCAAAAGTTAGCCATTCCTTATAGATGCAGAGTTATGAAGGGCTCTGTCGCAACAGGTCATACAAAAAGCACTTTAGGGTGGAGTGGACAAATTCTTCACTCAGCGTTGACTCCGTCATCCATGCCATATCCAGCAGAATAGAGGGACTTAAACGAAAAGTTTTCTGTGTCGTGCGAACGTAAGTGCCCAGCAGCGTATCATCAGATGAACAATGTTAACAGACACGATTTTAATTGTTCATTAGCACTGTCTGGAAGCTTATCTGCTCTGCAAAGTGGGACAGATGGTGATCTGTGGCATCTCTCCTGAAGGAGCACAATGCTGGTGCACGCTCAAGTGTTTCAGAGCACATCATTCATCGTACATTGTTGAAAATGGAACTCCGCAGCAGACAATACCTACGTGTTCACACGTTGACCCAGCGACATCGGCGGTTGCGATTGCAATGGGCACGGGACCATCCGGATTCTGTCGCTGATCGAAGGAAACGTGTCGGCTCCTCCATTGAATCACATTTTTGACACACGAGGGAGATGGTCGTGTCCACAGAAGACGTCATCGAAGTGAACGGTGGCTCAAGATGTGCAGCGCACTTCGGACGCAGGCTGGTGCGAGCTGAATTATGCTATGGGAGACATTATCATGTGCTTTCATGGGACCTGTGTCAGTAATCGAAGACACGCTGACAGCTGCGAAACACTTGCATTCCTTCAAGCTTGATGTCTTCCCCGAGGGCGACGTCATCTTTCATCAGTATAATTGTCCGTGCCTCGGAGCGATAACAGTTATTCAGTGGTTTGAGGAGCATTACAGTAAACTCACGATGACGCCTCTGCGACAAAATTCGCCTGACGTAAATCCTATAGAATTCATCTGGGTCGCTATTGGGCGCCATCACCGCATACGCAAACCAGCGGCCCTTTATTTAAGCGAATTACATGACCTGTGCACTGAAATATAATATATATCTACGAACCTACCAGCAAACTGTCGGATCCCTGATGCGCAGAATCAGTGTGTATTTTGCTCCAAAGACGGACAAACAGGCTATTAAGCAGGTGGTGATAATGTTTTGGCTCATCAGTGTATATTCTCTGCTTTGTAAAATTCACTTTCAAATTATTTCCTTACTTCTTCATTCCCTTGAAGACAGAATCTTAAGCTTCAGCAACCCGTGGAGGAAGGGGCCATTAAAGTCGGAGCACAATCACAGATAGGTCCAGAATAGGGAAAGAAATCGGCAGCGTGGTTTTGAAAGGAACCATCCCAGCATCAGTCTTATCCAAGTAGGCAAACCACGACAAACATAAATCTGGATGGGAGGACGCGCTTTACACCCTCACCTCCCGTAAGTGCCATGCCCTAACCACTAACGATCTCAGTCATTTAATTGTGATTTTAGTATTAGTTACAGGTGTTTCATTTACTCAAGCGACGCTAAACGTACTTACTCCGAATAATTACGTTGCTTGTCAGCCGCAGCTCTTATTTTGGTATTCGATTTACTCACGCAGTCCTCTTCACAGGAATTTCGTGAACGTCGGGATCCTGTCATCTTACTACGGAGCGTCGTCCGTGTACCTGCTGCTGCTCGCCACTTCGGTACAGCAGGTGAGTCTGCTGTCGTAATCCAAATATGAAGACTCTCTTACACCACTCAGGAACACAACATTCTACGTAAAATGAGCGCGAGACCTCCGGCTTAGAATATCAACTTGTTAGAGAGCTAATGACTGATACCACACGACAATTGCATTTTGTAAACACAACTGCTACACGTAAAAACTATTTTCCATGTTTCCAAGCTCCTGATATCGACACTTGTATGACTGACTCTGATTTAAGTTGAGTGGGCGTGGACGAGGGGGGGAGAGGAGGGGGAAGTCGTGTGTGTGTGTGTGTGTGTGTGTGTGTGTGCGTTCGGTTGGACCGCAAACCTAGCAACATAACAGGACGAGGAGGAGGTTAATGTTTAAGGCCCCATAGACAATGAGGTCATTACACACGGAACACAAGCTCGGATTAGGGAAGGATGAAGAAGGAAATCGGCTTTGTCCTTTAAAGGAACCATCCCGGCATTTGCCTTCAGCGATTTAGGAAAGTCAGGGGAAATCTAAATCTGGAATGTCGGGCGCGAATTTGAGCTGTCCTGCTCCCGAATGCGAGTCCAGTGGGCTAACCACTGCGCTACCTAGCTCAATCTTGCAATAGAAATGAATAAGCGTACATGCTTTTAAAAATTTAGAAGCATAAGACTAAAACTCTAGATCCAGCACACAAATCGTTATAGCAGATAGAAATAAAATTTATGTACCATGCAAAGCAAATTACAAGAGCAATAAACGAAAGTCCTGCAACAATACGTAGGAAATAAACTATCATTAACGGAAAATAACTGCAAAATTTCTGTTTCTCTACGCGCTGAGACTTAACTGCGTTTCTGTCATAAATTAGCACTTGTTTTATTACCTGTAACTTAGTCCGGGCGTGGTAGATTCGGCGAAAATTTGCACGAGTCTTGTTGTAGCGCATTCGGTCACAAAATTGCCCCTTCTCCAAAAAAATTCATTTCCAGAAGGTGGATTTCACCCGCTTTCTCCACAATCACTTTACGGAAATCAATCAGATTGATTGATGATTTGTGTCTCCATCGTTCCGACTCGCATATTTCACGACTGACTCATGTTGGAACAACTCTATTTCGAATGGTCCCTCCTCTTGCTAAGGTTTATTGTTTCCGGATTGAAAAGGGAAGCTGGTTCGACACTGAACTTCTGTGGCGCCATACCCTCTTAATCATCTACATTCGTAGTTCATAATGACATTGGAAGGAAATTAGACGACTGCATGTACTGAAAACAGAAGTTATATAGAACTGTCCTGTTCGACACTGCATATTATATTTTCTGCTGGCACGATTTGACGCTATGATAACGTTTCCCCCACATACTGACATCGTGATCAGTGAAATGTGAAAATTCGAGCTGTATTCGTTATTTAAGGGCGAAATTGTACACGCAAGGAGCCATTGTGGTCTCTGTGGCTTCTTAAGATGCATCGTACTCAGTAACCATAGTGTGGTGCACGTTCTGTAAGACCTTCGGTACACACACCATCAGATTATTTGACTTGTCGCTCTAATGAAGTAGGCGAGTGTCAGCAATGTGTATCGTGGTTTTATTGTGGCGTGTTCATCTTCTGCCGTTAGGTCAGACGATAGAAATGCCACTTGCACGCTTAGAGTAGCAGATTGATAGTGACCAACTTTAAACAGAACTTGATTAATTTTCACACACAATTATTAAAATAATAATAATCATAAACCTTACTTAACTTGATTCTGGATGCTATTTACAATTGACAATCGAAGATCCTTTGGTCTTGGTACGTTAATCTTATTCTCACATATCTCTGATACTTGACAAAGTGTCTATACATTTTTCTTCTTGGCTATGTACAGGAATATGATAATCTTATTAGGCGCAGCCTGAAACTTGACTATAGACTGGTACAGACAAATGCAGACTAATGCAGACTGGGGCAAACTAATGCAGACTGACTAATCAGAGGACTGTACACTCGTTATAATACCTCGAGCGTTCAGGTATCACTGCGCGAGTGTGATCCACTTGGAGAAAAGGTTCTACGTTACCAGCAATCTCATTGGCTGCGTTACATATTAATACGCGGATCGGCGGAAGCAGAATTTGGTCCGTCTCTAAGACAGTGCCATCTCGTAGTGCGGAGACGGACGAGCGCTGCGCCTGCGCTGTTCCGCTTAGCGGGGCGCGCTCTGTTGGGAAAGTTGTGTACGCGCTGACTACGCGGAACTTTGTACACAACGCATAGAAAATCATCTCATGTTTACCAGAAGATTAAAAGAGTTTCTGCACAATGAAACATATTACATCACTCATAGAACGCTTTTTTTAATATATAAAGCACATATTAATATTCGCTGCTTTCAAATGTTCTCGTTCGTGGTTACTTAGAGCAAAATATTCGAATCATCTAAAGCAGAAAATTAGCAAACTGTTTTGAGATACTCAGAGATACATACCTCTCTGGTGTTTTCAAACAGCAAGTGACAGGTAAACATTAGTACTGAGCAATACGTTGATATCATGATCGATTGAGACATAGCAACTGCCTCGATAAGAAGAGGTAACCTATTTCTGTATCATGAACTGGTACTATCATACAAGGAAAGTACTCGTCCCAATCGAAATGCTTCTGAGACTCATATGACCGGTTGAGTAACGTTTATCTTGTCCAAATATCTGTTAAGAATTTTGTTGTCTCTAAGATTTCGATGTCGTCACTAAGGAGGCCATTTAAAGGGAGCTGCTCTTGTGAAAGAAATACCTCGAAAGGTTGTTATTAATAAACAAGCAGAGAAACAATAAGTACGGATTTCAAGGGCTGCGGTACTATCAAAGCCACGCTGATATAATGATGTGCTTAGAAACTGCTGACGGTCCGTCCTTAATCATCACAACGATGTTGACAAAAATGATGCAGAAGATGACACATATCTAAGCTGCTTTAAAAATAGCTGGCTTCTTGAAGTAAGATTCCGAGAGGAACAGTGAAAACATAATTTGTAATTTCGTCACTATCAGCCTGTCTCTCCTTTCCTTGTCTTTCTATCTGATTACTTCTAGTCTTATTGACAGTGATCAACTGTCTTAGACGGTAAATAATAGATTTCAGCTCTCAGTCGTCGTTTTGAAATTTTATTGGCAGGTCTAGATTTCAGCTGGAAACTAGCCATTCCAAATGCACTACCATTTTTGACCAATAGGCATTACATGCATTGATCAAAAATGATAGTGCATTGGGAATGGCAAGTTTCTAGCTGAAATCTAGATCTGTCAATAAAATTTCAAAAGGACGACTGATAGCTGAAATCTATTATTTACAATCAATATAACAGTCGCTGCGTGCAACAGCATTCGGAATGGAAGGTAACCTGATGAATTATCTTAGAGATAACCTTAAACAGTGCAGGCACGGGGAGGGTTGGAGCGATACAAACAAAACACCTCTTGATCATTTTACTAACAGGCGACTTCTTTTTTGATAGTGAAAAGTTTGCTCTGCTGCTGGAAAACATCCTGTAGACACTGATGTGAAACCATTACCTCAGTTTATGTAGAAATGAAGAACTTAGTACAAGAAAAGTAGAAAGGTCACTGACTTAACGAGAATATTGACTTGTTACTGGTGTTGTTACTGTTTTTGTTGTCTTCACTCCAAAGACTAGTCTGAGCAACTCACCATGCTAGTCTATCCTGTGCAAGCCTGTTCATTTCGACGTTACTATTACTTCAACCAATATCCAATAGAACCTGAGTACTTGACCTTCCTAATTAATTCTTTTTCTTTCCACTTTTCCTCTATTACCAAACTGACATTTCCTTAATGTTTCTGGATGTTTTCTATTAGCCGACCACTTCTTGTTATCACGTTGTGCTATAGTTTCCTTGCCAATTCCTCATGAGTAATTCGATCTATCCATCCACTCTTCAGTATTCTTCTGTAGCATCGAAAATCAAAAGCTTCTTGCCTCTTTCTGTCTGAAGTTTCAACTAATTTTCCATCCATTTGCCGTGTCTGTCAGAATTACCAAGTCATCAAGGATAGTTGTTGTTTTTGCTGTTGCTGTGGTCTTCAGCCCAGAGACTGGTCTGATGCAGCTCTCCATGCTGCTGAATCCTGTGCATGCTTCTTAATCTCCGACGAACTACTGCAACCTACATCCTACTGAATCTGTTTAGTGTATTCATGTCTTGGTCTCCCTCTACAATTTTTTGCCCTCCGCGCTTCCCTCCGGTACTAAACTGATGATCCCTTAATGCCTCAGAACGTGTCCTACCAACCGATCCCTTCTTCTAGTCAAGTTGTGCCTCAAATTCCTCTTCTCCCCAATTCTATTCAGTACCTCCTCACAAGTTACGTGATCTACCCATATAATCTTCAGCATTCTTCTGTAGCATCACATTTCGAAGCTTCTCTTCTCCTCTTGCGTAAGCAATATATTATCCACGTTTCGCTTTCATACATGGTTACAGTCCAGACAAACACTTTCAGAAAAGACTTGCTGACAATTAAATCTATACTCGATGTTAACAAATTTCTTCAGAAACACGTTCCTTGCCATTGGCAGTCTACAGCTTATATCCTTTCTACTTCGACCATCATCAGTTATTTTGGTTCCCAAATAGCAAAACTCATCTACTACTTTAAGTGTGTCATTTCCTAATCTAATTCCCTCAGCATCACCTGATTTGATTCGACTCATCAGTGTTTTTATTCCTGCTCCTGAACTTAAACTCCCTAGATTTCTTTGCTTCTTGTTCAATCCACAGACCGAGTAACACTGTGGAATGGCTGTAATTCTTTTGCCGTCTTCCCGACTATTGCTTCCGCTTTATGCCCACTCTTACTATTATAATTGCAATATGAGTTCTGCACAGTTTGTAGATGACGTTTTTCTCCCTGTATTTCCTGTGTACTCGTCTATTGGCGAATCCGTTGGTGCTGAACGGGTGTTTGCGTGGCAGGTGTGCAGGTACTACGTGCCCGCGATGGCGGAGCTGGACATCCGCTACTACCTGCTGATGCCGCTGCCCATCCTGCTTGTGCTGGGGGTGCTGCGCGAGCTCAAGTACCTGGTGCCCTTCTCGCACGCGGCCAACGTGGCCGTGGGCATCAGCTGCGGCATCACGCTCTACTACATGTTCTGCGACCTGCCGGACATCGCTGAGCGCAAGAACTTCGCAACTGTCGCACAGCTGCCCATCTTCTTCAGCATTGCAATCTTCGCCATGGAGTGCATCGGCGTGGTGAGTCGAAGTCTTCCGTCCTAAAGCTAACAATTTTTGAGAAGGGGTTCGCGAAACAGACTCAACCCTCCTGGCCCTTAAGATTGCAACACCAGAAACACAGTAAATAAAGAAATTTTACTTATTGTGCATGTATTGCATACACTGAAGTAATAAGGACACGGGACGGCTATAAGCACATATACAAACGGCGGCCGTATCACGTACACAAACCATAAAAGGGCAGTGCATTGGTGGAGCTGTCATTTGTATTCAGGCGATTTCCGTAAAATGGTTTCCGACGTGATTATGGTCACACGACGGGAGTTTAAAGATTTTAAATGCCGAGTGGTCGTTGGAGCAAGACGCATGGGACAATCGATTTCGGAAATCTTCAGGGAATTCAGTATTCAGAGATCCACAGAGCCAAGAGCGTGCCTAGAACACCAAATTTCAGGCTTTCCCTCTCACCACGGACAATACACTGGGCGCCGGCCTTCATTTAGTGACTGAGAGGAGCGGCAGTTGCGTAGAGTTGTAAGCGCTAATAGATAAGCAACACTGAATGAAATAATGTGGGATATATGACAAACATATCCGTTAGAACAGTCCGACAGAATTTTGCGTTAATGTGCTATGGCAGCAGACGGCCGACGCTAGTGCCTTTGTTAATAGCACGACATCGCCTGCAGCGTCTCTTTCTCGGGCTCGTGATCATATCCGTTGGACCCTAGCCGACTGGAAAACCGTGGCCTGGCTAGATTTCAATGGTTAAGAACTAAGTGTAACGCGCCCATGGTATAGACGTAGAGTCTTTCATTCATAACCGAAACCTCCTCGGTCCCGGGTTCGAACCCCGGCACTGCTTAAATGTTGAATAAAAATCACCAGCAATGGCGGCCAAAGACTTCCGGTATAAGAAGTCATCCTCATTCATCCAACGGCCTTGTCAAAGAGGGTCACAGGACCGTATAGAGGTTTACGGGACTCTCTTGCCTTCAGACGGGAAACTGACCCTAAGAGGGGAAGACTCAGCGATGATGAACGGCTTGAGAATGCAGAAGGCACTGGAAACCACTGCATTACAGACACAGTGTGTATCCACATGATGGCTCTGAGCACTATGGGACTCAACTGCTGTGGTCATAAGTCCCCTAGAACTTAGAACTACTTAAACCTAACCAACCTAAGGACATCACACACATCCATGCCCGAGGCAGGATTCGAACCTGCGACCGTAGCGGTCGTGCGGTTCCAGACTGTAGCGCCTTTAACCGCTCGGCCACTCCGGCCGGCTGTATCCACAGGACATGTGGCCTGTAATTGAAAAAGTGGCATGATGAAGTCTCCATTGAAAACAGATTCAGGAATAGTACACCATTCGGATCTCCAGGAGGGTACTGCCAAGGAGAGGTGACCATGAGAAAAATATTGAATAACCAAAGAAAAGTTAACGTTCTGTGTGTCTGAGTGGGGTGAGTCAGGAGTTTTAACGTAGTAGAAAAGCTAGAAAATCTGAGAAGCGAAATAATAAGGTTGACTCTAGATATAGTGGAGGTCAGTGAAGTGAAATCGAAAGGAGACAAGAACTTGTGGTGAGACGAGTATAGGTTAATATCAGTAGCTGCGAAAAAAGGCATAACGGGAGTGAAATTTGCTATGAATAGGAAGTAAGGGCAGACAGTGGGTTACTGTGAGCAGTTTAGTGGTAGAGTTATTCTCATCAGAATCGAAAGCAAATCAACACCGACGTCGCAAGCAGAAGATGAAGAGATAGAGGAAGTATATGAGGATAGTGAACGAGTAAGATATTGTTACACTTCAAATACATATGTTCAGGAATCTTGTCTTTTATAGAAAGATACATGATATCAACAGATTTAGTTTTTAAAACCGTCTCGTGAAGTCTCAGTTCTTAGACAAAAGAGCATTTAAGCCTTCTCTTGGACAACTGACTTCTAAATTTTTCTCAGTCTGCATTTCCTGTCACTCACTGCGTTCGTTTTTGGAAGCTTTTATTGTCTGCTTGCAGAGCCCTGTCACTTGTAAATATGGTTCACCTACTTATCTAACTGTTGTAAGTCCATTACAAAGTAACAAGAGTCTTCTGTGTGAAAATATGGTGTTCAAGAATCTGAAATAATAGTTTAACACTCTGCAGATGTCTACACAACATAGGCAGTGCTTACGGGTATTACGTACGTCTGGTAACGACTTGTCTTTTGTTTGGAAATGTTATTCCAAAGGCATTACAGAGTGTCGTCAGAAACAATCTGAAAAGTTGTAAGGGTGTTTCAGCGTAGATTGTGCTGAGAATAAGTTGTTAAGAAAAAATCCGATACGTTGCGTCGTTTCCTTGTTAATTAGCACTGAAATTAGCGCGTTCTTCGTTTGGTTTCCCAAAACCGAACAAGAGAGCGGTACAATAGTTTGACATGGGACGGAAGTAAGAATGGAACCCGAGTCAAATGCTGAGCAGTCTCGTACGCAATCGTCTTCGCTATGAGAACAATTGACACTACTTATATCTGGCGGGACGCTAAAATTTGCGCCATCGACAGCCTGCTAATTAACTCATAAACGACGCAACGTATCGAAATTTTTAAACATTTATTTCTCAGTATAACCTACCCTGCAACACCTTCACCATCTTTTCACACTGTTTCTGACCACTTTGTATAAAATACAAGTGAAAATATCTTAATGAATCTTGGCTGCTGCATCAGTGCAGAAATCTCATTGTATCTTTTACAGGTCTTGCCGGTAGAAAACAGCATGAAGAAACCGAGCCATTTCCTAGGTTGCCCTGGAGTGCTCAACATCGGTTTCTCCATCGTCGTCGGCTTGTACGCCATGATGGGCTTCGTCGGTTACTGGAAGTATGGCGAGGACACCATGGATAGCATCACTCTAAACCTGCCGCTAAATGAGATGTAAGTGTATCCTGAGCCCTCTAAGAACTCGTAACAATAGTTGGTAACTGTAACGTAACTCATCAGTAACTAAAGTAGTAAAGGGTGGGCAAATAACATTTATAGCAAAATCCAGATTGCGGTCACTGTGTGACCATCATCAGTACACTAAATGTAAGTTAAAACATTAAAACCATTAACATACACACATTTTCATGTCGAAGGTTGAGTTCACAGTAATCATTCGGTTACATTAGTTTGTGTGAAGATACAGACAATCGACAAACACTGTGATGGAATTTAGTATCTGTTTTTACTGTTTGCGTTTTAGCGCTTCTGGAATCAGAAAAGTTTATACCAGTGCTTTTAATCAAAGCGATTGTCTAGTCAGAACAGCCCCATAAGACTAATGAAGCAAAAAAGAAAAAACTGTCTTGCGCAACATTGTGATGTAGTGATAGGAATTCTGTTTCTTTGCTAGAATATATTAAGTAACTGGAAGTGTTGGTGGATGAATGGTCTGTGAAAACACAGTCTTCTGAAACACATGAAAACACATTCAGGCAAGATTTGCCCGTGTATATAAATTTTCCCAACACATTTTTTTAGCACTGCATGTTTGAAAATTGCTTCAAATGTCTCCGTATGCAGGGATGACGGCTTCCTATTAACGCCATTCTGCATGCAGGAGTGGCGTTTCCAACAGATCAAGCTACTGCACCATCTTGTTAAATGTAAAAATTTCGTCTCTGGCGAATAATTATAGAAGACCGGCGATTACGAGAGGATGTTATTCAAACGTCTCAAAAACAAACATCGGCCTTAAGGCCCAACGGAACAGACCGGTCGGCGAGTCATCCTCACAGCCTTTAGGCGTTACTGGAAGCGGACACGGAGGGGTATGTGGTCAGCAAACCGCTCTCCCAGCCGTTGTCAGTTTTCGTGCCCGGTACCCTTCTCAGTTAGGTAGCTCCTTAACTGACCTCAGAAGGGCTGAGTGCACCCCACTTGTCATGCCCGGTACCCTTCTCAGTTAGGTAGCTCCTTAACTGACCTCACAAGGGCTGAGTGCACCCCACTTGTCATCACGCGGTGACCCATCAAAGTGCTAGCCAAGTCCTTTTTTTTTTAAAGTAGCTTTCAATACATATTCAGCTCAGCTCATAGATACACGTATTGACAGGCTTAAGCGTATATGATATTATGAACAACACAAGGACATCCATGCTACATATACTCAAATTTCATAGTTCTTACGATACAGAATTGCACTACAAGAATAACAAAAAAGTCTTACCAAAGTCAGAGCATCTAGCGGATTCGGTATTACAATATGGAAAAAAATCATTACCTTCGAACGATACAAATTGTAACGATGGTATGGCATTGATGGTCGGAAGTTTCCACCTGGCGGAGTTTGGCCGGCGAGTTGCAAGTCTTTTCCGTTGACGCCACGTTGGGCGACTTGCGTGTTCATAATAAATGAAATGATAATAAAGACAACACCACTCCCAGAGAAAGAAAATCTCCTGCCCTATTGGGAATCGAATCCTGGCCCTCTGTATGGCAGTCAGACGCGCTAAACACTCAGCTAAAGGGGTGGGCAAATGATACAGAGTTGTTGCAAAATTATATTTTCATCAACAAAAATTGTTGCAACAAAAACGAGCGGTGTCCTGAAGCAGACGTGCATCGTGCACACCACACTGTGAATATGTACTCGTAAACTGTGCGTGAAGAGTTAATAGACATTCTTTTATTCCTCGGTTGTAAAATACGACAGTTCTTCACTGCGACGGTACCTAACAGTTGATGCTGAATAGTTGCTCTTCCAAATAGCAGTCCAGACGAGTAAACCAGTTGCGACTTTCCCTCATACTGTTCGTACCTTTGATTGTCGGGCTACGCGCTGCTCTATTTAAAAAGAATAGCTCGATGTAGTCATAGGGTCGAGCCACAAAAGGTTCAAATGCCTCTGAAGACTATGGGACTTAACATCTGAGGTCATCAGTGCCCTAGAACTTAGAACTACTTAAACCTAACTAACCTAAGGACATCACACACATCCATGCCCGAGGCAGGATTCGAACCTGCGACCGTAGCGGTAGCGCGGTTCCAGACTGAAGCGCCTAGAACCGCTCGGCCACACCGGCCGGCGTCGAGCCACATCGAACTCACTGCAAATAGTAAACAGTATCTGTGATCCCGCAGACAAACAGTCCTTCCATTGGCTAAAATCGGACTTAATAAAATATACAGAAATACGAAATAAAAGTTAAGTGAATAATCTAATGAGTAGGGTTCTATTCCAACAACCGTATTTGGTTTAGACGACAGAGAATTATGTCGAACAATATTTATTCAAGAAAAGACATCTGAAATAAACGGGAAGACAGACAGAAAATATCTTTATGAAATGCATTAAAGTTACGTCTAGAACTTTTCGATAACGGTAACAAAATCTTCAAACTAAAAAGTCATCGAAGAGTCCGGAAAACTAAATCCATTTCATGCTCACAATACGTGAATGACTGACTAGTTCAAATAGTTCAGAGTTGAACATGACGATTTATAAATTATCACACGCGATACGAAGAACAGTAACTAATATTCTGCCTGTCCTCGGTTCCGTAATACAAGCGGAAAAAATTAGAATCCTACTCTGTGGCATATTCGGATCTCTCGTAAGTTAGAATGCCTTCAAAAGTTGGAGTATTGTAGGGGGCATTCACCGCCCCGAGCCAATCACCTGTAAGACTAAATCACGCAGATTACCATAGGCAGGTCTGCCTACCTCCAGCAACGACACAAAGTATCAGATCGCTTCCTTGGTCTCTTCACTCGAAAAGTCCCAGTTTCCACTTGACTCCCGCAGTGTTCCGCCACTGTCTGCTTTTTCTTTGGCTGAAGGCCGTTCCCACCAAAATTACATCGTTATTAACTTCTGCAGACATGATCTGATTCAATTCATCACTTCCCATACTGAACTAACATATTATAACATTTTTTAAATAAAGAAATTTTAGAACTTTCAGTCACATTCAGAGCATTCATATTAATTACAAGTAAAGGTTTGCTCACAAATAAATAAGCTGGTGTTCTTGGGCAACGACGCGATCGCTGATCGTCCTTAATTTAAGGCTTGCAAGACAGATGCGACTGTCTGGTAGACTCACAGTAGTATCTGATTGGATGCAAGACAGGCACTTTCCAGTACCTGTTACATACACACTGCAGGAGAGATAAGACAGCTCAGGAACTCACACGTCGGCTCCGTTTCTACTTTTTCTTCGAGACTTGTGAGTATACCTGTGCTTTGCTGACGTGTTTCCCTCTCTTGTGACCGCAGCCTGGCGCAGTCGGTGAACGTGTTGATCGCGCTGGCTACGCTAGTGACGTTCGGGCTGGCGGTGATGGTGCCCAACAACATCGCCCTCTCCATGATCCTGGAGAAGGTCTCTCCTAAGAGGGCCGAGATCGTCCAGTACGTCTTTCGCATCTTCGTCGTCCTCGCTTCAGGTAAGGAAAATTGCTGGTCACTCCATTAAACAAGTCGCATAATGCTCTTGTTAATACTTCTCGTAAATCGTGATTCTAACGAGGAGAAAAAGATTTAGCAACAAACTACCAAACTATTGACAGTCCATGTACACCTCTAATGCTCTCGTCTTCCTCTTAAGTTTACTTTAGTCAGATACAATAAAACACTTCTTTTCTCTTTTGTTGACTTGTTACTACGTAACTATTTCAAAACGTCTGATGATTTAGTAAAAATTCAGAGCCAGTAATGATACCGTCTCTACTTCCCCATTTACATACACACTCCGAAAGCCATCATACGGTACATGAGTGAGGGTACTTTCTCTCCCTGTTATACCCCTTCCTGCCATTAGCAAATGCAGGGACGGAAAGCAACTGACTTACTTCTGTACAAGCCCTGATATCTTCAACTAGGGTCCGCACTACGTATGTAAGACGTTTGTTGGGGACAGTAGGATTATTCTGCAGTCTGTCACAAATGCTGGTTCGCTAAACTTTCTCAGCAGTGTTTCGTGAAATGAGCGCCATCCTCCATCAGGAGATTTCCATGTAGCTGTCAGTTTAATGAGATAACTTGACACGGCTGTCGGGAATTTGACGAATTGCATGGTGGCCATCAGATGCACAGGTCTATTTTGTATTTTTTACTGGTATCCGTCGTAATGACCAGCTTCACAGGAGGAAAGAAGATGTATATCAGACGGGTATGTAATTCCACTTTCCACTGGATAAATTTAAAACCATCAGCCATAAAATGTTTAGAAAATAACTTGAAAACCACACAAAACTGACTTCTCTATGATAAAAAAGAACGATCATTAAGGTGGTAACGAAAATAACCAATGGAAAGTGGATCTGCACATCCATATAATGAACAGTATTTCTTTCTTCCTTTGAAGACGATCGCTACGACAGTAAAGAGTAGAAAGCAAAGAATAATTTTCTGTTGCTGACAGCAAACATGCATTTCTTCCAATTCCCATCGGTTCACAGCATATATGCGCAATACTCGCGTGTTGATAAAACCAACCGCTAACAGAATTGGAAGGAAAATCAGCATTGGCCGTATTCTTCCACTATTCACTTATTGGTCGTGGTGCACACAACACGCCATGGAGCCGCCAATCAATAACCGCTAACAAATGTGGTAGGACTAACCTGAATTACTTCGGTGTCTTCCATTAATCTGCCCTGGTGGGGAAGCCAAAGTCTGGATCAGTACACAAGAATCGGTTTTACAAGTGTTTTGCATGCTGTCTCATTCATATATAGAGCCGGCCGCGGTGGTCTAGCGGTTCTAGGTGCTCAGTCCGGAACCGCGCGACTGCTACGGTCGCAGGTTCGAATCCTGCTTCGGGCATGGATGTTTGTGATGTCCTTAGGTTAGTAAGGTTTAAGCAGTTCTAAGTTCTAGGGGACTGATGACCACAGATGTTAAGTCCCATAGTGCTCAGAGCCATTTGAACCATTCATATATAGACATTTTCACTTACATGGAATTCTCCAAATAAAGCGAAGTCACCCATTCGCATTCCCTACAACCGGAATTAGGTGCTCGTTCCACTTCCTGTTGCTTTGCAGTGTTACACCTAGATTTAAAATCGAAGTGATTGTGTCAAGCAGAACACCACTAATACTGTACTCGAATATTACAGGATGATTTTTCCAACTCATCCTGATTACATTTTCCCACAGGTGGAGGAAGATGCTATTCATCACACCAAACATAAATTCTATCCAAATCATTCTGTGTTCACCTACAGTCACTCAAAGACACTACCGTGTCAGTAGTACGTAGTCGTTTCCGTGTATAGGGTAAGCCAGAACTCCCGGCAAACTTTCAGAGGACCAAAACAAGAAAAAAATTTTCAGTAAACATGAGCTCCAAAGCGAATACCTTAAGAGCTATGAGCACTTGTTCATCTTCGCTATTGTTAGACACGTTTCTACTGACAGCTCTTTGATTTCCATATCTAAAAAGCGCTAGTGTGGACCAAAACAAGGAAAAAATTATCATGGAACATGTGCTCTAATATACGTACCTTAAAAGCTATGAGTATTTTTTCATCATTGATACTGTGAAACACATTACTTTTACTGGGAAAGTTCTCAGAACTCTTCAGGTATGCAATTTAGAGCCCATGCTTACGGGATTTTTTTCTAGTTTTGGTGCATACCACCACTTCTGAAAGTTTATCGCTGGCGTTCTGGCTCACCCTGTATAGATAACACTGTGATCCCATAACGCATTATGCCAAGTCCGCTTGACACCAGAAATCACATTGCCGAGAGCCTATGCAGCAAACTACAGTTTTTTTTCCGTTTCAGTGTCAATAGCGGTGGCCATCCCGAAGCTGCAACCCATCGTGTCGCTGGTGGGAGCTGTCTTCCTGTCCGTGTTGGGACTCTTCTGCCCACCCATCCTGGAGATCGTCGTCTTCTGGGACGAGGGCCTCGGCTGGAAGCGCTGGAGAATGTGGAAAGACATCTTTATCGCTGCCTTTTCACTCTTCGGCCTAGCAACTGGTTGCTACGCTAGTATTGTTGACATTATCAACACCGTATAGACTGATGTAACTACAGCCGAAAACCCGTGGACTGAAAACTGGATCCACTGCTGTAGCGTCTGCGCGAGAGATGTTCCCGATGTAGTGCCGGCGTGTACG
Organism: Schistocerca piceifrons; assembly: GCF_021461385.2. Taxonomy (NCBI): domain Eukaryota; kingdom Metazoa; phylum Arthropoda; class Insecta; order Orthoptera; family Acrididae; genus Schistocerca; species Schistocerca piceifrons. Next base: position 617,034,727 of record NC_060140.1, read on the forward strand.
CCTCCTGATCATTAAACGTGAGACCATTTACTGCGCCGAGGAGAATATCTAGTTCAACCGGACTGTAGCTGTTGAACTGTATGCATGAACTGCGAAGGACAGAAGTGGTGGATACGGACTTTGCGAATCAAGTTCCTATATCAGAGCTCTTTTAGTGTGTTTATGTCGTGTGTTTGAGAAGTGTGTGTGTGTATGTGTGTTTTCTCGCTGTATTTATGTTGCTACATTCCGTGTACAACAATGACTTTCGACACGCAACACATCGACGTACAAATATTTACCAGTTTCCAAAGCGTACAATAAATACAAAGGTGACGCTGACTGGATGATGTGCTATTGTGAGAAAACTATATACTTGTTAAACAGATCAGATGTAATTTGCAGTTGTCAGAAAACATCTGTACCCACTGATTCAATGTGTAGGACTAATTTTTTCATTCTCCGTAAATACACTTATGCCGCAAATGGAGATAAATAGTAGTGTCTTCGAATTTTTTCCTTACAGTGTGGGTGATTAGCTATCATGTGGAGTTGTCTGAAGTGTCTATGACAACGCATTTGACGCTGTTATAAAAAAAAGCAGTGAAAATATAACTGCAATTGTATTAAACGGATTATTCGACAAATTGTGCAACTAACGTTGGCCGATTACAATTGTGCATTCTGTTTGTACAAGCATAACTGTTTTTGATAAGTGCATTAATGTAATGAGTTGCAGCCGCTATTATGAAACAGCAGTTTTATATTAGTAAGAATTTTTGTCTTCAGTTCCAAATATAATCCACGTTGACGGAATTTGTTACTTCTACTTTGCAATTACGTAAGCTAACAGTGCCTAACTTTAAGTCGCACATCATTGTTTCGTTTGTGTCAGTGTGAAACAATACCAGTACCTGTTTAAAGAACTGTATCATTTGCAGCTGTAATGTAAATGTCAGTTTTAATATATCCTTGTCACGAGATACTGAAAATGATTAGTGGCTTGCTTTTGATACTGATAATTATATTTATTTTCTAGTACATTTGACCATGTTTTATTTGATTTCCCTCTTTCCTTGTGCATGTCTCAAATATTGACAATGATTAAATTTTAGCTGTCCACCTTTACAGAAAGTCAACACGTAGCAGCAATAATTATTACGTAAATACTAAATTTCCAATAACAAAAAAAGTATCCTTCTTGTTGCAAATGCATACTCACTGGCTTACTCTCACACAGTTTGTTCATCAGTATAAACTGGCAGTTACTATAACTTTTTAAATCCCTGTAGATAAAGATTAAGTTTTACTATTTATTTGTTATGCAGTCCATAACTGTGTGAAGTGGTCACTTCTCGGAATAGGGCTGTCGTTTTACAGAATTCTGAAATGTTTCATACTGTGTAAAAACTACACACTTCTAAGGAGTCCACACATTTTTCTAAAAACATGTCTACCTACAGCCATAAAATTTGGGCTACTTTGACTTACTGAGGAATACGAGGAAAACTTAAAAACTTCTCTCCGTGGCGCAAAGTATTTTTTTTTTATATTTTCGAATGTGTCGTCCATAAATCTAAGTCGTCAATTTAATCTGCTAAATATTTCTGTTTATAGAGCTATTTAAAGAAATCATGTTGTGTGCATTTCGTTCTAATCGATAAACTGAAATATTTTCATTATAAAATTCTTCCTTTTTGGGAGCATAACTCTGATAAAAATTCATCTAAAGTTACTGATTGTACATAACTTACGATTTTTCGTTCTTTTCAACACATCAGGCTTCCATTGCCTAACTAAAATGTGAAGTTAATCCACGTGAAGTATGTCCCTCAATTTCACAATAGTTGAACAGTTAATGGCCTATGAACCAGTTGGTGACAAAGACGTGTAGAAGAAAGCATGTTTATTTTACATTAAGAAGTAAATAGGAGATAGCTTTATGCAAAATTTATTCTGCATTATTGAATGCTGACGAAGAAAAATGCCAATATCAGTTTTTCTCGATCATTCAAAATGGTTTAAATATCAATCAGTTGATATTTAGGCCTCATTTTGCAACTGGGAGTGGGATGTAAGTCCAGCACCTAATGTCAAAAAATGAATAGCAGGAAACATAAAAAATTTAAATTTTTATTCGATGTAAACCTCTTTAAAGCCAATGCATTTAATCGTAATGCAATGTGGGCGTAGAGCGTAATTCCCTCCCTGAATTACTATTCTGAATGGGCTCGGAATCGTTCATTTCTAGTTACAACTTCTTGGTTGGACTGAAAATGATACAAAACAGGAACAAATTTCATGGGGTGTGGAAATAAGTAGAAGTGCGAAACAATCTAGTGAAAAGAATGAAAATTCTTACAGTAAGTACGTTAGTCTTCATTTTCTCACAAAGTCCTGCATTAGGGTGGGTGCAGTGTGCTGAACGCGCGGCAATTCTCACGTAGTTTTTCATTCGACTAGTCCTTAAAAGTTTCATAGTATCACTAGTTACTGATTTACCCCTCGCAAAGTGTATCGTGGCAAATATGGCATTAGGACAGTGTTCAGTCCATCACGAAAAACTAAAGAAATGCTGTGTTTAATGACAGATGATCTACTGTCACAAAGTTTTCATACTCTTATGAAAGGACATGGGTTTCGCTTTGAAGCTATCGAAACCCTATTCCACACTCCGCAGCACTAGGAGTCTACATTAAACGAAACGTTAAATATTTGCAACTGCACCAGTGCGTTTATTAAGGTCAATGGCTACGACCTTAATGAAAGCTGGCGACAACTGCTAGAACGGAACGTTCTTCAAAAGAAGACATCAAACAGTTATTGTCAAAGAGGGGAAAACGGTGCTTGGGGCAGTCTCTATTCTTCCTCCACTCCATAATTCCAGCCAGAAGAACAAAGGAACCGTGTTTCTTTCACTGCTGATTCACTGCTTGTGCACGCAAGTCGCGTCCTCCAAGTGACGGCACTCCATTTATAGCGTCACACCGCTTGTGTATCAAAGACATATGGCGAGCCCAGCTGTCATCTGCTGCAGACGGTGCACATCAAAAGTTATGCATCTAGAACAGAAAAAGAATTTTATACGAGGATTTATCACAAAAAGCTTCAGAACTATTATAATTTTTAACAAACAAATTCACCCTCAAGAACTCTTCACGTTACCCTCGCATTTATTCTTCTTAAACTAATGCACATTTATTGGAGATTATTGCAGTCGTCAGAAGAGTTAAGAAAACATGAGTGAAAATTTATGACGAGTTGTACTATGCACTCAATAGCGAGTCTGAAACAGAGCTTCGATGGCAGTGTACACCGCCTGGCGAAAGTATATAAAGGACAGTGTGGATTAATTGTTACCTCTTTGTTGTGGAGAAGTAATGCTTGTACTCTTCTCTTGTTTTGATGTTAGGTACTATTATCTATATACTCATATTCATCAGTTTATTCTTAGATGTGCTTCTCAATAATAAGTATATTGTGCCGTGCGTTCTGTATATTATTCCAAACAAAAGAAAAACTATATTTCCTTTACTTTTGATTAGATGGGAAGTCCTGTAAGAATACTTTACATTGACGTCTATTCCCTTATGCTGTTATTCCTCTCTGTTAAATTTATTTTAATAACTTCAGTCACGACCATCCGCAGAAATTTTTCCGGTGAAAGGACACAACTCTAAAGTTGTGTCAGTTTTGATATAAATGAGCAAAGTCAGATTCAAGTCTCCTCACGCTGCAAGCCACGTGAGCCAAAACTGCTTAAACAAGATGTTTAGCGGAATCACGCGAAATGACTTCCAGAAGAATATGAGAACTCTGCAGTGAATAAAAATTGTGTACTGTTGATAGTGATAAGGATCCCACATAAACACCCTTATCTAGAAACTAACCAACAGAATACAACCGATCATTTGTACTTGGCCTAAACGGATCTGGGAGTGGAGGGGAGGGGGTTATAAATAAAGAAAAATCACTTACGAGAATTCTGTAACGGTTAATAACCGTGTACTCTGATTGTAAGGTAGGATGGCAAGCACTCTCTCCTGACCCCCCCCCCCACCCATCCCCTCCCCTGCTCTGCTCCTTCGATTACGCCTATGTCTTTATTGCAACTTCTCCACACATGTAAAACAAAAATGACAATACTCTGCAATGTACCTTTCATACTTCTCAATAATAATTTGTCGTTACCGAGCGAGGTGGAGCAGTGGTAAGCACATTGGACTCGCATTCGGGAGGACGACGGCTCAAACCCGCGTCCGACCATCCTGATTTAAGTTTCCCTTGATTTCCCTAAATCTCTTCAGGCAAATGCCAGGACGGTTCCTTTGAAAGGGCACGGCCGACTTCCTTCCCCATCCTTCTCTAATCCGATGAGACCGATGACCTCGTTGTTTGGTCGCCTCCTCCAAAACAATCAACCAACCAATTAGTCGTTCATGGTCTTCCACTTTTATTGCTGCCACTTGCTATTATTTTAAAATATCATAGAGTACTCTTATTACTATCTGCAATTTATTACTGAACTCAATTAATCTTCCTCCTCTCTCATTCTTTGTCCCAAGCCCGTATTCTCCTGTTACCTTTTCTTCCACTCCTTTCCCTACAACTGCATTCCAGTCCCCTTTACTATTACATTTGCATCTCCTTTTACATACTGTTTTACCATTACAATATACTCACATACTTTCTCTATCTCTTCGACTTCAGCTTGCGACGTCGCATGTATACCTGTGCTATTGTTGTCAGTGTTGGTTTGCTGTCGATTCTTATCAGACGACAACTGTTCACAATAACTAACTTTCTGCTCTACCTTCCTATTGTTCTACATCCGTTATAGCATTTTCTGCTGCCACTGATATTACCCTATACTCATCTGACCAGAAATCCTTGTCTTCTTTCCATTTCATTTCACTGACCCCTGATATATCTAGATTAAGCCTTTGCATTTCCCTTCTCAGATTTTCTAGCATCCTTACCATGTCGAAGCCTCTGACATTCCACGTCCCGACTGGTAGAACGTTATCCTTTCGTTGATTATTCAGTCTTTTTCTCATGGTCATCTGCCCCTTGGCGGTTCCCTCCCAGAGATCCGAATGGGAGACTATTCCGAAATCTTTTGCCAATGAAGAGATCATCACGACACTTTTCAATTACAGGCCACATGTCCTGTGGATACACGTTATGTGCCTTTAATGTAGTGGCTTCCATGGCCTTCTGCCATTGGTCAATGCTGATTCTTCGGCCTTTAAGGCCAGTTTCCCACCCTAAGGAGAAGAGTACGCCCTGATCCTCTGTCTGTTCGTCCATCCTCTTTGACAAAGACGTTGGCAGAATGAGGTTTACCTCTTATGCTGGAAGTCTTCGGCTGCCAATGCCGATTATTAATCAAAATTTAAGCGTTAGTAGGATTCGAGCTCAGGACCAATGACGTTTTGTTCACTAACCAAGGATGCTATCTCTGGACCACGCGTGCTTTTCATGAAACAATCAACAGGTCATAATCGAGAGGTCAGCTGGTGCACACAATCCTGTATCGGCAACACTTTCGGAGTTATACAGGCTGTATGCTCGGTATTTCTGCAGGTCGAGTTGGTGCACTATGTCAGGCAAAAGAAGATCTGACACGATATTAGGAGGTATCGCATGACATTTGTCGCCTCAATGTAAATAACTCCAAAGGTATTCCAACAAGCCATGTTCATTCGTTTGAGCTCTCTCTCTCTCTCTCTCTCTCTCTCTCTCTCTCTCTCACACACACACACACACACACACACACACACACACACACACACACACACACACACAGCTTTCCAATATGCAAGGCTGAAATTACTGTTGACAATCTTACATGTCTCACCTACTTACCACTTTCTGTAACGGAAGACAATAGAGGTACTTTCTATTCAATGTTGCAGCATCTGAAGCGGCTGGGAGGGGACGTGACTGCGAGATGGACAACGAAGATGTTAATTTAGTCGAAGCATACGGGAGTGATAGGTGATCGAATTCGGTTTAAGGACCCGTGACACTTCTTGAATGCCTATTTTTGCGTCTATGAGAACAGAGAGCTTCAAATCAACCAACCAATTAAAATCAGTTTTTCACCAGTCTGCAATTCTCTCTTGAATACGTCAGGTGACATAAAGGAAATCTTCCCAATAATAAAAAATGTAGGTTGAATGCCTTTCAGAATCAGTGATGAATGGTATTTCACTACTGTTGTTGGCAAGATGTTAAAGAAGAGAGAGAGTCTGATTGGTCATTAAAAGAAACCATTCAACTTAATGTTAATTAAAATAAAGGGTGATATGGAGGACTATACAGAAAACTGCCAAAAGTGATAACAAATAAACACTCAGTAATAAACGATCACTCAAATGAGAGGCCTGTTTGAAGTGATCAGTTGCAGCTGTTTTGTATCCTGTAAATAAGAATGCACATTCTGTCTTCATATTGACTATATGCAAGCAAGTTAAACTTTTCTCAGTAACCATTTGCTACCAAGCTGAAACATATACATATATTCTAAAAGCAGAACAATATGTCTCTGTTAATTTGTTTAGTATCTAGTATTTTGGTTACAAATGGATGGTCATAGTAGACGAGAAAGATGAGAAAAAATTTCACAAAGCACGTTACATCTACATCTATGTCTACACCTACCAAATACTCCGCAAGCGTGTTAATGGTCTGTGGTGGAGAGTAATTTTTGTACCACTAACTGAGCATTCCAACCCTTTTCCACAAGAGTAATGTAAATCTATTAATGTTGCAGGTTGCTAATACACATACATAACATTTCTGTCGCATAAAAACCATTTGATTCTACCACATATCAGCATTACTCTTCATCACTCCTCCATAACAGTATGTGAGCTGACTGGACACAGTTTAAGCCATTCCACAGTATCATGCCTGGTGGCAGGAATTTGTACATACAATTTACAAAGTTTAGCAACATGCTACATTTTCCATTTGTAATTTATGCTGTGTATGGAACACATGCTAGAGCCATTTGCTACTTGCCGTGGTAGCAATAGCTCAGGTTCGTATTCCCATCAAGTACATTTCCATACACCATCCAGTACAGTTTGTTACATATGGTGTAGCTACGGCAAAGAATTTTCAGAGTTTAGTTTTTACAGATGTAACAACTCTGCGAAATGGTTCGCTGAAAAACTGTATGTAATTACGAAGACAGTCAGTAGGTTTTAAGTGCCAAATATTCCTGAAGAAGAATTAGCATTTCACTCAACAGAGGATTGCCATATCTGCCAACAACTGTTTAAGAAAGGGGATGTTAAACATAGAGATAGGTCCACCTTTTTTACTGCCTACTGGGGTGCTGCAAATGCCTACTTTAACTTGTAATATAGATCTTGTTTTACAGTCCCAATCATAATTCGCCTGTGCTGCCATCGGATATGGAGAAGTATAAATCATTTACGCACTGTATTTTAGTAACCTAACGAAGAGTGGAGATGAAATGTAAAATTCTGATTTATGGATTCGTCTCATATTTTGACAAGTTTCCTTGAGATCTGTGTATCGTAGTTTTAATTTGTACAAACTGAGGATAATGAGGAATTGTATTCCTGATGATAATGATTTTAATTTAGCCCATCATAAAAGTGTATACTGAGTCTTTTTTATTAGAAGATCATTTACCTCGAACTGCGAAACTTGAAAGTGTTCTAAACTGTGAATGTAACATAAGAAGCGAGGACCACAGGGTATGCAGTGTATCGCATTTGCTCAAATGTAAGGCGCTAGAGGAGTGTTCTGCTCTGTGTTCAAAAATTGATGTGCTACTATTTGTTGATGTATTCAAAAGCTTTTATAGCCTTTGTCTGAAAACATATGAACTGGATCTTGTTCATTACACTATTTCATCTGCTTGTCATGGGTTGCTGCACTGGAAATTACTCGAACAGAATAGTAGCTTGTTACTGACAATGAACAACTTTATTGAAGGAGGCATTAGAGCCAGTATTGTTCATTGGTCATGTAGACTGTCATGGCAAACAACAGTTTCATAGCTAGTTATCTACTGACAAATCTTATATTACATATCTTGATGCGAACAGTCTTTACAGCTGGGTAATGATGCAGTATCTTCCAGCGTCCGTTTCTGTATCGCTCTCTCCAGCAACTGTTGAAACTTTTGATGTGGAAGAAAGCAAATATGATGCTGATGTAGGATACATTTCAGAAGTAGATCAGAAATAGGCAGAATTTTCTGATTTTCATTCAGATTTGTCGTTATGTACTGAAAAATAGGCACCACGATCTCATGGTAACAAACCAAGAAATGAATTTCTATTTTATGTGATAAGAAAAAACCATGTTATTCACCACAAAAACTCCAAACAAATCTTCCATCGTTAATTGGTATTAAAATTTTTTTTGTAATACTGTCGTTTAGACAAGTTCCCTGCATGAAATCATCTATCAAGATTAATGCACAGAAACATATGACTGGAAGCAATGATTCTGAGAAGAATATCTTCAAAGTCGTAGTATATACCAAAGATTAGAGGCAGAAAACTAATGACAATGTTGTAACGAATTAGCTAATTGTAAAACCCAATTTTCAAATGACCGTTATTTTTAGTGAAAGTTTAGTTGGTGCAAAATTAAACAGGCCTATATTAGTGTTTGATTGGCCAGTAATAATAGAAACAACTATTTAAGATATTTCAAAATCAAGATGGCTCTCTCTGACTGTGGAAGTTTCCTGCACGCAGATCACTGTTAGATTGTTTCATTGTGTTAGACACCATTTTGAGACACCATCGTGTGTACATGCTTGCAAAATTAAAATTCGAAAATTGTGATTAATTAATTAATTAATTCACAGGAGCAAAAAAAAACAGGACATTTGATCATATTTATTTTGTGTTTATGCAAACTTACCAGACAACAAAAGATGGATGCAAACAAACTATTAGGTAAGTTTGAGTACAGTACCAAAGGAGCAGAACCGTTGGTTCAAGTGACCGACTGGTCAATAACAAGGCAGAATTTTTTAAGAAAATAGATCTTTTGAACCAAACTATGAGTGTTGTACTAAAGCAAGAAGGAATTATTTCGTCAGTGCAGATTACAATGACTGAAGTTCAGACAGGTCTAGTGGAAACTGACCAAAAAGTAGGTAATAAATGATATTTAAGTTGAGCGGGAAGAATTTTAATGAAGAAGTTTGACACACATAGACGATAACACTCCGAAGAATTTTTCAAATGGACTTCTGAAAAGCAAAATAGTAAAGTAATTTCCACGAAATTACATGAACGGGGAGAAAAGGCTAACAAACAACTTGAACTGTGCAAGATACTCAGGTTAAACATGGAATAATATAAAATGTAATAACTTGAGTCGTAACTAGGAGGTTTTTGGCGGTTTTTCCACAAGTATTATAATTCAGAATGTATTCTGTGTCTGCTCGCAGTAGCTGGTACTGTTTGTGAATGGACGTAACTGCTTTGTTCACGTAAACGCACATCATTTTTCATGTGGAGTCCACAAGCGGCATTTTTATCCAAACAGCATTTTGACTACTAGGGTTGCCACCTTATTAATTCATGCAGGTCACAGTGCTCCAAACAGGCCTCTCAGCCAACCCCACGGCCACCATCGCACAGCAGAATTTTTCTATGCAGTTGAGGCTGTGGGCACTGTGGCCCATACAGCTCCACGTGGAGATGGGGCTGCGTGGATTTCTTTTGCCTACTCTTTGGTATTATCTTTTATTTACTTATAGCTGTTATACCAATTCTTTAAAGAAGAAATACACTGATCTGGAAGTAGAGAATTACAAATTTAGTGCCAATTTTTGAAGAGAAAAGAAAAGAAGACACGAAAGAGTAGATATAGATGTCCCTTCACCAACATATCTGGGTGTGGTATCGGCCACCATCAAGTCGGCCGCACTTCAAAAAACGCGTCCCGCCAGTCACGCCGACGCATTTCTTACAGCCGCCACCGCAGTACGAGGTTGCAGCCACGAACACTTTGGTACTGCCGGTGATGTGCAAGCATCCACTCTCCCGAGGTCCATCGGTGTGTCTGTTAAGTTTCAAACATTGATACACAGACCCCATTTTTGGTGTTTGCCATTTCATAACATTTAGAGACTTTCTTAGAGGTCAGGGCTCGTTATCTAATGAATACTCATTGTACTGAAGACTGACTACATTGTAAACCTTTCTATCTATAAAACATTTAAGTCTACTTTTAGTAGCCGACGCTATAACTACAGCAAGCAAAGTTGTGTATTACTTTTACTATTTGATATTATATGTAGAACAAGTTAATGGCTGAATTCTCTGCCCATGAATCACATCTACTCACCTCTCCTGTATCCGCTAGAGGACTACAAAGCGTGCAAAGGAAGTTACCACACTAGGGGGAGAGACGGTATGTGGTGCTACAGATGTTAGTACATCACTCCTTGGCAAAACTCGATTTGTTCACTCCAAGCACATCTAACACAAGATATGTCGGTGTTGTTTGTTAACGTCCTGATTTAATATTTGTTAGGATACAAAACAAGCGTACTACTAGTACTGTATAGTAAGTAAACAAACTTTGTGTGGCTGTAATCCAATTAAATTATATAAAAACCTTAGGTGGCTGTAAAAAGACATAACAAACCACAAGTAATCTAATTATTAATCTTGTAAAAACGCATTTATATGATAAAACTAGTTTTTTTAAGTATTATGCATATTAATATTGTATATACTGCATAATATCTGTGATGTCTCGCTGTTCTAAATTAACGCTGTTTGAATTACCTCTGCGTGTCTGTATGTTTTTTCATAGTCCATATGAATTACATTCATATTATTAAATTACAATGATGTGTTTATTTGCATTACTTCTTAACAATGACGTGTACAAATTTAACATGGATTCTCGAACAATATCTATCCATTGACTATTATAGTTACTTCTACTTTTATTTACATTCGTGCATATTGAGATATAAGTTTCCATCTTTACCTAATGTTCATGTTACTTGCTTTGTATGTTTTATGTGTTTTATGCTGGGTGTGTTTTGTGTGTCTATGTGGTTTCAGTGTAGTTCCAGCCACTCATTTCGTTATCAGAAGTGGAGCTATTCGAATTATCTATGTCGGCTTACATTTTTCTTCTACGTCTTCTGAACTGATGAGGCTGTATGCATGCCATGTTCCGCTTTTGAAATGATGTTAGCGGTTTGTTTCAGTTGTGTCCATGTATTTGCGTTCCTCAGTGCTTTGTATACTGTTGTTTCTGTTATGTGTTCTCTATTGTTATGTAATTGCCTGTATCTAATGCATTTTTATATAAACTGTTCTGGGAACCAGTTTCCCCACACGTGCAGCGATTGTTTTCTGAAAGCGACAGGTGCACCAAGTGCATAGGTAAAGGGCAGTGTCCAGTCAGAATTAATCATGCGTAGAATGGGATTGACGGCGCATCCGTAAGCGCTTCTGGATACTGGGAGAAAATGAGTAGATTCGACAGCCGTTATCACTTTCGTCCTACTCTTTTTTCCAAGTATCCACATGCCAGTTTTTCAGTTGGAGTCTATTTCTATGCGCTGCCCAGTGATCTGCAACACTCTTTCAGATCCACCCATCTTCAGCGAGTATGATGCAGCCCGATATCTGGTAGTTATATCGATCGGGTATATTCCAAGCACAACGTACAGAAAATGGACTGATGTGGTGCGGAACACCCGAGATACTCTGAGCAGCACACTTCTCTGCCCCTGCCCAACAGTGATCTTGTTCATGACAAGAACGAGTCTCTCTGCCTATGTACTAGCTGCAAGGCTCAATACCGACTCAAAAAGTGCACAGCAGTACCTTCTTACATCTGTAAGTGGTATATCGATCGGGTATATTCCAAGCACAACGTACAGAAAATGGACTGATGTGGTGCGGAACACCCGAGATACTCTGAGCAGCACACTTCTCTGCCCCTGCCCAACAGTGATCTTGTTCATGACAAGAACGAGTCTCTCTGCCTATGTACTAGCTGCAAGGCTCAATACCGACTCAAAAAGTGCACAGCAGTACCTTCTTACATCTGTAAGTGGTAGTCTGCATTGTGTGAAATTTAATGTCGTTATTTCGTGAACTATACTTCCGCCATTGTTTGGCAATGGTTGTATGTGTTCCTTGAAGCTATGTCGTTCGACGGTGTGTTATCCCCCGTCCCCAATACATGTGTTTGTGTTGTTGATTTTAACTTCTGGGTGTCTTTATAATGAGCCTTTTTTATTGGTTGCAGCATTGTTGTATTATGTGTAGCATACTGTCGGCTTTGTTTTTTAAGATTGCTCTTGTGTTGATTAATACCACACAACTAACAGATCACCAACATACCCGACGATCCAGTTTGAACGTTCATCTCCCTCAATTAAATTCAAGAGAGGTTCATTTGCGATATCCCAAAGATGGATTCGCAGATAGAACCTTCTCGACATTCTTTGCTAATCCTTTTGATACCTTGCAGTTTCCCTCTTGCCAATAGTCTCGGGGACTACTATACAGGAATCTTGGCACCCGTAGTTCTCGAAATCGTGCAAACATCGCTGGCCATACGATTAACTGCGTCGACAATGGATTTTCTCGGTGTAAAGCCAAATTTATATTGACTAAGACCATGGAGTTTCCTGTGAGCCTGAAGATCGTTACATGGAAGCCTCTCATGGGCCTTTGGCAGTGTATTTAACAAAGAAATTAGTCGGTTTAATTTTGATTATAATGGATTCCTAGCTGAGCCTTTTTAATAATTACTGCGTTAGATATTTTCCAGCCTACTGGCGCCCGTCCCACTCACATGGCATCATTTATTAAATTTATTGAACATAGGGTTAACTGTAGTGAGACCAGGCGCAGTGTTTCCGAGTGAATATGGTCTACTTTCTCGAACGTTGGTATGTACTTTCGTTGGGCAGTTTCTAATATTTGCTGACGTCCGTGTGTCCTTAGGCATACTCTTTCATCTATGCGATCTATAAGTTTATTTCTCAGTTAGTTTTCAATCCTCTCCCTGTTTTCCCTGCTTAATACATATTTCTGCGATGCTGGTGCCTGATCCGCTTTAGTCTCTGTGTCACTGATTATTGCATTATGATCGCTTTTCGTTAGATTCAAATGTACACCCCAATCTTTTTCAGTATTTATAGCTATGTAGTTGTTTCTACATTGCTATTGTCACCTGCATTTCACATATATGTAGAAGGATTTCCCTCTCTGTTAAAAATGTACGGTTTGATCGCACTTAGAATACCACTGAAGATCTGACTTCGTCCATCAGTGTGACCACAATGACACAAGATGGATCAGACAGTGATGTTGGATGCAAAGATTGTAAGTAGACTGTTTAGGTTTTCTTATTGGAAACGCCACGTAGCGCTCTGTATGAAAAATCACTGGCTGTGCTGTGTGCAGTCTGTGGCTAGTTTGCATTGTTGTCTGCCGTTGTAGTGTTGGGCAGATGGATGTGAACAACGCGTAGCGTTGAGCAGTTGGAGGTGAGCCGCCAGCAGTGGTGGATGTGGGGAGAGAGACGGCGGAGTTTTGAAATTTGTAAGACTGGATGTCATGAACTGCTATATATATTATGACTTTTGAACACTAGTAAGGTAAATACATTGTTTGTTCTCTAACTATGCCTATCAGTAGTTAGTGCCTTCAGTAGTTTGAATCTTTTATTTAGCTGGCAGTAGTGGCGCTCGCTGTATTGCAGTAGTTCGAGTAACGAAGATCTTTGGTGAGGTAAGTGATTTGTGAAAGGTATAGGTAAATGTTAGTCAGGGCCATTCTTTTGTAGGGATTATTGAAAGTCAGATTGCGTTGCGCTAAAAATATTGTGTGTCAGTTTAAACACAGTCATCTATAATTTTTTTAAGGGGACGTTTCAAGATCATCTTGTTCCCTCTTGAGTAAATTGCTATCTGTTGAATCATGTCTCTCTATGGTTGAAACCTCTAGGAGTACTTGGCATACAATGACGCCAGTATGCATGTGTCTGTACCCTTGGTAACTGCCACAATTCTATTTCACAACTGTGTCATTTCTGTAGTATGCTACTTCGTGTCCATTTTCACTATAGAAACTATAGCCTCTCTCTCTCCTTTTATCTTAGTCCATGGAAGGGGTGGGGGGTGTAGGTGGGGCAGAGCACAAACATTTACTTTCCCATTTCTATAGTATGGTCCTTGAAGGCTCACGAAAGTTAAGCTCTTGATTCACTCTGGGGAGTTCTGCACTTACGCTACTTCTCTTCATGAGACTGAGCTGCAACTTCCCTATGACTGCCTCGTATATACGTAGCGCTTCATTCTCATCTGCTGCAGGTCAATGTACACACTCCCATGAGCCCTAACAAGGCCTTTGTAAATTTTCTACATGTTGGGAACTTCAGAACGCCACCTGTAGACCTGCCTCAGGAGGTCAGCAAGCTCATTTCCATCAGCGGACAAGTTCTCCATTAGAAAGATTTTCGTGTCCATCTACATCGTTGTAGGGAAGCAAATGGAATCCTCCTTCTCTTGTATAATATTTGCTCAATTTGAAGAATATAGCTATGATCGAGCCAACTAAGTTCAGTTCAAGCCTTCTACAACTGGTTGGTACTTGTTCATTCTGTGTGTTGCTCAGTTCAGACTTTCTATAATCTGTTACGTCCTGTTTATAATTATATACCTGTTCGTCCTTCAAGTTACCTACTATTTGTTTATGCACCTCTACCCTTGTGTCTTGTTTACTGTCATTATTGTGAGAATTAATTTTACTTCCGCACTTAGTTTTTATGGCTTTATATGTTGTCATAAGCGTACTTGCCTTGCTGATCTTGTCACCGTCTACAGTGACTTTGTCCTTTTTCTCCTGGTTTATACTCGTATTTTCATTACTAATGGTTGATGCGGTTGTTATTACAACACATGCATTGTTATTACTTCAAGAGATGTCACATCTTAGGGGATTGGTGAGGGTATCTCTCCTCCCTCAAACGCCACATCATCGACGATGCTACACCTACATCACCACACACTCCATCATTTTTACTTTCTGTATTTGCTGCATTGTTGATATCGCACTCGTTTAGTGGGCACTAATGTGAGTGGAGTTGGGGGTCTCAAATTTATGGCAGAAGAACTTGTAGTATCCCCCTGCGATAAAGTTAACCAGTTTTATGTACTGTTTGTCCTATGTTGCATTATATTTTGTAATGTTCGGGTTTTATATGAGGCACATTGTATTTTTTTTAGTTTTATTGCGTTTCGTAGATGTTGTTGCGAGATGCATTATGACACTATATTTTGTTAGTGAATAGTGCGCGAGAGCTCGCGCGTGTGTGTATGTGTGTATGTATGTGTGTGTGCGTGTGTGTGTGTGTGCGTGTGTGAAACAGAGGGAGAGAGAAGTTATGAATCACTCTCTCAGTTAGCTAATGACCCATTTCTTCCACCTTAAAAATTAATGTAGTCTGAGATGTAGTCCATTGCAAGAGTTCACATCATAGCGAATATGGAACAACAGTATCTACATTACTTCGCTGCACATGGCGTTTTGTGAGCTTCCTGTTGCGAAGCTGAAGTTTGTCACTTTGGTACAACGACCACCTGACGACGTTTCTCTTATTTTAAAGTCAAGAAATGAGACAAGCTGCTTCTGTGTGGGTTCATTAAGAATTATGTGTGTCAGACGCCAGTTCATGATCTACCACATCTGCCCCATCGGATTCGTGTAGCTGTCATAAATGTTATGCCTGCAATGCTGCAAAACACTTGGAGAGAAGTTGAATACAGATTAGAAATCTGTCGCGCTGTCTTGTGTGTGTATTAAGGTGTATTACGTGTGTAAAAAATCGTAAGGTACCATACTTGTATAAAGATGCCGTCAGTAAAGATCTCAATTACTTCTCAAGTTATTACATTTTATATTACTGCACTTTTAAGCTGGGCATCCTGTATTAAGAGAAAAACAGAAAGTACAACAACAGTGACTAGCGTCTTGATGGAAGTGCACTCTGAGAAAATCTGGGGCAAGTCCAGACCAAACTTATCGGTTTAAAAGGAACTATAGATCGAGATATTGAAAAAAATGGTGAAATACCATCCTTGAAGACACCAAATCAGTTAAAAAGTAAATTGCTGATGTGCCAAAAAAATGTGCGAAAATGCAGTCACTTGCACATAATATTGACATGATGTGGCATTCTACCCACAGTTACTACAGAACAAAAACAGTTGCATTGTAAGTCAGTAACTCAGGATTCTATGGAACAAATATATTGCATGGGGGCTGCACCTACTCTGACATTAATATTGTTCCAAAAAAAACTAATATGACTCAGACAATTCCAGATATTTCTACTGGATACAGGATGCAAACACCTATTTGTATTATTCATACGATAAATTTGACATCTTCTACCACACCCTTTAACAGACATACAAAGGATATGATTTATTAGCATGTGTGTGCAAGGGGAAACTTCTCTTTGGGCCACCATGTCAGCAGAATCTTGCAGTAGTTACGAAGATTTTGAACATGCTTGCCTTGCAAAAGCGATCTTCAGTCAACACTTTGCAAGAAAGTGATTAATCCAGAGCTGTACAATCTAAAGCAAGGCAACCTATGTGAATACTTCAGAATATATATTAATAAAACCAGGTACTGGGATGAGCCATTTCTCAGAGTTATTTTACAATTACGTAAGTTGAAGTTACCTTCTGAATTAAGGAAAAAACAGATCAACGTCACTGGAACCAACCTAGTGAAATTTATGTCATTGATCGATTTCATTAATATTATACTAGAAGTGGTGAGGGCAGGAAACATTTGTGTGCCCCTTCAAAGGAAAGGCGCAGTACGCTAGGCAAACTATGGAATGTGATAGTAATGATCAGCCGATATTGGTGGCACAAGAAACCACAATTTCCATGGCGATGTCAAAGGAACTTATCAGGCAAGTAATTCAATTGCAGTGTGCCTAGATCACAGCATTCTGCCGAAAGAAAGTGGCTACAATGACAAGATATCCAGTACAATGCTGGTTATAAAAATTCAGTTGTCGATGCTCTGGATATCTACAACTGCCCTTTGGTTTGATCTTTGGTAGTCAGCTGCGACCTGAGAATGAGGTGGCGTGCTCTGGCAGAGAAAAAAGGGGTCGCTGGAGAGAGACGAGTGCAGTAAGGGCCTAGCAAGTGCCTCGCGAAGTGGTCGTCGATTTGGTCGCCGTCGGCAGTACTTGTGGTGTGTTCTGGACTGGCCAGCGAGTCTAGGCGCTCCAGGCCCGGTGACGACTGTTGCTTTGTGGACCTGTTTTACTTACCTGCCAAGACGTGGACTCTTGGAAATGTTTTAAGATGCTTTTTGTGCCTTACTTAGTTTCATTTGAACAGGTTTTCTGGCTCTGCGTCTGCAGGTGTGTTTACCTTGAAGTTGTTTTAAGTACAGTTTGCTCTTGAACTCTGAATTCATATTCCTGATCTATTGCTTGGGTCGGTGTTACTATCCGTTAGTTACTTTCATGTTCAATGGATCATTCTGCACGATAAATCGTCTTGATGTGGAACGAGTCATTTTACATTCATATTGCAAATTAATTTGCACATCTGTTTGTACTTTAAACATTAATATATAATTACTTTTCTTTTTTCCTGAAATGAAATCGAGATACACAGACTGAGTTAGCAATTCCTACCCACCACATTTTGCATATTATAAACATAGCAATTCTTCTACGGAATAAAAGGAGTTGTCAACTTTTTCAATTTGTTTTCCAATTTTACCTTACTGTTTGCAAGACATTTTTTGTCACTACGTAAGCGGTAAAAATTTTAGTTGTAGCATTGTGCACTCTTTCTGTGCTAAAAACAACCTTAATGTTGAGTGATGTATGTAATTTTTTCTTCTAGCGTTGTAATTATGTACCTTATTTGTTCCTTTTGAACTGTAGTGGATTATTTACAACAAACTTCACGTGGGAATAAATATACTTCTAAGCAGTTGTCAGAATATCCAACTCCTTAAAGAGAAGTCTACAAGATGATCGTGGGTGAGCACCACATATTATTCTTACAGCACGTTTTTGGACAACGAAGACCTTCTTTCTTAAAGATGAGTTACCGCAGAGCATTATTCCATATGACATTACTGAATGAGCATAAGCAGAATATGTCAACTTACTGATTTCTCTCTCCATAAATTTATTATGATTCTAAGTGGAAATGGGGAGTTCCAAAATTTGTTTTTTCCTATTTTAATTTAAGTTCACAGTGGCACTGAATAGTAATTCAAGTTTTCCGCATAAGGGTTTCAGTTGTTTCACCGTCATTGTTACCTTGAAAACACGATGTTGAATACATGTTATCATTCTAAGTATTTGTTGTTTTGCCTTTTCTGAGTACAAGCATCCAGTCTGTTGCTGACTGCACTCTATATTTCCGTGCTCTCCGGGCGTTCACTAAAATCTGTCTTAAATGGTTCAAATGGTTCAAATGGCTCTGAGCACTGACTTAACATCTGTGGTCATCAGTCTCCTGAAACTTAGAACTACTTAAACCTAACTAACCTAAGGACAGCACACAACACCCAGTCATCACGCGGCAGAGAAAATCTCTGACCCCGCCGGGAATAGAACCCGGGAACCCGGGTGTGGGAAGCGAGAACGCTACCGCACGACCACGAGCTGCGGACTGTGTCTTAAAAAAGTTTTTTAATTTTGTATATTACCGTACTTCGTGTTGTATGTTGATATTGGTATATTCTTTTACCGTCGTAGTTTCACATTCTGGCCGCCGGTGGTATTCACTAATGTGTGGGGTCTCTTCTCTCCGCTAATTGCCAGATTCATGTGTTGTTCAAGATTATTTTAGCAAGCAGGGGTTGTGATCCCCTAGTTTTCCTGGATTGTATTCTTGCCCTTTGTTGCCAATATCTTGTTTTTCTAGGGGCAAATTATTATTAGTTTGGTTGCCACCCCTTGCGGCTTGTTAACAGTTGTACATAAATTTAGGAAGTACCATTCTTTCGACCTTTGTTAATTGATATGTAGCGGTGTCAGCGCATAACGTAGTTACAGTATTTGCGGCAGTGGATTGCAAATGTACACGTAATTCAGACGCGGGCTCATCAGTAATAACTTTGTGCATATTGAAGTACTTTATATATTATAGATTTAAGGATCTGTTACCTGATGTTTTAAAAAAAGTTCTTGCGTCTTAGAGTTTTCATTTGTGATCTTTTCTTGTAATTTTTTGTTTTGCTTTTATCTGCAGATTTGAGAAATAATAACACCTTTTTAAAATAGCGATAGTTTAATGCCAAAACATAAATAAAATTTAGTTGTTTTAAAAAGAATGTAAAAAGACGATATGCTGAAGGAGAGATTTGTTAGTGCTATCACTGATTGTGAGTGTCGGTGAATACTTCGGAATGGTTCCTGCGACCTGTTGACCGCCAGTAATAAAAAAAAAGTAGTAGTAGAGAAACAGTATTGCCAATCCCATGCATTAATGTTAGGTATTCATCCGCGTGCAACAATGGCTAGATCGCCAGCAGCTGACACTACATTTATTCTACCATTCGCTATCCTTAACTATGAGGCAATTAGATTAGGAAATGAGACACTTAAAGTAGTAAAGGAGTTTTGCTATTTGGGGAGCAAAATAGATGATGATGGTCGACGTAGAGAGGACATAAAATGTAGACTGGCAATGGCAAGGAAAGCGTTTCTGAAGAAGAGAAATTTGTTAACATCGAGTATAGATTTAAGTGTCAGGAAGTTGCTTCTGAAAGTATTTGTATGGAGTGTAGCCATGTACGGAAGTGAAACATGGACGATAAATAGTTTGGACAAGAAGAGAATAGAAGCTTTCGAAATGTGGTGCTACAGAAGAATGCTGAAGATTAGATGGGTAGATCACATGACTAATGAGGAGGTATTGAATAGAATTGGGGAGAAGAGAAGTTTGTGGCACAACTTGACTAGAAGAAGGGATTGGTTGGTAGGACATGTTCTGAGGCATCAAGGGATCACCAATTTAGTATTGGAGGGCAGCGTGGAGGGTAAAAATCATAGAGGGAAACCAAGATATGAATACACTAAGCAGATTCAGAAGGATGTAGATTGCAGTAAGTACTGGGAGATGAAAAAGCTTGCACAGGATAGAGTAGCATGGAGAGCTGCATCAAACCAGTCTCAGGACTGAAGACAACAACAACATCAACAACTACTATTTAACTGATATGTATAACTTGTCAGTGCATTTTCGCAAATTACGTCTGAATGATAATTCTAGGCGTATTATTTACTGTTACATCTCGTCTTCCTCCTCCTATTCCTCTTCAGAATTACTGTTTTCGCTGTCACTGTGGGTGTAACTCTCCATCCGCTAGTGATAGTTGTTTTGCTGCATATAGGAATGTTTGTTATGTCGTGTCCGCAGGTACTCTTCAAGTGTTTTCGAAACATCCTTTGTGGATGCATTTAGTTGAGCTCATTTTCTTTCGTCTCTTACTGGTATATATATATATATATATATATATATATATATATATATATATATATATATATATATATATATAGTGTGTTCTCCGCCGCATGTGTGCATTTAGGTGTCAGTCCCAGACCCACGCGGCTTAGTTGCGTGGGATAAGGTCTGTGTCCAATTAAGGAACATTCCATACCGCGGCTGGGATCAAAAGGTTTCATTCTCAAGCATTCGTTTATGTTAGGGAGGAAGTCGTGCAGTATACATTCCTTATCCCTTGCATCCCACTCACCTTGCCATGAATGCAGACACCAACTTAAGGTGGCGTGTAGTCTGCATCGGTGCAGCAGTTATTGAATGTATCTCTTCTAGTCTCCTAATCTTTAGCCAGTACCTTTTAGCTCTGTAGTTGATCGTGATATCTATGGGGCGTATTCCGAGCACCACACGTTGTGCATCCACTGAGATGGTGCCGAATGTTTCAGTCAGCCTAAATAGGACACTTCTCTGCCTTGATCTGACTGATGCTTTGTTGGTGACAAAGTTCAGTCTGTGTGTTCACGCGCTAGCTGCGAACTGAGTACTGATTCGAAGAATGCACAGTGTTATGTCCGTATGACTGGTACACTTAGTCTGTACTGTTCTGAATTTAGCCTCACCAGTTTATGTAGCATTTTTCTGCTTTGTCTGTTGTTAACCTTGTGTGTTCGTGGAGATTCATTTTCTCATTTATGTGTGTACCAAGACAGCGCATAACATGTGCTCGTTTGATATTTGTGTCCCCTATTTTAACTGAAAGATTTACCTGGAGCGACCTTTTCAGAAATGTGTGTATTGTTTTGCCTTTGACTATCTTCAGTTTGTTGTCGTGACACCAATGTGTAACTGTTTTTAGTATTCCACTGGCTCTCTCTTCTTGCTGGGCTCTGCTGTTCACAATAACTATAACTAATAGGTTATCAGTGTAGGCTAAAATTCTATCTGACCTGTCATCCCCATATAGACGTTGTAGGAGGGTTGTTATATTCCAAGATGGGGCCGCAGATCGACCGTTGAGGACAGCCTTCGGTATTTCTTTTAATTACTTTACGGCTGCCCATCTGCCACTAGAAAAATCAGTCTTTACAGTATTCTAGGAAACTGCTGTACAGTGATCGCGGTACCTCCAGATGTCTTAAACATTGAGACATTGCGAGCCGCCAGAGGTTATCGAAAGCCCCAGCAATGACAATCATTATTGCCATAGCGCAGTTCTGTGTTGTTGTATTAACTATGTGTATGGTTGACGGCGTCATCTATGGATTTCCCTCTTCTGAAAACGAATTGGTGTTGGCTCATGCCTCTGAGAGATTTGTGGGTTTGCAAACGCTTACACAGTAACTTCTACTGAATCTTTACTAGGATGGTAGAGTGTTTATTAAGAATATTGGCCTGTACGTCTTTGGGTCTGAAGGATCCCATTCTGCTGATTTTCTAATAAAATCTCGTTTGTGAGATTGTTGGCGCAGTCTCTTCTTGCCCAAAAGGACAGATGACAGTAGCAGTGTTGTATGTCGTGTGTAGGTCTTCTCTTAGTGTTGTGTGATATTGCGTGTCTATATCGATGACGTAGTCACGGAGCAGCTGATACAGCAGAAACTCTACTACATTCCTCAGTCTCCTGGTCATCGTACCGTCATCCTGTCTTAGCGTCGCCTGAACTAGTGGGGTTTTTGTCTTCTTCCAGTATTTTGTTCGGCGCCACCCATATATTTTGTTGAGTTTGTGTTGTTACAAATCGTTCCCATTGTTGCTTATGCATGTTGTGCCAGTTCTGTCTGTATAAGTCTCCCTATAAGCTTAAAGTCTCTCTCTCTCTCTCTCCCTCTCTCTCTCTCTCTCTCTCTCTCTGTAGAGTCACCCTTTGATATAATTTTCGTTTGCGTGTGGCATCTTGTTTGAGTGTCGTGAGTTAGTTGGTCCATGGTATTGGTGAGCGTTTTGTACTCTTCGCCGTTCGTATTGATGTGTTCTCAACATGTTATATTTCCTTTGTTAGTTTGTGTGGTCTGTAAACAAAACATCTAATGATATTTTCCAGATCGTGTTGTTGTATATTTTCCGTTTATTTGTTCCAGTCTGCTTTTTGGTACACAAAGTGTCTGCTGTGTGTTTTGGTAATTGTGTTCTCAAAGTATGCTAGTATTTATGTTATGAGATTGTGGTCACCACTGCTTATACTTTCGTACACAGACCTGTTTGTTACGTATGGCATTGCTGCATTATTTGCTAGAGTAAAGTGGATATTACTGCTTGTACCATCAAACCCTTCATATGTTGGTATAGGTAAATCTATCTTCATTACATGTAACTGTTTTGTATTAGGCCGGTGATTAGGCGTCTTCTGTTATCTGCTCTGCTTGACTTCCAGGGGGTGGATGTTGAATTAATGTCAGCACTTGACACTTATTTTTTGCATCTGGCATACATTGTTAGGTCTCTGATGTGGTCTGTGTAAAGTTGTATTTGATTGCTGTGTTGGACGTGTATGGTGGCGTCATCCATATAACGTTCCCACAGGTTACCTCTGAAGTAACTAAGCGTTGACTGCATAACCGTGTTACCTTAATTAATTTATAAGATCTATTTAAAATTACTATAGCAGCCTTAGACATTTTCACCAGTTATTATGGTGGCATGTATTTGTAAACATACTAGTTGCTGATTTCTTTTATAGGGTTCTTGTAAGCACATGATGTTTGCCTGAGGGTCTTGTGCTATTTTTGGGATTTCTACACTAACTGTGGTTCTATTTTGTGTGCCATGTTGTAATATATCCATTTTGAGTCCGTGTGCTGTGGATGTTTTACGTGTACAAAGCATTTAATGCCTGTCTGTGTGTAATCGAAATATGTTCGATCATGTGCGCTTATATGATCTGCATATGTATTGTGCAAGTGGAATGATTCAGATCTGTGCAGCTGACCTGGAGCATTAGATCGAGCAGCAGCTCTGCTGATATAAGAATGTCCTCTGTCCTTAGGATGATTCTGTCTGCTCAGTTACTGGGAAACAGAGAGAATCACCCTTTCCCTTTGGATGGTGCAGTCTAAGTCGCATCCGCTGCGCTGCCTGCAATATCTCTTTTTTTTCTCAAGTCTGCTTAAAAGTAAGTTAAATTCTAAATTATCGTAACGTTGTGAAGATTGTTTCTTGTTGGTGCTAGATTCGTTTGTGGTTTCTGCGGTGGAACTAAATGTATTGTGGTTTGGTGTTGCCACTGATTGGGAGATATTTTAAGATCTTTTTGGGATGACGCGCAGTTATTCTTCATTTTGTCACAGGCTCTTTCAATGCTTTTTGCCTTAGTGGTGTTTGCTGGTGTGCTGTCAGCGATGGTGGTGATTTGTGTTGGACATGCTGTATGTTTTACGGTGTCTTTAATTAGCTTTGGGTAGTATTTGTTTCAAGATGCACGTTGACAACGTTGCAGTGTGAAGCACAAAAGTACGTCGGGCCGACATGGACTCAAGAATTGTCTAAACGGCGTGCTCAGCAGCATTGCTAGTAATTCTTCCCGCAAACCGCCATCACAACCAAGGCACTGTCACTAACCTAAGGTGTGTCAGTACGTGATTTGAAAAGGCGGATTCCCAAAACACATGCGCATGCTGAGTATAAATAGGGGGCAATGAATTAACACCAGTGTCTTTAGTATCACAGCTTTCTTGGACAACAGTAGTGCCCTAAACGGGGGGGGCCACATGAGCCCTCCGATGGCGGACCGCAGTTCCAGTTCGACCTTCTGAGTGAGTTAGCAAGAGGCTCGTAGCCACACCAGGGCTTCCCGCGCACGGTCGATTTCTGCCAGGGTCGAGGGGGATCGCATCCCGGGTACTGCAAAGGACATCCGCCTTCGACCGTCGCGGCGGGTGGGTCGGTGTTACTTGTCATTTAGAGGCAGGCGCGCGCCCGTCATCCAAGATATCGCTGCTGGGCTAGCGTGGCTCACCGTGGCTGTCGCCACTGGGCCACGGCAACGGGGCTGCGTCCTCAGCAAAGCAGAGCGACCAAGCCGCAGAGTGAGCACAACTGGATGTGAGCGGGACGACGGACATCTGTACCGCCTGAAGCAAAGCAACACAAAATCTTTACAGATTGCCGAAACATCTCCGTGCAGCCGTGAGCTGCCCTATCCCAAGACGTGTTATTGTACCTCCTCTCAAGAATCCTCGTACCTCTGGCGACTTCACCTAAAGTTATTAATTGGTTTATGTGACATGATTACTTATCGATCTCTCGTCCACTAAGGGGTTGCTGTTCGTCATTCAAACAAATTTTGAAGTTCTTTTGAATTGAATCACAGTTTTTCTGTCTGAAAGCTTTCTATTGCTGAATTTTTGTTGTAATTTATTGAACTTTGACTTCAGAGAATCTTTATAATTTCATGTAAAGTTCGTTGTTAGTTTTGGTTCTGAAACTGCTTATGAATAAATTATTTTGTGTGCAACGTTAATGAATGACAATTGGTGAATGAATACCCTGGTGTCCAGTCCTTCCAGTGTAATCCTCAAGGGCGACTTTGGGACCACAAATGGCAGCAAAATCTTGTAACAGCAACGAAAATTTTGAACATGTGTTTCTCGCAAAAGGGCTATCAGAAGAAACTTCGCGAAGAAGTATCTAATCCAGAGCTATACAGTCCAAAGTAAGGCAATCTGAGGAAATACTTGAAAATATACAGGGTGATTTACGAAGATATTCAAATATTTTAATATGTTATTCCACATGTAAAACTAAAGAAAAAAGTTCATATAAACATAGGTCCGCAAATGTTTAGTTACGGAGTTACGGCTACTAAAATATTTTGCCTGAAATTTAGCAACTTCGCTAATATGAAGCCATTGCAAAACTGTGCTAGGTTAAAGCACGCTTTCTATTTATTTTGTTGTTGCTGGTCTGGTGAACCCAGTAAAACATGTCCCAGACGTGTATCTGCAATACTTGCTTGCATTAAGGGAGAAACGGATCAGAGTCCTCATAATCAAACTGGGGAAAGTTATGTCCGTTGGATTTAGTTTCTACTATACAGGAAGTGAAAGGAGGAACCAATAGTTTGCTTTATGACAGAAAGGGTCCAGCACGTCTGGCAAATTTTTGGTTGGTAACAATAAATAAGCTCACATTGGTGACAAAAGAAGACACAATTTGCATGGTGATGCCAAGCAGATCTGCCAGACAAGTCTTGCAATTGCGATGTGTCTAGATCACTGTACTATGATAAAGAAGTAGCTACACTGACGAGATAAACAGTAGAATTCCAGTTACCAAAATTCAGGTGGATAGCAATATCAGGCAGGAACAGCCACGAAATCAGAAATGCTACAGGCACATTACAGAGACAATGGTGCAAGAAGTTGATAATTTTCCTACCACTTCGCACGAGGAATGCTATAAGCAACCACATTTAAGCACCAGAATGCTGGTTTCAGTCAGGAGTGGGTGTTTTGAGAATAATGTAACTATGCTCCATTACGACAAGAGTGACGCAAGAGTTGAATTTTCTCAGGAATTAAATGAATGTAGTAGTCAGTCTGTGAAAGTATCACAATCAGCTGTACAAGTACATGTGGGGGTTACCCTGTCGTGATTGCTTTACATACGAATGTTGCAATGAGTGTACTAGTTACATATTTGTACAATTGAGTACTGAAGTGTCCTATGTAGCAGCAAACACTCATTAACTATTTGCACCAGGCAATATGCAATTACCGTATACTTTAATGTCACACAAAAATACAAGATGCATACAGATAAACTGTCCTTCTTGACTAACTGTGTCACTCCAGAAGAGACCAAATTCTACCACACATTATCTATCTATCCGGATCCCGCTCCAGCTACTGCCGGGTCTGGTTGCTGACGGGTCCTCTCCATTTGGCTCGGTCCTCCCACCACTTTTCTTCCTCCACTTGCTGCCAGGTCACACTTCTCCTTTCCACAGATATTCCCACTCCCATTTTCCACCATGTTCTTGGGCGCCCGCTAGGTCTTTAGTTCTTGAATAATTTTGGGAAGTCTCTGCCCATGCATCCTCTTAACATGCCCATACCATCTTAATCTCTTTTTTTCAGTTTCTTCTCTCATACTTTCTTGTTTAAGGTCATTTCTAATCTCTACATTCCTTACTCTGCCCATTCTTGTTTTTCCCTTAACTTCTTTGAGAAATTTCATTTCCCCCGCTTGGAGTCTACTCTAGACCCTGTCTGTCGTTGTCCATGTTTCTCCAGCATAGGTGACAATAAGGAAGTAATAATTCATATACATAAGGAGTTTTGCTTTTTCTGAAACTTCCTTATTCCAAATCAGGTGTTTTATTGTTTGGTAGAAATTGCCTCCCTTCTGTAACTTCCTATTAATTTCGATAGTTATTCATCCATCTCTAGATGTTTCATTCCCTAAATAAGTGAAACTTTCTACCACTTTGAGGGATTCTCCATTCAAGGTAATATTTTCGTTGATCCCTTTCTCTCTTCCAAATACCGTTACTTCACTCTTATCTTTATTTATTTTTAATCCATACCTTTTCATTATTTCCTTCCACATATCAAGTTTTAACTGTACATCTACCTCTTTATCACCCCATATTACCATATCATCTGCAAGTTAATGGTAGATAAACAATAATATTTCGTTTCTGTCCATGTAAAAGTGCTTGCGAGATAGTATGTTTCACAGAATGGGTGATGACGACGGGAGTCACTGAACACGTTTGTTACTGGGATAATAAATCCTAATCCTGGCACTTATTGATTGAGAGACGAAGTCGTTCAGTCGCATAATGGCGGCAACTATTGAGCACAGTTGATAGTCTAAGTGCCGTACAGGAATATCGGTCTTGACGCACCGGTCCCATGGCACGCCAAGTTCGAGGATGTGAAGTTCTCTGAACGACATCTGGGTGCTTGTAGTGCTTGTGGTAAGCTATATTCCAGATTGGATGGCTACTAGAACTGTCTGGTATAAACCTGGGTGGTTGCTCTGTGTCAGAACTGCTCGCAATGGCTCAGGAAACTGTATTGGCATAGAGAAGCTGGGCCCGATCCTACATACCTGCCCTGCGGAGTGACGTCTGCCTCATGCTTGGACATCATGATTTTTGGGGGCAGAGTAGTGCTTCAGACAGCGGTGCTGTTGTTACATGTGAGCTCAGCTGGTGTCGACGCTAGAACCTCTCATGGTGAAGCTAGTACCTTGTGTTTCCATGGTTCTGACTGGAGTTCCATTGGGAAACAAACAATCGCGTCTTGGATATGAAACAAGTTGTGGTGGATATGCAATACCCCCCAGAGTGATGACTGTGTCTACAAAAGGAGAGATTACTGTGGAACTGGAGCACACGCAATTTGCAGACCAGGTCTGTGTAGTTAGAAGCTGTAGTTTTAGGCGAATGTCTGGGGTTATACAAGTACCCAAAGCTTCCCAAAACCTATT
Source organism: Schistocerca piceifrons (assembly GCF_021461385.2). Classification (NCBI taxonomy): domain Eukaryota; kingdom Metazoa; phylum Arthropoda; class Insecta; order Orthoptera; family Acrididae; genus Schistocerca; species Schistocerca piceifrons. The sequence continues at coordinate 617,062,691 of NC_060140.1, forward strand.
TACTTGGTCAGTTACCGATTCCAAATTGTGTACGCAATTAGTACCAGGTCCAAAAATTATAGGATCCAAGACCGTTTGCATTTAAAACTAGGAATTGTAATAATTCAGAACACATTCACAATAATTTTCACTTTAGTAGTAGATTGTACTTTAGATCTTGGTCTTCTGCTTGAGAGGGATTCAAGAATTCACTTCACCTCAGCAGTATTATATTAAAGTTGACGGTCAGGATGTGATAGTGGATTTATTGCAAATGGTTACCGTTTTAGGCAAATTTTGCCTTATGACCACCTTTTGAAAATACTGTAATTGTCAATCACTTTACTTATTAAAATTTTGTGGAAATGCTTATTGTTTTGGGTAAATTCCTCTGCCAGATTTTTCAGTTAAACTTACTGACTGAGTAACTGGCACCCTTAAACCAGGAACCTTATATTAGACTTACATATTTATGTATTTATTTATTGCTTATTTAGCCTGAACAGATAAGATCCTTAAGTTTCTCTCTTACAGCTGACCAGGAAGAACACATTAAAAAAAAAATTACATTACGATCACAATATTAATAATAATGATAATAATTTGCATTATTAATAGAAATAATAGTTGACGAGAATAATAATAACAATAGTAACACTAATAACTATGATAAAATAATGAAATAATCAAGAATGATTTTAATTAGTTATTACATAAGAAACTCAATAATTATCATTTGCATTATTATCAAAGGCAATCATTTGTAGTAATAATAACAATAATATTATTAATAAAATTTTGGGGGCATTGATAATGAAATTGATTTGTTTAGCACTTTCGAATTCTTGTTTGATATTAGAAGAAGTGGAAGTGATAATGAAATAGGAGGGAATTGAAATAAAAGTGACGGTGGTTGCTAGGAAGGAAGAGACTTTTAACAGAGAATTCTGTTGACAAGGGGAGAAGAAAATGGATGAGAATGAGATGCAAGAAGAGATAGTTATTGGGACAGAAGGTGGGCCATTAGCTAGTTTTTGAAGTTTGAAGGGACTTTAATTTCTCTAATATTTTGAGGAAGGTTGTAGCAACGTCAGGTTCCTGATACAGAAAATGATTTACAGAGCATCACAATGTGTAGTGGTACAGAGAGTATTTTACTTTGCTGAGAACGTGTGTTTCTGCTGTGTTGTTGATAGTGTAAGGGCTGCAGGTAAATAGAAAGGAGTGCAATGACTGAGGAGACGACAAAGCAAACACATTTTATGATAATCTCGACGCTTATCGGCACATGGCTATGATAGTTAGTTATAGGTGGCAGGACATGGTCGAAATAGCGTACACCACCACGGTGTCGGACACAAGCATTCATCGCCAGATACCGCCGAAATGAGCTCTTATACAAAATTTCTTGGACAATAGGTTCACCATAATCAATAATGGGGAGTATTAGTGACTCGTCGAGGTTCCTTTTAAGTTGGGGAGGAAATGCTTCTTTATATTTATGTAATGAATAAACTGATGTTGGTACCTTCTTACAGACTGCGGTTTGTGTCCAGTCCAGTCTAGGTGATGGCACTGTATTAGCCCCAAATGTCTCACAGAAGAAGGAAAGGTGATTTTTGTGCTGTTGAGGAATGAGGTAGGAAGAGATTCTGTGAACTGAGGAGTAATAAGTCCTTTGTCAGCGAGTAAGATGCTAGCCTTTTAGATGGGTTAAGTTTCAAACTTACGTTCTGCGCCCATTGTAATAAAACAATTAAGTCAGCATTTACGTTCTGGATTAGTGTGCGCCGATTTGTTGGACTTGCACTTAACTATAACTTCAAGTCATCAAAGTACAAATGATATTGGCAATAGGAGATGATAATCGACACATTGTTAACACATAATGAGAAAATTAACAGGCCAAGTACTGATCATTATGGGACCCCTGATACTACATTCTTCCATTGTGACCTTTTTCTTCGCATCATTATGCGCTATGTGTAGGGTACGAGTGGAACAATCAGCGCTTGAGTAAATGTGGAACATAGCAGTCGACAGCGTCGAAAGCTTCGCTGAAATCCAAAAAGCACCTAATAGTCGTCTCTTGTTTCTCCTTAGCTAGTTTTAGGTCGTCAGTTACTTTTATAAAAGAGGTAGCAATGCTGCGCTTTTTTCCGGAAGCCAGATTATTATTAATCCAGAAGGTTATTTGAAATTAAGGAAGAGTTCAGCTGATCGTGAACTATGCATTCTAAAGCCTTAGATAATGCTAATAGAAACAAATGGGCTTTTAGTCAGAATGGTCTTTGGCAGATTCTTTTTTGAGTAGGGATTTGATGAGTTCCTGCTTCTAGGCCATCGGGAAGCTGCTGGAGGTCAGACAAGGTTGAAAATATAAGTTCATATTGGCAGTAATGGACCGACGAAGAAATTGACCATTTGTATTGTAATGTTGTGTCCTGTAGATGCAGAACGAATTCGCGTAAATGGCTTTCTGACTGTCTTATAGCTTAACGGCTGCAGACAAAATTTAGAGGGATTCAATGGTTTTCATCCTCATGGGCTGGTCAGGTAGAAATGTAGGCGTGGCGAAATACTCATTTACATTTCCAACAGATACTAGGTGTTCAGCTGCAGACTAAGGTTTGTCTGTTCGCAGCCTCGTAGATTTTTGCACAACACGGAAGGGGTGTGAAAGCGGACGTACCTGAGTTTTGGATTTCTCACTGATTGACTATGTTTGTGGCGTAGTCTTCTTTTCGCGAGAAGCATGTTGGAGGTCGGGTGCCGTTTATATTTCCTGTGTGCTGGCCCTCTGATACTCATAAGGTGTTTGAGTTGATCGGTAAGCCATGGTGCAGGTTTTCTCCTGATTCTTACAATTTTTATCTGAGTATGCCTTTCGTATAAATTATTGAGTCTCTCAGTAACATTAGATACTTCATAATTTATGTCAAAGTTATTTCCTGTCATTCCCTGCCAAGAGATATGATAAGCGTCAGTTGTAAGCTCAGACATATTCAAGCGTTGAAAATCTCTAAAAGTGACCACTTGCAGTTTTTTCTTTGGACATTGCAACGAATAATTCATAAATGGTACATCATGGGCAGATAACCAGGTGTAAAAATTTGATCAGCGTAAATTATTCTGTTTGGTGACTTGGTTGCGAAAATATCGATAAAGATATCAACGTCTGCAGTATGATGAGTTGGGCTAAATGAAAACAGTGTAAAACTTATTGACTATTTGTGTGGGCACAGTGTAAGTATAAATCAGCTAGAACAGTGTACAAATGACTTTATTTGTCACAATAACCTTCATAGTGAAAGGAGTAGTGTCTTTTGTAAAGAATAGCACCGATACAATAATTTAACTTACGGTTTATTATCATCAACAATACCTTTTCCGGTTTGTACGAAAAAAAAAGAGACTGCTTGTTATATGCAGAGACAGACATCACACTAATACAGTTCATAGTGTACAAGAAAAAACATGTGCAGCGTGCAAATAACAATGCTATATACAAGTACACATAGTGTGTACCCATTTACGTACATACACGCACATACATATATACACACACTCAAGAATTTTCGAGCTAATACTGTGTGAAAGGAGGGTCCCAAACTCTATCCACACAGATGAAGCGTTCGTGTCATGGCGTGTCAGACCGACTGTAAGTTGTAGTGCATTGTTCACTTCATACCCCACTCCCCCTACCCCCAGCCACCCAGTGTGTAGTCATTTACATACATACACATAAACACACAAACACATGTACATACATAAATACGTACATACACACACTCAAGGATTCTCGAGCTAATACTGTGAGAAAGGGAGGGTCCCAATCTCATCCGCACACATGAAGCATGCTTATCATCGCGTGTCAGACCCACTTTAAATTGCAGTGCATTATGCACTTTATGGCCCCGCCGCCGAAAGACAGCTTGAAGCACCATTTGCGGAGAGGCAATGCCACTGGGAAGACACCCCTTGTAATTCATTAACGTGAAATCCTGTGAGGCCGCATAATGTACACCCTAACTCTTGTTTGGATGGCATCTGCATCTATACTGCATGCATACATTTTGGATCTGAGCCCTATAAGCACATCGGCCTATGAGCCATTCGCCTCTTCTTTCATCAGGCCAATGTGGTGTTACTTTGTACTGTCGGCAGCACGTCCAGAGGAATCGAATTCCTTGGGGCTGTACCTTACTACTTCATCAGGTTCGCAGTCATTCACTCAGTAGTTGAAACCGTCTGCATCCATATAAAGTAACTTGACATCAGCGAAGTTTTGTTTTGCAATCTTGCAGTGGCTTTGGTACACCTGGAGTTCGGAGAGGTCCGTTACACATGTCGATATACACACGCTTTGCGAACACTGAAACCTTGTTCCTCTCCACAGCGGCTAATTCTTTATCGAATGTTCCAGCCCACTTAAAATTTGGGCTGGTGACGTAACTTCTTGCTCGAAAACGCCCATCCCAAAAGCAAGCTAGATGAAATTCAGGACGGATTCTAATATTCTCCTTGGTGTTGCTGATAGCTGAATTATCCAACAGCTTCCAAAAATCTTTTTCAAAACGATATGTCGCAAGAGCCCACTGTTCGACAGTTAGATCAATGTACTTCTTCGAATAGGGACTCTTATCAAATGAGATACCGCGGATGATTCCGACACGTTTCATCACCAATATGAGACATCCTGGAGGTTTCTGTAATGTGCAATATATCTCCACCTATTCCTCAGCTTTGTGATCAGCTTGGGAACGGAAACATTTTGCGACACTAAACGCACCGGATACAGTGGCGAGTAGCCGTGTATGCCAAGCAAACCGGCGGGATATTCCACGTCTGCCTCCAGGGCATTTCCCCTACCAGCACGAGCAGCCACATGATGGATCCTGTGGACACACGGCAAAGTCCCTCGTGAAACCCGCGCTCGGAAAAAGCCATCATATCTACGTCGGTCAACACTTCAATGTTGACATACGCCTTTTGTACCTTGTGTCGCACAAAATCTCTAGTGAGCTGTAATAGAAGATAACATCCAGAGAATGTGTGTCCAGGCACACGCTTAGAGTGTCTCAAAAGCATCTGCGAGCAGGTGCTTATCTGTCTCCATCTGCAATTTAGTATATTCCTTTAAATTAGACACACTGAGCTCCTGCTGAACATTCACCGCATGCGTATACCCGGCATCAGTTATGGCAGTGCCTGTTAGTTTATTGCCGAATGCTGTTATATTGGGAAACATGGTTTTTTGGAGTCTCTCCATCGATTCCAAATATTTATATGGAAAAACGCCCTTCTTCATCACAATCTGAAACTTCAATCTCCGGGATATGGGGATCTGGTGAGATACATGTCCTCCTGACACCTTGTCTTAGCAAGTTTCTGAAGACGTGCATGCATTGATCGTAGCGAATCGAGGAAGTGGAGTACTATTCTTGAAGTATATCACTTGGTAAATGAAATGTATTTTTCTTCTCTGTCAGGTATGAAAAATGAAATGTCGTGTGGTTAGGGTCTCCCGTCGGGTAGACCGTTCGCCTGGTGCAAGTCTTTCGAGTTGACGCCACTTCGGCGACCTGCACATCGATGGGGATGAAATGATGATGATTAGGACAACACAACACCCAGTCCCTGAGCGGAGAAAATCTCCGACCCAGCCGGGAATCGAACCCGGGGCCTTAGGATTGACATTCTGTCACGCTGACCACTCAGCTACCGGGGCCGGACCTGTCAGGTATGACACTGACCTTTTCATTCTTCAACCTGAAATCACCCAAATGCTCAACATGAAAGTGAGTGTAATATCAGCTCAAATTGTGAAAGAAGATGGGAATATGTTGCGACAGTTTGTACTTAAAGTTGGGCGCATTGTGATCAGCACTGCGGAACTTCTCCGCTGGACAACAATGCTCACTACGTGAAGTTTCCAGTTTTCTATCCAGAGGCAGCCAACAAATGTGACATTCAAATCCCTCCTTGTATAATGTCTCATACTCCTACGAGATGGTCACTGGAACGTTCGAGCAATAAATCTCATAAATTGTCACTGCAAGTTGTTCAGGCTCAGAGAGCACTTACCCCGAGATTATCTCCAACATATGGTTCGAAATGAATGAGACTGGAGTCATTTTAGCTTACAAATTCATACACCTCCACATACTGCGGGTGCCATTTTGTGAAAGTGATGTGACTCGCTGTGGTATCATCTTCACAACGCTCCACAGGAACTAGCAAGCGATCAAAATCAGGGCATACGTCAAAGAAACAGCGTTATTGGTGGTGGGCATTCTTAAAATCTATGAAGTTACTACCGGAGAGAAAATTTACGTATGTATCGGTTCCTGGATCGAGCACTGTACTAGACATCTTTCTAGGCATAAACTCATAGCAAATCTGAGGCATGATAAATGATTTTACAAAATTAACTCCCGATTTAGCACAACATGCGGTCCCGATCGTCAACTGCGGCGGAAAAATGAGATATTACAATGGGACAATTCTCAACAGGTAGCCTCTGTTTCCTTGAAACACGCACTGAGCAGAGCTCCAGTACTGGGTAATATAGATTTCAATTTGCCGTTTCTTGTGTAGAAAAACGCGCCCAAGTCTGCCTTTTTGTTGCAATAACGTGATGGAAAGTGGTGGCCATTCGCTTATGTTTAGAGAACCATGTCTGAAGCTGTAATAAATTACTGTGTTTATGAGCTTGAAGCTTTGGCCGTTTGATTGCAATAGGTAAGTTCACGTTTTACCTAGAGCATAATAAAATTAGATTATGAACTGATAATCATGTTTTGAGTTTGTAACACTGAAAATGCAGACAAAATACCTTCTGCACCATCGAAAATTTTACGCCATTTAATATACGTTAATAACTTGTACTATACTTCTGATCCTGAATACGTAAGATTTAGTATAGGAACTACAGTTAACATGTAATGGATGTAACAGTGTATTTATTCGTGACTGTACATAACTGATTATAATTATAAACCAATTATTGTAAATTGCTGTATAACAGCCAAGGGAACTTTATTTTAATGTATCGATAACAACTACGAAATAGCAGTAGTTGCACCGTTTTTATGTCTTTGCGTATGGAGAATCTCTATCGCGCTGCGAGCTGGGAGGAAGCAGAGCATCTTGAATCGTGAAAGAGTGCAGAAGTGCTTGTTGGGCGCTCCTGCAGACGCTGTGCAGCTATGATGGCGTCAGTGTAGGCGCACCTAATTCGTTAACCCGCGAGTACTGAGAGTACGGTAGGAGTGAATAGACGGAGGAAGCTGCAATCATAAAAATTGCCCCCCTTCTAACAGCCGTGTACTGCAAGTCTCTAGAGGAACGGAGGGTTCCAAATGATTGGAAAAGAGCACAGGTAGTCCCAGTCTTCAAGAAGGGTCGTCGATTAGATGCGCAAAACTATAGACCTATATCTCTGACTTCGATCTCTTGTAGAATTTTAGAACATGTTTTTTGCTCGCGTATCATGTCATTTCTGGAAACCCAGAATCTACTATGTAGGAATCAACATGGATTCGGGAAACAGCGATCGTGTGAGACCCAACTCGCTTTATTTGTTCATGAGACCCAGAAAATATGTTATTTTTCTTGACTTCCGGAAGGCGTTCGATACAGTTCCGCACTGTCGCGTGATAAACAAAGTAAGAGCCTACGGAATATCAGACCAGCTGTGTGGCTGGATTGAAGAGTTTTTAGCAAACAGAACACAGCATGTTGTTATCAATGGAGAGACGTCTACAGACGTTAAAGTAACCTCTGGCGTGCCACAGGGGAGTGTTATGGGACCATTGCTTTTCACAATATATATAAATGACCTAGTAGATAGTGTCGGAAGTTCCATGCGGCTTTTCGCGGATGATGCTGTAGTATACAGAGAAGTTGCAGCATTAGAAAATTGCAGCGAAATGCAGGAAGATCTGCAGCGGATAGGCACTTGGTGCAGGGAGTGGCAACTGACCCTTAACATAGACAAATGTAATGTATTGCGAATACATAGAAAGAAGGATCTTTTATTGTATGATTATATGATAGCGGAACAAACACTGGTAGCAGTTACTTCTGTAAAATATCTGGGAGTATGCGTGCGGAACGATTTGAAGTGGAATGATCATATAAAATTAATTGTTGGTAAGGCGGGTACCAGGTTGAGATTCATTGGGAGAGTGCTTAGAAAATGTAGTCCATCAACAAAGGAGGTGGCTTACAAAACACTCGCTCGACCTATACTTGAGTATTGCTCATCAGTGTGGGATCCGTACCAGATCGGTCTGACGGAGGAGATAGAGAAGATCCAAAGAAGAGCGGCGCGTTTCGTCACAGGGTTATTTGGTAACCGTGATAGCGTTACGGAGATGTTTAATATACTCAAGTGGCAGACTCTGCAAGAGAGGCGCTTTGCATCGCGGTGTAGCTTGCTCGCCAGGTTTCGAGAGGGTGCGTTTCTGGATGAGGTATCGAATATATTGCTTCCCCCTACTTATACCTCCCGAGGAGATCACGAATGTAAAATTAGAGAGATTAGAGCGCGCACGGAGGCTTTCAGACAGTCGTTCTTCCCGCGAACCATACGCGACTGGAACAGGAAAGGGAGGTAATGACAGTGGCACGTAAAGTGCCCTCCGCCACACACCGTTGGGTGGCTTGCGGAGTATCAATGTAGATGTAGATGTAGATGTAGATGTAGATTATCCTTGCCTCTGGAGACGACTCGTGGTTCTCAACCAGCAACAGCCACAGCTCAGCATTCTCGTCGGCTACATTCTTCGTCACCCACACGGCTAAAACATCGTAAGACCGTTAACAGGAGCTCCTGACGATGACGATGGAGGATATCGTCGAAAGCTTGAGATTTTATCCCGAATTGACGCCGCAAAAACCGAGAATGATTTACATATAAATACCGACGCGAAAGACTTCGTTCCAACCGTTAACTAATATTATTCAGGCATTACCCAGTGGCATTTCTTTCATATACTTTAATAATTTTCGTCACTAATAATCTAAAATAGTTAAAACTTGCAAGGCGTCTTTGTTGTCCTCGGACATTATTGCCAAGCAGGGTCCCTTTCCTTTCCATGCAACCACCGAGTATCACAAAAATATGAAAAATGGTTTATTACTTACTGTCAGTTTTGTTTGTTTGCTAATGACCAGTTTCAATCTAAATTTTGCTGCCTCAGTAACAGTCCATTCTTTTATTGTATAGCCGCGCGGGGTAGCCGGGCGGTCTGGGGCGCCTTGCCACGATTCGCGTCGCTGCCCCTATCGGAGGTTCGAGATCTCCCTCGGACGTGTGTGTGTTGTGCTTAGCGTAAGTTAATTTACGTTAGTTTAAGTAGTATGTAAGCCATGAGATGGATGACCTCAGCAGTTTGGACCCGTAGGAACTTACCACAAATTTCCAAAATTTTGTACTGCAAAATAGAGGGTTAACTAATTTGCAATTTTGAGTATTAACTTCATTCACTTAAAGTAACGTAAAATTTCACTGGCAAAAGTAATAACTAAAGATATAGCACAAATCAAGAGTGCGCAATTTCATTTATTCTGTATTTAGCTTAGCGAGTCACTTCTGTTGACTTGGGACGTCCCTTACTGTTATGTTAAAAGTAAATCGATAGCTCATTTGCCTACAGTGTATTTAATTCAGTCTTTCAATAATTAAAATTAAATTGTTTGCATTTTCCAGATTTTCCATTATGTTATGCTGAGGTTACTGAAAGTAACTTTTTACGACACTAAGTTTCAGTTACAATCAGTCATTTATTTGACCAGCAACTTCATTTAACATTACTTTCAAAATTTAGTATTTCAGACTGAGTAATTGCAAACTCAGTGCTTTCTGATTCATTTATTTACTCGTGAACTGTTGTGTTGTGAAAAAGGGTGACAACCTTCTGTGGCCATGCCATTGACTATTTGCTTAATGTTCTTTGCCATTACCTTTCTTAAGATTCTGGATATTCATTGCGCTAATGGACTGGCGACCGTTTACTTATTCTTTTTCTGTTAACCAGTACTTCTTGTTTTAACAGTATTGTTTGTATTGAAGTATTACGTGGTACCCTTTTTCCCCATGTGTGGTTCGTAAGCTGTTGCACTAAATTCCTCCCATTTCAAAATTGTTATCAGTATTTAGAATAAATTCTTCCTTCAGAAAGCTCTATTGTACACTTTCCTCCTACCAATCAGTATTATTTTCCTTTGGTAACGGCAGCCTTACTCACTGTAAAATTTAGTCAGGCATATGCGATCACGGTCAATTATATTGCAATCCAGAAGACCGATTAGGAAGGAGAAAGTTACAAGCTGAATTCTTCCTAGGCCCAGTTAGAATGGAAGGCTTGCCCGTTGGACAGTCCTAATATTGGATTTCCAGTTTGAAGCAGCGCATATCCATGGGATCACAAAAGTAAGCCTCAGAAGAACTTGGTTGAATGTTTCAGTAGAACATGCTGGAATCTGCCAAGGAAGCAAAGGCACCGGATTTTGTCGTAGCCGCAGGAGTTGTTTCTGAGATTCCTTAACCGTATTCTTGATGTTATGGGGAGATGCAATAAAAGATATGTAACAGATTCGGTGGAGCCGGATAACAGAATGCAGGTTATTACTTAGAGAACGGGGTGCTATGTTACCGTAATCGTTATGATTGGAAACAAAGATATGTATTGGTGGAAGCTTGCTCCCTGCTGTGTTTTGTTATTTTCATCGTTCGTTGAGCGAGGGGCGCCTGGGGCTTTATTAAACCAGGATGAAAATTAAGAAACACCTGAACTGGAAAAGCTTTAAGAAGTTAGTAGGCCAATGTCAAGCATGTAAGACCGCTAAGCCTAACACTAACAGAAGAAGGATTTTTTTGTACTCCAACAAGGAACATCAGCCTACGGAAAAACAATTTATTAATTATTTGAGTTCCCGCCGTACACCAAAATTGGTAGTAGTTATAGTTTAGTGGTAATTGATGTCGGGTAAAGGAATGATAACCGCCATTAGTATCCATCACTTTAGAGGTACATTTGCTAATTTGATCCTCCAGAAGTTTTAGAAGTGACAGTGTTTCCACACTTACGCCATGTAAGGCATATAAGACATTTGACACGGCGCCGCACTGCAGACTACTATCGAATGTACGAGAATGTGGAAAAGATTCACAGATATGTGAGTGGCTCGAAGATTTCTTAAGTAATAGGATCTGCAAGTTTAGGGCATCGACAGGAGTGTCCCACGGAAGTGTGGCACGACCACTATTATTTTCTGCATTTATAAATGATTGGTGGACGGAGTGGGCAGCAGTCTGCCGCTGTTTGCTGATGATGCTTTCGTGTACGGAAAACTGTATATTGACTGTAAGAGGATGCAAGATGACTTAGACCAAATTTTTGGCTGTTGTCATGAGTGGCAGCAGGCTCAAACTACAGAAAAATGTACTTTAATACATACGAATAGGAAAATCAAACACGTAATACTCGGATACAGCAGTATTATTGTGATGCCTGACAACTTACGACGTTTAATTAGCTGGAGTACCGTTGCCAAAAATGTTCAAATGTGTGAAATCTTACGGGACTTAACTGCTAAGGTCATCAGTCCCTAAGCTTAAACACTACTTAACCTAAATTATCCTAAGGACAAACACAAACACCAATGCCCGAGGGAGGACTCCAACCTCCGCCGGGTCCAGCCGCACAGTCCATGACTGCAGCGCCCCAGACCGCTCGGCTAATCCCGCCCGGCGGAGTGTCGTTGCCAAGCGATATGAAATGGAACAATCATGTGAGGATTGTAGAAGACAAGGCGTATGGTCAAGTTCCATTCATAGGGGAAATTTCGGGTAATTTGGTTCATCTGTAAAGGAGACCGCATATAGGACTTGAGTGCGACGTATTCTTAAGTATGATCCCCACCAGGTCGGATTAATGGAAGACATCGAAGCAATTCAGAAGCCGGCTGCTAGATTAGTTACCGGTGGGTTAGAGAATAACGCGCAAGTATTACTGAGATGCTTAGGGCAACTCAAACTGAAATTCGTGGAGGAAGACGACGTTCTTTTCGAGGAACACTACTGAGAGAACGTAGAAAACCGGCATTTCAAGCTGACAGCAGAACGATCCAAATGCCGCCAACATACGTATCGCACAAGAATCACGAAGATAATATACAAGAAATTAGAGCTCATGCAGAGGCCTATAGGTAGTATTTTTCCCTCGCTCTGATTGCGAGTGGAACGGGGAAGGAAATGACCAGTAGTGATTCACGTACCATCCGCCACGCACAGTATGGTGGCTTGCGGAGTAATTATGTAGATGTAGACTGAATTCGAAAAAAAAGTTTTCGTATTGGCATTTCTCAGGTGACGATTACACTGTATCACCCTCACCCGTCTTTTGCAGAACGTATTAACAGGAATCCGAAATCTCTCGTAATATACCATTCGCTTTTGTAGAAATGTGGGGATAAATCAATGAAATGGCTTATTCATGCCTTTATCTCGCTAACCATAAGGCACCTTATATATCGGCTGCCAAACTAATGTTTGTATTTTATTTTACTTCGCCACCCGGCATGTGGTCGTTGAATGATCTGTTACCTGAGCATATTGACCATAAGGATATCAGAGCTAAATGGGATGCCGCGAAAAATAGCATTTCTCCTACATATCACAGAGAGACTCATAGGCAGAACTGGGGGAGATGAGACTGCAGTGATGGTGAGGGACTTCGTTTATGTAAAGAATTTCTGAGGGCAAAATAGATGCAGAGGATCATGTAGACAACATTTCCTCAAATTTCCCGGAGCTGTGTAAGGTCGTTAAGCGTCTGTCTGCTGTCAGTGTTTTGCTCAAAGATCTTAAAACGCCCAAGGAAATCGGAGCACATTTAAGTCAGATGAAATTAGGTAATGCCGATTCAGAAGCTGCTACATAGTGAATTAAAGTAACTTGACTGGCCACCCTGGTTTCTGGTTTAAGGGGAAGAGATTGATACGTTCATATCGTCCCTCACCCTCACCCAAGCTGTTCGGTAAGAAAGCGGCAGTACCTTGACTTTGGGTGTCTAGACTATCCCTCGCACGTTGTGATAGCACGTAAGTACCGCATGGGTCGGTGTTGGAACGGTGCGGAAGTACAATGCAGAAAGGAGCGGCATGTGCTGTACCTTGGATGGGTAATCTGCTGGCAGCAGCGAACACGTCAAGACTGCCGTGGAAGAGAGGTAGCTACGGGGTGCGTAGCCACAAATGAGGACATCGGTTCCTTCGTGGCGTTTTTATTGATGGCCTTGGAGCATTCTTATAAGTTGAATTCAAACCCTACTGCTGCCACAAAGCTACCTCACTGAAGTTTACCTGCTGCGAGACCACTGTGGCAGTCATCATCACCATACAACTGAAGTTAGTGATGAGCCCCGTCTGTCGCATTACTTCTTAACAGGACAGTTGTGCTCAAGACGAGTGAGCGTACTACTTGAATGGGACAATCTTAATAGTGCTTGTGGGAGCTTGGCTGCCCTATCATTTGCGTGTTCGTGTTTGCGTTGCTCGTTGAGTAATCAAGTACTAACCACTGAGGTAAAAGGTGTCAGATTTATTCGTTCCTTTTAGTCAAGATTCCAAAGGGAGTGCCAGTGGTAACTTGTGTGTATTCCTTTTATTTAAATTTATCTGTAAATATTGCATCTCCTGGACGGCATCTTTCCATAAACACTTTTTGTTTTGAACTTCCTGAGCTGACACTCGATTTAAATGTTTGCCATTCGGCTGAAGGTATCACGTAGTTAACTGTTTATCGAACACCCTTCTAATAAATTCATTTATGCTGTTAAATTGTGAGAAAGTAGCAAGACGGGTATGCTCTATTAAACTGAATTTTAATATCTTCTGTGATCGTGGTACGTATGGCAATATTGTTGTTTTTTCCAGTTTTAAAGCTGTAAAACGTTATTGTTTTATTGCAGCTATTTAAAACTGGTGGGACGGCCTATCGGGACCTGTGCTGAATGTAAATATGTTTATATAAGATACTGAATGAACTTTTTCTGGATGTTGTCTTGACGTTCTTAGTCGGTTACTGACCTGCCTTCTCGTATTACACGTAATTTAACTGCGTAGTAGGTTGTAATTTAACTATTGTTGCTCTAACTCTGTCAGTTATTAAATTTTTTGATGTTACATTATTGGGCCCTTACACTACGCTGATGTTTTCTATGCCTTATTTAATTATGACGCCTTTAGATAATTTTTTTATGCTATACTGTGTGACTGTTTAATTTGGTCACTGACACCTTTAATCCTTTTGATGTTTATAATTTAGCTTTATTTATTGGCGCTTTGAAACAATTCAATAATTATCTTACAACTACTTAACATGATAATTACATGTGCTGAAATTATCAGCGTTTGTACTAGGTAAATAGTTTGTTAGAAATAAATTTGTGAAATTTTTCTGCTGAATTTGGGCTCAGTCGTTTACCACTCCCGGATCCCCATATCCTTACCATTGCAATATTACAGCCCCATCCTGGAACATCGGTCTGTTCTTGATTATATTATCGTTGTACTCGTATTCTTAGTATTTCGTAAAGAAGCGTTCATTAAGAAAGCACTGCAGAATACTACTTTTCACTGTGTCAAAACATTGTGGGATTGTACCCAGCGATCATTTTCATGGTTGTGTGACGATTCATAACTGGTGAATTAACTCACGTCATGCTTAATGAATCTCCTGATAATTTATGGGCTTCCGTAAATCATAACCTCTCTTCCCAGATGCATACTATATGGCCCTGAATGAGGACTGTCTATAAGGAAATTTGATAAAAAATCAGAAATTTTCGCACTTCTCATAACGATATTTACCCTCTTCCCAACACGCACATAGATTTATCAGAACGTTCTCATCCTAGTTATCCGTTGCGCATAAAAATTTGTTATAAACATGTTACTTATTGTTTGAACATGACCTATCCAATGGGTTCTGAATAAGGTGCATGAGCGATATCCCACAACGAAAAACTACAAAATAAAGTAAAAGTTTTTGAACACCCCACGTTTATGTGGTCGACCCTACACAAGTTAGCGCTTACGTTGAGAGCTTTTCAAGAAATGGCTAGATTGTAGGATGTATAACAATTTCTATTTCAAATTTACTCATATCATTATGTGGTTCGGCGACTTTTTGTGGTTTTGGGGGTTTTAGTTGATCTCATTTCAGTGCCTGTAGTGCACACATATAGCTTGTTGTAATTGGCGTGTCTATCAAATCGTTAAAGAGTTTCTGCAATAGGGTGTAGTCACCATATTACATTCAGAAGAGGTTAATTTTCCGCAAGGGAACACTTATAGTAACACGAATGGTGCGAGGGATGAGAGAATTGGTACAGGAACGTGGTTAACAACTTCAGATCACATATATGCGGGTGTGGCGATGGAATAAATCCAGAACGATATACTAGAGACACAGCAAACACTGTTGAAACAAGACCAGTTCCTCTGTGAACTACTCTGGAAACAATGTGAGGAACAGGACAGAAGATGGAATAGGAAACTAAGAACAGAGCGAAAAATGGAGAGAACGGTAGGTAAATGGGGGGGGGGGGGGGGAACTGCTATTTTTGGAGCAAGGAAGGCCGGTAGATAATAACAGAAAATAGGATCATATCGACAAGAACTTTGTGAAGTTAGAGCTGAAGTAGAGATAATGAACCAATCAAAAACTGGAGTTACGAGTAAAATTGAGGAAGTACGCAAAAATCAGAACGGATTAGAGAACAGAGGCCAGAATCAGTGACAGAAAGGTACCATAAATCAGCGCTCTTATCAAGCAACCGTGGCTGAGACCTTCAGCTGTGAAATTTTAGAAGTAGTAAGTGAACGTTGAAAGATAGCCATCCCGGATTTAACAGTTTGAGCACACACTGCAACTCTAACGGGGGCTGAAAGCGAAAAGGTAGTTTGTTAGTGGCCATTTACATGATGAGGCTGGAGCACCAACGAGTCTGATCATTTGTGTTTGTAGTTCCTATGTAAAGTTTCACAGAGCGTTCTTAGCCAATTTTGGCCAATAAATACACAGAATCAGGTCAAATTCAGCATATAAAATGATGGCAAATTACAATGTGTCTGGCTATCGTGATCCAATATTATAATTTCATGAAATCAGATTCAATGAGTATGTGTAGCGAAAGTTCCGAATAAGTTCTCACGCCGTTTATCATTGCAAACCGGCATGTGAAGGAAACTCACTCCTGACCCTCCAACAGGAACTTGGCTATGACAAAAACATGGAGGAAAGCAATTGTCGGGGTCAAATACACCCCAACATAGATATAATTATGAAAGATAATAATCAGTGCCAGTAATCTCCACATAACAAGTGCAATAGCAGGTGGGTGGGCGGAGCGACAGCCAAGCTAAGTGGTATTTGCATCAGCATTACAGTGATAGTAGTCACCTTCAAACGATGGTGCATCTCCTCATCTGGTGAGATTTTGTGGACCAGACCTGCCTGGTAACAAACGTCGTTCAGGCGAGGATCAAAATAACAGACAATGACTTGTCAGAGAGGTCGTAAGTCATGAGGACAGTGCTGAGCAGTATGCGAGAGAAACGACGACAATTACACTGAAGTAACTGTCATTTATGATAGTCACCGGCGCATTACAAAAGGCGCGACATGGTTCTTAATAGAGCGGGAGGTCTCCACAGATGGCTACGCATGCTCCCAATAGCGGCCGCGTGACTGGTAAGGATTTCTCGTGGTAGGGTGTTCCACTCCTACACCAGCGTGGTTGATAACTGCTGTAAGGTCGTTGGTGCATGTGGACGTGCAGTACGACTCTGCAACGCATCGCGCAGTTGCTTGTATTCTGATATCAACTCTACAAAGCATCAGACACCTGGAAAATGGGAGACATAAAGCAAGAGGGACAGATCACCAACTCCTCAACAACCCAGCGATGACAAATAACGAGTGGAAGAAAGCCAATTCTAACTGTGTCACCTCTACACGAGGGTGACAGCCCATGGATTACATCACCGAATATGGTCTACAAAGGTATATTACAACCTTGGCAACAACTGGCAGTGCACCATGTGCGAAGGACGTTGCAATACATAAGCACATCATTAAGTGTAAAGAGAGAACTTTGCTACTATCTCAGTAGACAAATTATGAGTTTAGTTAACTAATCAATATCTTGTACACATTGTGTTTCGTAATATCTCAACTTTTCATTGTACACCAACCAAATGGGTTTAGAATACGTTGAATAAGCTGTAGTACTAAATTTCGATGTACGAGCTATTTGCTCAGCTAACATTAAAATAAGATGTGCACATTCAGACTGAAGCGACGAAAGAAATTTTTACCAAGGACAGTCGGACTAAACAGTTGCTGTAATCACTACGCCACCCTGGCAGATTGTCTTTGTATAATTTTGCACGGACTACCCTACAACACCTCCCTACTCAATGAACGTACTATATGGCGATATATATTTTGCCATAAATTTACTTTCGACACACTGTTTACTCAGAAGATGAGAAATTTTACGTATCGGAACTCTTCACAGAGCATATTGAGGAGGGTAACGTCACGCTGTCCTTCTCGGAACTTCGCTTGTTGTTTTACTGAGAGACAAATTACTCGCACGCAGTCTACTTGCGATTTTTAGTCCAACAAGAAGACACGCAGTCGCTCTCCTTTTTGGAGTGTCGATCTGATATCTCTCCAGAATGTCAGCTGCAATACTCAGCTCAAAGAGTGTCTTCTGGCTGATACTAGCCCCTACCGTACAGGCCACCTACTTCCCAATTGACAACTGAAGGATACATACCAAGCAGGCGCAGTACCACCGCCGTCGGTCAGATCGGAGAGGAAGCAGCAACGCGCAGTAAGGCAAGTTCCACTGACTACCGTTCCATGATTATACCTTCCGATTTCCTTCTTTAGTAACAGAAGCTTATATTGGTTTTGCTTAAGGTAATAAAGTCGTGGAACTGATTAATAAAACAGGAATTACTTTCACTGAGGACCCGTACTGACCGCAATACAATGCCAGGAACTATTGAACATGGTGTGAAGTAGTAAAGAAAAAAAAAGGCATTAAAATTTTAAGCAGAATAAGTACAATGGATAACAAACGTCCGAGACAGCTCAGTGAATGAGAGTCATTGACAGCGATAAGCTAACTAAATGGACCAGTCACGAACACATTCATACACATTACAACGGTTACAGCGGTACGTGAAATAGTTTCATGTGACATTGCTAAATACAGAAACATGCAAAATTCTGTTAAAAATGGCGTGTAGTTAGTGCTGCTGTCTTTGTCATTTGTTACAAACATGAACTTTTTGAATAGTCTTTCGACAGTTGAACGTACTTCTTAACAATCACCGTGAAAAATAACTAAGAATCATAAAATAGACAAAAATTTCCATTTCCATTAATTTTTGTGTACGGAAAGGAAACAACTCCTGTTATAAAAATTAGTGGAGGATTTTGATTAAACCATTGTGTTCATTTTGTAAACTCACTTAAGAGAATGAGAGTAAATTTGATTAATCACAAAATAAGTTATGAGTACGCTGGTTTTTCCGACTTATGTACTGCTCAATCAGACTTTCGGGTATGCAACCAGAATGATTGGTTATTGCTGCTAACCGACAATCTGAACTAAAATGCCATAGACATTGATGGAAAAAATGTTGCAGCACCAGAAAATATTACACGTAGAGTAATGACATTTTTGGAATACATATACCTAGTAGCATGTTTAACCGATTAACACTGCAAGGTCACAGGTTAATACAAATGCGAGATGAGCCGTTGAAAATGTGAAATACTGGTACACTATTAACCGGTGTAACCACCAGAATGTCCAATGAAAGCGGCAAAGGGGCATGCATTGTGTTGTACAGGTGCCAGATGTCAGTTTGTGGGATGGAGTTCCATGTCTGTTGCACTTGTCGTGTGCATACAGGGACGGTTAATGGTATTTGTGGATGACGCTGGTGTTGTGATCTGACGATGTCTCATATGTGTTCGACTGGAGACAGAGCTGGTGATCGAGCAGGCCAAGGCAATGTGTCAATACTGTGTAGATTACTTTTAATTACAACAGCAGTTGTTTTCTGTTGGAAAACCCCCCGTATAATGCTGTTCGTGGATGGTAACACAACAATCACCAAACTGACTTACAATTGTTCAAAAAATGGCTCTGAGCACTATGGGACTCAACTGCTGAGGTCATTAGTCCCCTAGAACTTAGAACTAGTTAAACCTAACTAACCTAATGACATCACAAACATCCATGCCCGAGGCATGATTCGAACCTGCGACCGTAGCGGTCTTGCGGTTCCAGACTGCAGTGCCTTTAATCGCACGGCCACTTCGACCGGCCACAATTTTTCAGCCAGGGTGTGTAGGATAACGTTGAGAGTACTCCTGCTGTCATATGAAATCGCACCCCAGACCTTAAATCCAGGTTTAGGTTAAGTGTGTCTAGCACGAAGAAAAGTTCGGTACAGGTCATCAACTAGCCTCCTTCTAACCAACACACGGCCACTACTGGCACCTAGGCAGAGGAGGCTTTCATCTGAAAACATAACAGCCCTTCACCTCACTCTCCAATGAGCTCTCGCTTGACACCAAGGACATTGCAAATGGTGGTGGTTTGGGGTCAGTGGAATGCACGCTACAGGGCATATGGCTCGTAGCTCCCCTTGATATAACCAATTTGCCATTGAGGTGCTAACTGCTGCTGAGATGCTGCTGCAGATTCAGTATGATGCACCAGAGCCATACACCGAACCTGATCGTCTTCCCTCTCGGTAGTGCCACATGACCGTCCGGAGCTCGGTTTTCTTGCGACCGTACATTCTCGTGAGCGCCACTGCCAGCGATCATGTAGTTGGGCTGAGGACCTGTTAAGTCTTTTTCTAGTATCGCAGAAGGAACATCCAGTTTCTCGCAGCCGTGCAACACGACGTCGTTCAAACTCAGTGAGGTGTTGATCGACTTGGTCATCTTAATAACATACTTGACTAAAATCAATTCACGACGTCCAATCTCAAAAGTGTACTACGCTCACAGCGTGATTTAAAGCAAAACTGATTTTAATCCTCATTTTGGTGTCAATAGCGCGAATCTTATGTGACTGCAAAGAAATCTGAATAAACATCATGTTTCAGATGTAGAAACACAAGTACCAACTGTCATCTAAGTCGCACAAATCCTTCTTGGTGTTGCGACTTTTTGATATGGGGCAATCAGGGGCAATCATTCCACCGATGCATCAGGCTGCGTATAGCTTTTGGTAAACCTCCGTGTCCTGCTGTGGGAAGAAATCCGTAACGTCTTGCTGCATATCCTCGTTCGACAGGAATCGTCGAAACCTGAAGGCCATTTAGAAGGGGCCGAAGACGTGATAATCGCAGGACTATGATGGTACGTTACTGTTGATACTGTCTCAAACTTAGTGTGGACTGTTGCAGCGTTGTCCCCCTTGGTACGATACAGTGGGACAGTGATTTCAACATGTACCGGTACTACAGATATGTAATTGCAGCCAAACAGAAAATTTAATAACCTAACGTTATTTTCCCTGGGTGATAATAATAACTATATGACTATACCTCGTAGGTATTTCTGCAAGCCAGGCCACCTCTATTGCAAAGAATATTTTTTCAGCGATCAATTATAAGAAACAATTTTTTTTGTAGAAGTTGCATCTTCTGACATAACGTTGTAAGGCGTTCATTACTATTCGCTATCGCACTTGAGCAGATGTAATTTCGATGGATTGCTCACGCGCTGCCTGCGATAAGGAATATCAATGCTACAGTAGAATCGCAGGTCAGAGCAGTGTTGGCGGTAAGTAGAGTTTAGTAGCTCGCAGAGAGCACTTGAGTTATGGAGTTCGGACAGGGCAGTGCAGCGATTGACTTGTGTTGAGCCGATCGTGCAGAACGATGGCGGTGCCTGAGCGATGTGTATAAGATAAAACATATATATATTATTATTCTTTGTTGCCGCGTCCATATGTCAATTGCCACAACTGACTTAACCACAATTGTGATCTTAAACTCCCATGTAATTCCTTGCAGAAATGTTTCAATAATAACTTTTGTCTGAAGAAAACTTTTGCACAGGAAAAATTTGTAAAATCTTTAAACTCAGATAAATGCCTGGCAAAAGTTTTCTTCTTGTTGATTAAGCAAAAGAAAATCAGTTGTTTTCCTACAAATAAAATCTAGTGGCCAGTATTGTACAGGCCTGTGCCAAAAATTTCTTGTAGGAGCAGATATATAGACAGCGTTATCCGGCGACATCATTGTAAGGTAAGAATTTTTCAGTATATTCAGGATGATTTCACAGGGCCATGACGCAGCGCTGCTGACGTCAAAACTTATTAATCTCGATAAGCAGTGAGTCTTTAATGGAAGGTCACATTAAAACTTGAAATTTTATTATTTAAAGAAATTTTTCTATTGGGAACTGAAATGAGACCTTTCTGTTGGGAGGTTACACTAAATGTGAACATTATAATTTATTTTTCTGTTGGGAGGTTACACTTGGCGACCTTCAGCCGGGATTGTATTTTGAGAATTTTCTGAGAAGTAGTCAGCTATATATCTGCTCTTATTTATCTAGTGTTAAATGTAGTTTGCATTTGGCGCAACGCATTTACTAATTTGTCACTCCTTTTTCACAGATAATCGACAATTATTGCTCTTTGTTGTCATTGTATTTATTCCACTTTGTATCCGCTTTGTCTTGGTTTGATTTTCTGTCCACCTTTAATGTATGAAAAATGTTCCGAAAAACTGCAAACAGTACATCGCGAAGTGTAATGAATGAAAACACCAAGCTGAACAGTTTGACTGACAATATTAGAGATACTCGGTGCCATAATTCTAATCTCACAACTTTAGACAATCAATGTGTGCCAACCACAAGTAGCAATTCAAACTTAAACAATGAGCAAGCAAATTTAATTATATCCACTGTATATTTAACAACAATTCATGATGCGGCGCATTCCACCACAACGAACGCTACCCAGTTTGACACATCAGATGCGCAAAATTTACACAGTGAACGGATAAATGTTAATAATGAAGATGAACAATTTACTCAAAATACCGTATGTCAGGTTTATTTATTTCCGATGCAGTGCCCAACAGTGCACAACCAATCAGCAAACCTATTCATGAATCAGACAATGACCAAATGGTTAAAGAACACATATCAAATGCAGATACACTATCCCACAGCACACGAAACAGAGCCACTTGATCAAATTATGACAGTATTGCTACAACTTAATGAATCAAACAAACAACGTAATGAAAATTTCAAACAGTCGAATGAAAAACATGACAGGTCGATCAAACGAACTAATGAAAACTTCAGACAGATTAATGAACAGATTACAGCCATTGCTGTCCAGTGTAATGAAACTAAAGAACAATTACGTGAGGAAATTAAACCTTGTGCCAGGAACAGCAGTGAGGAAATTAGATCTGTTGCACAAGAGATACGTAATACACATGAAGTCACAACAAAATTACTTAGAGATGAAATCAGTGCAGTTGAAACGTCCCCTTTTGAAAAATTATACATGACTATGCTTAAACTGACACACAATATTTTTTAGCGCAACGCAATCTGACTTTCAATAATCCCTACAAAAGAATGGCCCTGACTAACATTAACCTATACCTTTCACAAATCACTTACCTCACAAAAATCTTCGTTACTCAAGCTACTGCAATACAGCGAGCGCCACTACTGCCAGCTAAATAAAAGATTCAAACTACTGAAGGCACTAACTACTGATAGGCATAGTCAGCAAATGAAAGATTTTGATAGAGAATAAACAATGTATTTACCTTAACAGTGTTCAAAATTCATAATATATATCAGTTCATGACATCCAGTCTTACAAATTTCAAAACTCTGCCATTTCTCTCCCCACATCCACCACTGCTGGCGGCTTACCTCCAACTGCGCAACGCTACGCACTGTTTACATCCAGCTGTCCAACACTACAATTGCAGACAACAATGCAAGCTAGCCACAGACTGCACACAGCACAACCAGTGATTTTCATACAGAGCGCTACGTAACGTTGCCAATAAGCGAACATAAACAGCCTACTTACAGAGCCCCCATGCACCCCACAAAAAATTTTACAAATTGTTTTGGGCAGTGTCCAATACATATTTGTTAAAATTTTTTTTTTACAATTACAATAACAAAGAAATCATATGCACACACTTATTGATACAATGATACAATGTCCATAAAGACAGTCCTGATCATTCATCACAGTAAAATTGCAGTGTTTTTCTCAAAGTCAGAGCAGTAAAAGAAAATGCACACGGAAGTAATGGATTTGCATGCAGTCTTGAAGAATTAGTGTTGTCCTTCCAACGGGAAGACAGTGCTGACTCTTGACATGCAGACAGGTAATGGGCCATAACAGAGCAAACCCACCGCAGAGTCAGTCGAAGTTTTGAAGAATATTGGTAGGTAGGTCATCACAGAGTAGACCCACTGTAGTCCTGGTAGAGATTACGGTATTGGTGGGCCATCAAAGATGCAGATCCACTATAGTCCTTGTAGAGATAATGGTATTGGTGGGCCATCAAAGATGCAGACCCACTGTAGTCCTTGTAGAGACGGCCAGCAGCCATCTGTTGCAACTGTGCAGTTGCACAATCACCATCGAAGAGTCTTGCGGACAATATAGCAAGTCCATAAACCACCACTTGTGCACTCACAAAGTTTTCGGAATTGTCCTTAGAACCAGCAATGCTGTTATCCAGTCCCTTGCTGAATTATTAACACACGTGCAAACACTAACAGTCCCAACATCTCATATATTGTGCATTACTCTGACCAACAGAAACATGTGCAGTGAAATGTAACTTAATTTGAAGAACTGGTTTCTATATTATTATAAATTTACAACATAAGAATACAATTAGAAAGGTACAAAAAACATCATTAAAGAACATAATAGTACAGATAACATTTGTAGTAATACAGGATTTACAAAAGAATAGAAATAGACATATACATCAGCGTTACAGGAATTATGACATAAGTAAATAAATAAAATAATGAGGATACTTCTTGAAACATTAATTTCACACATGATCATTAAAACAAAACAGAATAAATAATGTCTAAACATCTTTACGAAGAAAATAACATAGTATTAGAAAAATTCTACAACATAAATCTTATTAGCTAAATACATAAAGACAGGAAAAATACAAATATACATGAGTACACAAACACATAGCAGAATAACACAGGGGGAAAGAACAGGGTTTGTTTTCAGTGTAACATTTGGTACTGCAGTATTTTTCAAGCAAAACCTTTTTTTTCCTTGGAGATCTCCCTTCGTTCATCATTATTCCCAAAAAGTCCTATCTATACCTGCTTTCTGTGCTTTTTTCGTATAACTTCTCAATGCATTTCTTCCAATTCATTGCAACTCATTCTCTTATATAGTCTATCTCCTCTTAAGCTAACTTAAATCTACTGAGCTCAGATGCTAAACTAAGGGACGAGGCAATGCAGCAACATAAAGCAATTAATACAAACAGCAATGAAAAAAAATGGAAATTGTCAAAGCAAGCTGCAGTAAATCTAAATTACCAAGCAATGCAACATTACAACTAATATGAGTCAATGTGTAGTAACAAGAAAAATAAATCAGTAGTAAAACTAGCTTAACAGAGTAATACAAAGTGAAATTTAGTAGCACTATGCCTGGCAGACAGCAGCAGCAAATGTAATAACTTATATCTAAACATGACAAAGCTCAGGCAAAAAAATATTACACTAAAGATGGCCATGTCTAATATCTATGTCACATCCTAATACTAGAGTGATGCATCACAATTTATTCTACAAAAGAAATTACCAAGTACTTGAAAAGAAAATTCTGTATGCAATTCCTGTGAAGGGAAATGTCTTTTTGTGCTCCTTCATTTTTTTGAAGTACATCATAAAGTTATTCTTTACTGGGTCTGTAGGCATAAAATATTTATATTAATACATCTATAAAATTTTATTTTAACCAATGCTGCAGGGCAGCTAGAAACTAGATATTAAAGAAAATGAGCAAATAGGTACAAAGGAAGGCATGAAACATCATTCATTAGCCATATGGCATTTCATAAGGTAGTAAAAAAATCTCTCAATTAGAAAGACAGGAGTCATAATCAGGTGTATAGACAAAATATTTCTCGTCATTTCATTAGACACTTCAGCAATTATAATAAATTAAGAGCGCCACAGTGTTATCATATGTTTTCAGGTTTGAGCGTGTCGTATTTGCGATGCTTTCGACAAAGAAATGTCAATAGCGAGGATAATGGCCTCTTTTTTTTTTTGCACCTAATGGCTTTCTTTTGTCAGACGACTACCTCTCAGCTGGCCGCCCAAAACGCACTATGTCAAGGTCACTTACCTTTCTTACTGGAATATTTACGACAGCAGTTTCCGCTACAGTGGCAGTCTCATATAAAAAAATTCACAGGTTGAGAATTTGCGTTACAAATGTGTATAAACAAAATCCTATTGATGTAACAGTGTCCAAAAAATTTTCGCCGTCATTGTAATACACTCACGCATTTACATACATTTCATAACTCTTAAAGTACGATTCTTGGTTTCCAACAACCTTCTCCACAAATCAGAGTCCCTAACCACTACTCATTATTCCTTACCTTATTATACATATACATATCGTCGACACTTCTACAATATTTCATCATAACTGATACATAGCATAATCAAATTCCTCATATAGCATCAGCTTATTGATCATAAACATACCTCAACAGCATAATACACATCGTCGTCGTAATAATGTCATAACACCCCAGTCAAATCTCAAAAACGTTGTAGCTTCCTCTAATAATTTCAAAACTTAAAAAAAATTCTCTGCTCATTTCAATAACGTCATCTACCTCAAACGTACTTTAAAATCATACTTCCTCACCAAATACATCATTCAAAGCTCTCATAGTATCACAATGGTTCTGAAAAAATATGAACAGTTCACAAAGTACAGACAAAATACAATTTCATAAGTGTGAAGTTACCCAACTGTGTAACTGCGTAAACATGTGTCACTGATGTAGTAAAAAAATGTTTGTCTCTCAGTTAAATGATCAGATAGCTGTGTAATTTGTGTGTTAGAGAAATATGGTACCGATGTGTAAAGTTGTATAAGCAAATACCATATTAGCTAGGGCTCCTTGTGCTTGCCAAACACATGGTACACAAAGTAAGCGTGTACCCCCCTGAGAATTAATGTAATTATACCCTCAGGTGTTACAGACTACAGCAATGGAATGAAATGTATCACGGAAAACCTTTGTATCATTGTACTTCAAATATCTTTAAAAATAGATGTTTTAAGTACAAAATTAATCACTCAAATACGTGTACTGTAGCTCTAAACTGTGCGCCTTGTTGCAACATAATCTCTGTGGAAGTGTCGTAGTTATCGTCCTCCGAAAGCTAAGTTCTGCAGAAGTCAATGTACTTACCTCACGATAAACAAAAGTGAAATGCTTTGCGTATAGATATCTTAGTTATTACGCTTATTGCCGCGATGAAGAAAGTACTGTGCTGTAACGTATTGTTGTGCTACGGAAAAGGCTGTCTCCTTGTAGCTATATCACAAAAGTTACTACTAAAACGTGTTTTACTTTCCAGAATAATGCAGAAAAACTGTGCAGATATAAAACAGAAACACCGGAAAAGCAACATTCTAAATTGTCACTCATTAGTAGCGTCATGATAAAACCGCGTAGTTGTCACATAAACTAACCACTGTGTCGTCTGGTATCTCACAGAAAATACTTTAAATCCAGAATGTATTTTCAAGTAAACCAAAATGTCATATTAAAATCTCATTAGCAGTACCAGTATATGTTCTAAGTATGTAAGCCTTATAGTCGTTCCGTAATCGTGCAACTAACAAGCAAGAATGTACACACACAATAACGCTGTAACGTCTGTTCACTATAACAATGCATTTTTAATTTCTGTTTCAATAAGTTCTCTTGGTTCTTGACTGGATATTTAACTTCAAACATTGTTGCATGTTAACAGATTTTAAGTCTGACAAGCGTACTAGTAATGTAACGTGAAAAGTTACATGGAAAGACAAAGTTAAAAAGCAGATTATCTTTCAATAAACGGTTTTACATGTGAAATGTGGTGCAATCCTTTACTCTTCCTAGTACGCAGAGTTTCAACTTCAACGCGATTATCATGTGATATACGTCGGATTCTGTAAGGTCCATTGTAAACTAGAAAGAATTTGTGCCTCAAGTGTTTCTTCTTATGTGATAATGAATGAGCTTTAATGAGAACTTTCTGAGCAATGTATAATATCTGTATATGTATATGTATAATATCTGACCAATGTATAATATGAGCTTTAATGAGAACTTTCTGACCAATGTATAATATCTTTGCATTTGCTTTACCGTGTAGTTTTCTCCTTTTGTCTGCTGCAGATTTTATATTTTTAATAGCCAAATCAATTATGTCCTTGTGTCGAAGTTTACGTGTATTCGGGAAAGGTACAACCTCTCTGATTCTGTTCGGTGGTTCTTCATTCTTCAGTACAAGAGTAGGTGGTAAAGCAGTGGAATCATGAGGCATTTCATTCAGCACATATTGAAATAAGAGTAAATATCTGTCCCAATGCTGATGCTTTCTGTGACAATGAAGTCTGCAAAGCTTATTGATTTCTTTCATAATCCTTTCAGACGGGTTACAATGTGGTTACTACAATGAAATAAAAACAGGTTTGATTTTATGATTCCGAAGCATGCGTGACCAAACAGCAGATCTGAATTGCGGTCCGTTATCTGAAATGACTTTAGCAACGTAGCCAACTTCACGTAAGAAATTTTTAATAAAGGCGTTGGATACAGACCGTCCAGTGGCTTTACATAACGGAGTGAAAGAAACAAATTTTGAAGTAAGTTCAACAGCGACTAGAACGTACGAAAATCCATTCGATGTTCTGACAAGGGGTCCCAAGAGATCAACAGCAGCAAATTCTTTTAATTTAGAAGGAATAATAGGAAACAACGGAGCAGGATGTGAGATAGTAGATGGTTTCGCCTTTTGACAAAGTTTACAAATAGACAAGACTCTTCGAATTCTCTTTTCCATATTGTTAAAATAACAAGTCGTCCAAAGAATATGATAACATTTTCGTGGACCAAAATGTGCATAACTGAAATGAATGTACCAAATGAGCTTATTAACAAAATCGTCAGGAATGCAAAGTACCCATAGCTTGTCATCAACAGTGCAGCGTTTGAAGAGTATGTTTTCATGCCATTTACTTTTGATGTCTTTCCAAATCGGATCTTTATCTTGTTCATGAGCAATGTCCTTTAAAGATGTGGTGATGAAGTTTTCAAAGGCGACTTTCTGAATGTAAAGAATACTGAAATTTGTCTCGAGGTTGCCTACTGTGTTATTTTTCTCAAGCCCAGCCGGTGCGCGTGACAGTGCGTCCGCATCAATGTTCTCCTTGCCGGGAATGTAGACTATTGTGAAGTGGAATTCTTGCAGAAACAATGCCCAACGTTTTAACCTGTCATGATTTAATTTTGAAGACATAAGAAATTGTAATGCACGATGATCACTGTATACTTTTACATGCTTACCAGAAAGAAAGAAACGGAATTTGTTAAATGCCCAAACGATAGCTAAAGCTTCTAATTCAGTAACGGAATAATTTTTTTCAGATTTTGTTAGCACTCGGCTAGCAAAAGCAATGGTTTTCTGAACAGTAGTGTCATTTTCTGTGGCTTCTTGAAATAAATGGGCACCAAGACCAACTTTAGAAGAATCCATGCTAAGGCAGAAATCTTGTGACAGATCTGGGTGAGCTAGTATTGCCGCGTTAAGTAGCGATTCTTTCAAAGAACTGAATTCCAACTATGCTTGTTCGTCCCCGTTCCAAATAGTATTTTTTCCAGTGAGAGAACAAAGTTTTGGTGTAACTAGAATTTGCATATTCAGAAAACGACGGTAAAAATTTACGAGACCTAGAAAATTGCGGACTTGTTTTTTTGTGGATGGAACTGGAATGGCTCTGATTGCTTCTAACTTTTCAGGATCCGGCTGAATGCCTTCAGAAGAAATAATATGTCCCAAAAACCTCACCTTTGACCTACCGAATTCAGACTTTTCCAAGTTAACTGTAATTCCATATTCTGCAAAAATAAGTAACAAACTGTTGAGGATGCGATTATGTTGTTCCCATGAAGCTTCTGCTATTAGAATATCGTCCACATATAAGGTGATGTAACGTTTTAAGAACTCAGGTAATATGGAATTTAGCCCGCGAATGAATGCTGCTGAAGAAATGTTCAGACCAAAAGGAAGTTTCCGAAACTGATAACAAACGCCGAAAAAAAAGGAAAGCTGTGTATTTTCTACATTCTGGATAAAGTTCGATTTGATAAAAGCTGGATCTGAGATCAATGGAAGACAACACTTTTACACCGTTAAAATTTTGAAGAAGTTCTTCGAACGTTTGCGGTCTGTCTGTTTCAGGAATAATGATAGTACTGTTTTGTCTCGAATCTAAGACAAGCCTGATCGATCCATTTTTCTTCTCAACAACATGTAATGGATTGTTGTATGAGCTTACTGCAGGCTCAATAATGCCCTCGTCAAGCATAGATTGTACTTTTGTTCTAACATGGTCCCTATAATGCGCCGGAATTACGTATGGTCTTACACAAAATTTAGTATGCTCACGAACACGAAATTGGTATTGAAATCCCTTCATTGTTCCTGTTTTGTAAGTAAAAACTGTGGAATGTGCTTGTAAAATCTCAAAAAGGTTCTGCCTATCAGTGTCATTACAATTCTCAATTGTTTGAATTTTATTCTGAATTAACTCATTAGTATCAAATGCGCCGTCGATATCATCCCTGTCAGTACTTGCAGAGTGATTGTTAGTGTCAAGTTCCATCGAAAATTCCGAACTCTTGTCTAACAGGAGGTAAAACCGATTAATTTCTTCGTCATGGTTTGAGAGCCAATCTTCAAATTTCAAAGCTACTGACTTACCTTCTTTTTCTAAACTTATTTCAGCATCTTGAAAGTTTAAGATTGCTTTGTATTCATTCAAAAAGTCTACTCCTAGTACAATTTCCGTCGACAATAATGGAACAATAAGAAAGTTCATGGAGAAGCTGTGGCTTTGACAAAAGAATTCTAAGTTGGTTTGTTGGCATACATCTACACTTTTTCCAAAGATTGCACCTTATAATTTAATCTTACGTAACGGAAGTGTGGGGCAATAGTTCGATTTGTTGCATTTGCTAAAGGCTGTTTCACTAATTACTGAAATGGGACTGCCAGAGTCAAGTACTGCTGTAAATTTTACGTCATTTACTGTAATGTGAATCACAGGATATGCAATGTTGTTACGTTTTACGTCGTGTTCTTGGAGTAAGATGTCCCTAATGTCTTCCATTTTTAGGTAATTACTAGCTATGGCAGCTGCGTCGTTAGTTTCATACGTACGTTTTGTGGCTGCCAGCGGTATGAGTCATTGCCTATTGTCTCTTCGTTGGCGCGCGTCGTTATTGGGGTTTGGAGACCTAACTTCTACAAATTCACCTTGTCGAGAGGGCCCTGCCCTGTTTAAATCCCGCCAGTTCGGATGCAATTCAGGTCTGTCGTTACGATCATATCGTCTGTCGTCATGTCGGTAGATTCCATAGTTCCTTTCTTGTCGGTCACGTGGTGGAGAATTTCTCCCTGAATCGTAACTGCGCGCTGGACCGTTGTGTCTAAAGTTATTCTGTCTCCCTTGATAATAGTTATTTTGGTTCCCATATTGACTGTTTCTCTGATTGTCTCTGTGATTGTCATTACCGCGGAGAGGTGATCTTTCCCTGTAATTATTACTACTCTGCCAACGGTTGTCATACGGGTGGTGTCTGTTTTGGTCACGATTTGTGTTGTGAGAATAGCCTTGTCGTGTCCAGTTATTATTTCTTTCATCGCGGAATTGCGACGGATGTGACCTGTAATTGTTGTGTTTCTGTTTTCGCGTTCCGCGATTGTCAGTGTCAATTTCTAATTCTTGTAAGAGTCCCTGAAAAAGCTTCAATGTCGTCTTTGCAACGTCCTGCCAAAATAATATGTCGTAAATGTTCAGGTAATTTGATTAAGCAAATGCGGATGAGTTCTGAGGGGCTGTATGGGTTTGACAGGTACTGATTCTTGTGCAACATGTCTTCAAAATATTTCACAAGATTGGAAAATTCAGATTGTTCGAAATGTTTCATCATTATGATGCTATGTTTTACTCGGTCTTGTGTAGCTTGAGACCAATATGCTGAGAGGAAGGCATGATAAAATTCTCCTTCACTGTGACAATCGTGAATGACCGATCGCATTCTTACAGCTGGTTCATTCTCTAAGTAGGCACACATAAATTCTAATCTGTGTTCTAACGACCAGTTGGGAGGAAAACAATGAGAGAATTGATGGAGCCATGCTTGTGGATGAATGTCGTTGCCAGAATTCTTAAATGTTTTGAATTTACGTGTAGTAATGAACAGCTTATAGTCAAAATCATCATGTCGGCGAGTCGCATGTCGGTCATTGTTACGTCGTTTCGGCGGGTCCATCTCAAAATTCGATGTGCCTTGCCAATTTCTTTCATAATTTCCGAAGTCACCTGTGTTATTATTTTGTGGTTGTTCCGTATTTCTAAGTCCCTCTTCCCGTGTTGGAGCGCGAGTGTCCTCTGAAATATGTAATTTTTGTATTACTTGTGCCAACTGATCTTGTACTTCCCGGATTTCTCTTTTGTGTTGCGTATTAATCTGATTCTGATTTTGTTTGAATTTCTTAATTTGTTCATACTCTTCTGTGTCAGTGAAGGCTACAGGTCTTGCGTCATTCAGATCATCATCCATCTTTGTAGATAAGTTAGTGAACTGATCCGAAAGTTCGGCTACATTCTCCGATAGTGTACTTATTTCCTCAGTGTGTTTTTCTGAACCAAGTTTCAGAGTATCTACTGTGTCCTTTAAGTTTTCCTGAGTTTTTCCAAGTTGCGTAACCGAATCGGTAGATGCAACTGAGTCAGTTTTAGCTTGCAAGGTGTCGCGATTTTCATGAACGATGGTTTGCAGTTCTTTTATGGCTGCTTCGTGATCCTGTAATGCTTTTCATGCCGCGAAAAAATAGGTTGAAAATGCTCACAAATTTGTGTCTTTACTTCATTACAGACTTTTTTACATTTCGATTTCTATGTTATGTAACTCAGTAGTTAAATCTTCACGTGTTTGTTCAAGTGTGGTGTCTATCTTTTGAAGCTTTTGCTGTGTTTGTCTCTGATTTTGTTCCAATTTGTCTAACTTTTGAAGCTTTTGCTGTGTTTGTCTCTGATTTTGTTCCATTTGTTGCATTAGCTGTAATAACAATGCATTAGTGTCTGGAATCTGTTCCTCTACGCTTTTCGGCAGTGCATTTGCACCGGCAACATTCTCATTTTGACAAGCAGAAAATGTGTCTTGACTTACTTGAGAAAACGGTGAGGACGCAAAAACTGAATCAACAGTATATGCAAAATTGTGTCCTGACATTTCGGATTCCTGAGGCGAGCTGTTGCCGAGCGATCTATCGATAATGCTTCCCTGTTCACTAATTGTTTCACTGCCTACGCCATTGTTTGTCGCCCGCTCCATTTCCCTATGCACAATTACCAAATTACTATGTTGAACATTAGTTAATTCATTACACAGTGGCGCTAACACACTGCTTTCGTCTTCACTGTCATTTCTCAGTTTACTTTGGAACCTAGTATTACGTTTTTCACGCGCCATAATTGTCACAATATTTCACACGATAACACAGAAAAGCACAATTTGAAGGGCAAAATAAGATAACACATTAACATATCAATGGAAATAATGTCTACTTAATTGCAAGTGCAGCTGCGAAATACTTGGTGCAAATCTACATGCATGTCACAACTGTTTTACTGTACAACAATGAAAAACTACAATTACAAAGGAAATTCTCTCTATGATTATGCGCTAGCAATAAACAAAGGCTACACTAATTACACAAACTACAAGAAAAAAATCAGAAGATTCCAGTGAGGTATCCTCGGCTAAGGGTCGACATATGAAACGTCCCCTTTTGAAAAATTATACATGACTGTGCTTAAACTGACACACAATATTTTTTAGTGCAACGCAGTCTGACTTTCAATAATCCCTACAAAAGAATGGCCCTGACTAACATTAACCTATACCTTTCACAAACCACTTAACTCACAAAAATCTTCGTTACTCATGCTACTGCAATACAGCGAGCGCCACCACTGCCAGCTAAATAAAAGATTCAAACTACTGAATGCACTAACTACTGATAGGCATAGTTAGCAAATGAAAGATTTTGATAGAGAATAAACAATGTATTTACCCTAACAGTGTTCAAAAGTCATAATATATATCAGTTCATGACATCCAGTCTTACAAATTTCAAAACTCCGCCATTTCTCTCCCCACATCCACCACTGCTGGCGGCTCACCTCCAACTGCGCAACGCTACGCGCTGTTCACATCCAGCTGCCCAACACTACAATGGCAGACAACAATGCAAACTAGTCACAGACTGCACACAGCACAACCAGTGATTTTCATACAGAGCGCTACGTAACGTTGCCAATAAGAAAACATAAACAGCCTATTTACACAGTCTCAAAACAATGTTTAGAAAACACAACACCATTACACGATGAGCTTAAAGCAGTAGCAGCAAAACTCTCACGCACGTTGGATGCGAAAGTTGACAAGAAATTTGAACAACAGAACACCCAAATTGACGAACGTTTTAATCACCACCCAATGAAAAGCGTTACCGAAAATTCATACAGGTACAGAATAAAGTTAAGAAACAAGTCATGGAAGCAATTACTACACAGAGACAAGAAGACAAGAGTAAATTGCTCACGAAAGTAAAAACATATGTAGACACAACCATTGCTACAATATCAGATGAAATTAACACAGTCAAACAATCGAACACAGAATTACAGAATGAGCTTCCCGATCTGAAAACAAAAACAGACACTAGTACTCAGACCTTGGAAAATAATTACGTAGAAGACTTTCAGACAGTTAGCAACAGACTTGAACAACTGGAATTAGTATAGGATGCTGATACCATTAAAGCAGATGTTAAGAAAGTAAGCCAAACCACACGTAAAATGCAAGAACAAATTGATGTTTTTGACACCAAAAACGACGATCAGGTAAAAGCACTGACTGAAAAATTTGATGAATGGGCCAGTCGAATTGACGTTATTGAAAACAATAATGAGACTAAATCAGATGACACGTCACAAGCTTCCTTCAATCGGACACCCGAATTCCAAAATATGCAGCAATCAGTGAGCTAGGCACATCAAATAATATACTACGTCGAAAAAGGTCATCCTTACAGCAGGAAGTGACAGAAATAAGAAATGTTTCAGCCTTGTAACACGTCACAGCATACGCCACATTCTGAATATTTGTCACACTCCCACAGCCGATACAACTTAGGCAGATTACAGAGAGTGCGTGACTTGGATTCTGAACAGACACAGACAAAGAGATTCTTATACAACCCTGATCTTGGTCAGACATTTAGAGACGATAATTTTGATTACAAGCACTTTCTGTCCGTGAGAAAATTTAAGGTATTTAAAAGTGACAGAACACAAATACACCCTTTGGACTTGATACTACAATTTGCTTTTGCATTACCACCGGATTGGCCTGTAACGTAGAAACTAAAATTTATTTGCAGCTTTTGACCTCAGGGGATGCATTACACTTTGATGAATATGTGCCGTAGCGTGCACGGGACCCCGAGCCGTAGTAGTGCTATTTCTTCTTTAGTTTTCTGCACTGTTACCTACTCTTTTACTTTCCTTTATATCTGTCAAAACAACTCTTCAACTATCGATGTATCTACGATTAGGAATGAGTAAAGAAAACCTGATATGATAAGTTTTACCTGAAAGTGACAGTTTTCATGAGACACTCCCGAAATGACAAGAATTGCCAGCATAATTTTAATAACAGACCAAATTTTAATCAGCAGTATCCTCAAAATTATCAGCAACAGCAAACACATTTTGACAACAATGGAGGCATTCCTCACGACAGCAACAAAACCAGCCAGCCGGCATGCCTAACCAACAACTGACCTTGTAAACCACTTACAAGGTCAGGCAAGCTTTAATGTTTCGCCACCTACACGTATAGTATCGGCTCCGCTGAATAATAACGATCGGCAACAAGGAAGCCAGTATGTACAGAAAACACATTATTTCAACTCCCATCGCAACGCGCCGTATAGTAACGACGATTATGACAGACGTAAAAGCAATGAGCACAGTTTTCAGTGCACGTTT
This sequence comes from Schistocerca piceifrons, assembly GCF_021461385.2. NCBI lineage: Eukaryota > Metazoa > Arthropoda > Insecta > Orthoptera > Acrididae > Schistocerca > Schistocerca piceifrons. The sequence continues at coordinate 617,098,204 of NC_060140.1, forward strand.
AATGACAGTAGGTTTTTTCAGCAGCAGAATCATCCACAACCACAGTTTATTATGAATGAACCAGACAGTCGGTATCATCCTCTGCAAAATACATCAGGACGAAGTAACAGAACAATACATATAGTCGAAATGTCACAGAATCCTACTGCAAATAACAGTACATCAGAAGAAACTTGACTAGATACAGTACAGGTTACATCTTCCTTCAACATAGACAATACTTTTGGCACACAGGATTTTGTTCACGAAAATGTAATTAGTTTTGACGATATCCGAGACACGCGTTTACATGAAATATCAGTTACACAAAAAAATATTTCCCACCCAGTTATTGAAGTAAAAATTGGATCATCCACATTTTCAGCAGCAATCGATTCTGGATCACCTGTGTCAGTAATAAATCAAGAGACTTTCAACAAATGTAACAAACAGAATACTTATCCTACATTACCACTAGGCAAAACTAAAGTAAGATGAGCAGTATCTGGTAAAGGAGTAGATGTAAAATTACAGACATACTTATCATTTTTTATTGCAGGTCAAATGTTTCACACAAATTTTTGGATTGTTCCTCTACTGATAACAGACGTTATTTTAGGTGCAACATGACGCAATTATTGACTTCAAAGTTCCTTTTTGATGTTAAAGAATGAAAAGGTGCAATTGGCATTGGAATTTCAGCACGCACTATCAGCAGAAGAACAGGCAATTAATCGAACAGTGGTCATTTCTATATCCTGTAACGTAGATTGGCATACCACATTGTTCACAGATACGTATGTACACAATTACAATACACGAGATGAAGCCGATTGCGACGTTATGCAAATGATTTCTGATAAAGTAAAACAGAGCAAAGCAAATACAGATGATGAACTTACAGAGCTACGCAAACTTCTTTTACAGCAAGCCCCAGTTTTTGAGAACACTCCTGGTACTATGTCTGGTTTTATATATGAATTTCAAGTTAAACAGCACGACACGTTTAAAGCCAGACATTATCCTATTCCTTATATCTACAGAGAACAAGTTAAGACAGAATTACAAACTATGCTAGACCAAGGGATTATTGAACCGGCAGTTAGTCCGTATATAAACCCACTCCATATTGTTACGAAGAAGGACGGCTCACTTCGCCTCGTACTTGATTCCCGTCATGTCAACGACATTATTATTAATGAAACTGATCGCCCACAGACACAAGAGGAACTTCTACAGAAATTTCATGGTACTGCTATTTATTCCACCTTAGAATTAAAATCGAGATTTTGGCAGATTCAGCTCCATCCGAACTGCAGAAAATACACAGCTTTCCTCTGTTTTGGTGGTTGTTGTCAATTTTGCAAATTACCGTTTGGTCTAACAATTTCTACAGCAGCATTTATTCGTGGTCTGAATTCAATAATTCCGACAGAACTTAAAGATAGAATCACAAAGTACGTAGACGACATCCTTATCGCAGAAGCTAACTGGTCTCAACATAATTTGATTCTTGAACAGCTGTTACAAACTTTTCGTGCACAAGGACTCACAGTTAATCTTAGCAAGTCGCACTTTTGCAGAACCTCCGTAAAATTTCTTGTACATGTAATATCAGAAGAAAGCATTGCGCCTGACCCGAAAAAACTTCAACTGTTACATGACATTAGTCTTCCAACGACCAAGAAACAACTATGCAGCTTTCTAGGATTGATCAACTTTTTTCGTAAATTTATTCATTACTCTGCTTTAGACACCCCTAGATTATGCCAGTTGACTGGCGAAAACACTATTTGGTCCTGGGATAGCCAAGCACAGTCTCAATTTCTTAATCTGAAACATGCCTTGTTGAACGCACCACTTTTATCACACCCAGATCTCACCAGAAATTTTTCCATTGCCACTGATAGTTCTAACATCGCTCTAGGCGTACATGTTTTTCAGGAAATTGAAGAAGACGGTACTACAGTAATTAAAAACATCGCCTCTGCAGGTCGAATTCTGTCACTTGCTGAACGTAATTATTCTGTTACAGAGCTTGAAACATTATGTGTTGTATGGGCATTTACCAGATATAGGCATTTTATTTATGGGAGACATACTACCGTTTACACAGATCATAGAGTTATACATTTTTTACTCTCCGCTAAATTTACACACGACAGGTTAAACAGATGGAAACTTTATTTACAGGAATTTAATTTACAATTGTTCACATTCCCGGTACAAAAAATATTGTAGCAGACGCACTATCCCGTTCTCTCAGCAGCATTCAGCAAGACGTCGTAACCAACTCCCGCCAAACAAATTTCAGCCTCATGTATATTCAATAAGTTGCATTTGAAAACTTTATTTCTTCGTCATTACGAGACATAGCGAAAGAACAGATCAAAGACAACGTGTGGAAAGAAATTAAATACCTTTGGCAAGATAGGAATAATGTCACCATTAGAAACATTCTGTTTCGTCGCTCTCGCCGTGACAGCAACAACTGGTTACTCTGCATTCCTGACGAACTGGTTAACAAATTAATTTAGTATACTCATTTAAGCTACGCACATTATGGGGCCAGAAGATGTTTTCTTATCCTACGACAGAATTGTTATTTTGCCAATGTGGAGAAACGTATTCGACGAGTTTTAGCGTCATGTAAAACCTGCCAGAAAGCTAAATCAGACACAACTTCACATATTACACCATTATATCCTATTGTACCCATTAAATTCAGACATATAGCCGCTGTACATTTTTGGACTGATTCCCAGATCTAATAGAGGTATTTGTTATATCTTTGTCACTGTTAAATTCACTTCGAAATTTGTTACCTTCACTCCGCTTCGCAAAGCTACTGCTAAATCTATTTCAAATGCATTTGTAAAACATTTTCTGCCTCATGTAGGTCATGTATTGAAAGTAATTTCCGGCAATGGACCACAATTTCTATCTGCGGCATGGATATATATATGTTCCAAGCTAGAAACGTTTCTCTGATCTATATATCCAAGTATCATGCTTCTTCGAATCCTTCTGAACGACTGATGAAAGAAATTGGTAAACTATGTAGATTATACTGCCATAAAAGACATATTGATTGGGGCACACATAGGATGTAATCAACTCTATGCCAAATGAATCTACTATGTTATCTCCTACTGTTATCTCGAAAAACGTTGAACCACCCAACAAAATTACACAGTTGGTATCTTTTCCTACATCTCGTCGACTACACCACTATGAAATAATTGACATTGCGCTCAACAATATCAATCGTGAAGCACAGCGCCGCAGAAGGCAGCAAAAACAGGTTTGTAAACGCCGTTAATTTCATGTAGGTCAGAAGATATTAGTACGCACACACTATTTATCCAACAGAGGAAAGAGTAGATGGAGTAAATTTGAGCCTCTATACGCTGGTCCATATAGAATTCGCAGCATTCCTCACCCCAATGTAGTACCTATTGAAACTTTACACGTACTATAATCACAGAACTAAGACATGTTCCACTTTATAATGTATATATGATAGTTTTCCTATAGAGAGTAGAATATTCTCTGTATGCACTATGTAGTCGTTAAGATATAACAAAAGCCAGTTGACCTTGACATATTGCCTTATGATATCCCACTATCTCGACTGTTCTTTATTTTTATGTTTCTATATAACGATATTGTGTATACACTTCTGCAGTTGAAAATATTCTTGTCTATGTACTTGACCTATTACATTTTCAGTCATGCTATGCTGTATGCTTAGTTATATCATTAGAAACATGAGTTCCTTCAATGAGTATATGCTATAAATGCAAGATAATAATCCATACTCATCATTTTCAGAAAGCAATACCCTGTAAAAGAAATAAATTAAACAACTACAGTATTTACTATAAAATGACGTGGATATTTTACCATCAGAATGAAAGAAAGAAGATTCAATACTTTGGCATGAAAAGTAAATGGATCGGAATTAACAAGCATTAACAAGAATATACGGTGTGTGTACAAACCCTATGATAGCAGTCTTGACTAATTATTTTTCTTTCAGAATATGACGCGATTGTGGCAGGCAGTTGGACAAAACTATACATGTTAATATTAGTGACGAAATATGCTAGAAGTAATAAACTCTATAATATATGAAATAATGAATGATGATGAAAAGTTGTATGAAGAAAATGGTTATATGAACAATGAATAATGAAGTGTCTATTTTTTTACAAATGATAATAAATGATGACGAATTGTTATATGAAGAATGTGGTACTACGAATAACGAAGCTTTTCTTTTCAGATGATGGTAATGATGAAGTTTATAGATTTTCCATTAGTTAAGAGATGCTATGTACTCGTAGTTATTTAAGTATTTGTTGCAGTTATTTTTGACAGTATGTCATATGTCGTGTAGTATAATGACTGAATGTTTTGGGAAAGATAGCTAGAGTACATACATATTAAGTAAATGTATCATTACCTGTTAATTAGAAGTTTACTACTTTTCAGCATAGTATGAAAACATTTCTTTTTCGGCCCAATAATCCACTTTGTATTTTTTCCTGGAGAAACTTCTCATGATCCTAAGATAATTCCTGAAATATGTCCTTATGTTACATGCAACAGGCACTTACTTATTAAACCTGTTCCAGTACTTGCATTTTACCCATTTTTTTCTATGATTCATGAATGTGATCACATATACTCTACTTATTTGCTGACCTTGCTGCAGCTGACTCATGATGAATGACAAACGAATTATATTACTTTATTTCCATTTATTCACGATGATTTCATAGGGCCATGACGCAGCGCTGCTCACGTCAAAACTTATTAATCTCGATATGCAGTGAGTCTTTAATGGAAGGTCACATTAAAACTTGAAATTTTTATTATTGAAAGAAATTTTTCTATTGGGAACTTAAACGAGATTTTTCTGTTGGGAGGTTACACTAAATGTGAATATAATAAATATTTTTCAGTTGGGAAATTACAACGTTCAACTTATTTGTGAAAATAATGTTCAATGTGTTTGTGAAAATATAAGGACTTATTGTTTCCTAGAGGTAAGTCTCACATTTTCTACGTTTTTTTCTTTATTTTTTTGCGTGTAGAATTTCTCGTGAGCCGGATATTCTGAAAGGCGAAAAGGACTGAACATTAACGGCAGAGAAATCTGCAATCGCTGAACACTGCCTAGAGAAAAACCACAAAATAAGTTGTGAAAACACCAAAGTTTAGTTAAACACATCCCTTTCTTCGTACTCTGTATAGAATGAGGACATCGAAATACGGCCACAAATGAAGCTAATGGATCTCAACTTAGCCAATCGTGGATCCCGGCACTGACACTGCTCCAAACGTAGCAGAGGCGTAACACTGAGCAGGACGGAGGTGGACCGCAGTCTGAGGTCCACCATTAGACTTTGAGAGCCACACCGGCTGGAGGTGAAAGAGAGAGGCAGACAGCGAATATAAGAGCGTTGCTGCAGGTTATACGCAACTTACAGCAACTCCAATGAGGGTTTATAAGCACCGACATGTGGACAAGGGATTACTATGACCTTCGTGTCTTTCCGACGTGAGTGTGGTAAATGCGGAAATTGAACTACAGCGACGCTATTACCAGATGCGTAGAAACAGGGCCGACGTGCTGTTGCTCTTTTCTTGGCTGTCGGTCAAACACCATTAGACATACATCCGAGAATAAAGAATGTGTATGGGGCAGTCGAAAGTAATCGTTGTGAAACGGTATGCCAAGTTCCGTGTCGGTCGCGATTCGACATAAGACGCAAGTCGATATGTACGGTCAGTAAAACTTACGCCAATTCAAGTGAGAGACGCTCGAGAGATTTCGTTTGCTGCCATTAATGTTCAGTGCACCTTTCTTCAAGGGTGCGAGTGGTTTGTTCGATGTACTCTCTTCGGCATGCTCGGATCGCGACACTTTCTACACCCTAAATAAACGTAAAAAATAACAAAAACGTTACACCAAAATCTAAGAAGCAATACGTCCTTGTATTTTCACAAAAAAGTTGAACATTGTATCAGAGGACACAATTTCTAAATAAAAAAATTGCTTACTGTAACGTGTGGCTGGAAAAGTATTCTTTCCAATACAAGTGGTCCGGGTACCATACAGATATACGAGATGTACTTATTTAGTTATAATTGTCACTACGCAGAAATGATTTTAGGTGATTAAATTGCTTGCAGACAGATACCTTTAGCACAGATACACGCTGAAATCACTGCGCCACAGTACTCATGCAAGGGGAAAATACGTATCGAGTCAGTGGAAGAGTGCAGCAGCAAAGCACCATCGTACGACACACTGATTGGGTGGCGCAGACGCTGCCGGTGTTTCAAACAAGTCTGAATGACGACGAATCAAGTGGCAGACCATCTCTCAGCGAAGAGCCGCGAATCACAAGAGAAGTTGAGGCCCCAGTGTGCGAAGATTAGCGTATCACAGTCGAGGCGATAGGGAAGAAATTGGCCAGGTGCGAGTAGACTCACGCTCTAGCGGCACCGTTCTAACTTAATTACGCTATAGATAGTACACCCACATCGGAAATTGGGAATCTCGACGATTTTCGCCTGTTGTCGATATCGATACAGTAACACCAAGACGTTCGAGAATATTTAGCGTGAGGTATCAAAAGTCATGGGATACCTCCTACATCTACATCTACATCTACATTTATACTCCGCAAGCCACCCGACGGTGTGTGGCGGAGGGCACTTTACGTGCCACTGTCTTTACCTCCCTTTCCTGTTCCAGTCGCGTATGGTTCGCGGGAAGAACGACTGTCTGAAAGCCTCCGTGCGCGCTCGAATCTCTCTAATTTTACATTCGTGATCTTCTCGGGAGGTATAAGTAGGGGGAAGCAATATATTCGATACCTCATCCAGAAACGCACCCTCTCGAAACCTGGCGAGCAAGCTACACCGCGATGCAGATTGCCTCTCTTGCCGAGTCTGCCACTTGAGTTTGTTAAACATCTCTGTAACGCTATCACGGTTACCAAATAACCCTGTGACGAAACGCGCCGCTCTTCTTTGGATCTTCTCTATCTCCTCCGTCAATCCGATCTGGTACGGATCCCACACTGATGTTATGTCGGACCTCCATTTATCCATTTACCCAGCGTAGTGCAGCAACTCAACGTGGCATGGACTAAACAAGTCGTTGGAAGTCACCTGCAGAAATACTGAGCCATGTTGCCTCTACATCATGCGAAAGTGTTGCCGGTGCAGTATTTTGTGCACGAACTGACCTCTCGATTACGCAGCGTAAATGTTCGATGCGATTCACGTCACTCGACGAGGATGGCCAAATCATTCCCTCGGATTGTCCACAATGTTCTTCAAAGCAATTGCGAACTACTGTGACCCAGAGAAAAGTACCAACGTCACGCATAAAAATTCCACCATTGTTTGGGAACATAAAGTCTGTGAATGGCTGCAAATGGTCTCCAACGAGCAGAACATAAGCATTCCCAATCAACGATCGGTTCGTTTCGACCCACACCACTACCGAGCCACTATCAGCTCGCATATTGCCTTGCTGAAAACTGCAGATCCGTGGCTTCGTGGGGACTGTACCACACTCGAACCCCACAATCAGCTCTTGCCAACCGAAATCGGAACTCATATGAAACAGGCGACGGTTTTCCAGTAGACTAGGGTCCAAACGATGTGGTCACGAGTCCATGAGAGACGCGGTAAGCGATGTCGTCTTGTTAGCAAAGCAGCTCACGTCGGTCATCTGCTGCCACATCCCATTAACGCTAAATTTCGCAGCACTGTCCTAGCGGATACGTCTGTAGTATGTCCCACATTGATTTCATGCAATTCATTATTTCATGCAATTTTTCTTGACTGTTAGCACTGACATCTTTATGCAAATGCCACTGCTCTCAGTCGTTAAGTGAAAGCCGTTGACCATTGCGTTATTAGTGAGTGGTACGTCTGCTGTGCAATCACCTCAGACACCTTTTCACATGAGTCACCTGGGTACAAATGATGGCACCACCAAATAGATGCCCCATCAATACACTCCTGGAAATGGAAAAAAGAACACATTGACACCGGTGTGTCAGACCCACCATACTTTCTCCGGACACTGCGAGAGGGCTGTACAAGCAATGATCACACGCACGGCACAGCCGACACACCAGGAACCGCGGTGTTGGCCGTCGAATGGCGCTAGCTGCGCAGTATTTGTGCACCGCCGCCGTCAGTGTCAGCCACTTTGCCGTGGCATACGGAGCTCCATCGCAGTCTTTAACACTGGTAGCATGCCGCGACAGCGTGGACGTGAACCGTATGTGCAGTTGACGGACTTTGAGCGAGGGCGTATAGTGGGCATGCGGGAGGCCGGGTGGACGTACCGCCGAATTGTTCAACACGTGGGGCGTGAGGTCTCCACAGTACATCGATGTTGTCGCCAGTGGTCGGCGGAAGGTGCACGTGCCCGTCGACCTGAGACCGGACCGCAGCGACGCACGGATGCACGCCAAGACCGTAGGATCCTATGCAGTGCCGTAGGGGACCGCACCGCCACTTCCCAGCAAATTAGGGACACTGTTGCTCCTGGGGTATCGGCGAGGACCATTCGCAACCGTCTCCATGAAGCTGGGCTACGGTCACGCACACCGTTAGGCCGTCTTCCGCTCACGCCCCAACATCGTGCAGCCCGCCTCCAGTGGTGTCGCGACAGGCGTGAATGGAGGGACGAATGGAGACTTGTCGTCTTCAGCGATGAGAGTCGCTTCTGCCTTGGTGCCAATGATGGTCGTATGCGTGTTTGGCGCCGTGCAGGTGAGCGCCACAATCAGGACTGCATACGACCGAGGCACACAGAGCCAACACCCGGCATCATGTTGTGGGGAGCGATCTCCTACACTGGCCGTACACAACTGGTGATCGTCGAGGGGACACTGAATAATGCACGGTACATCCAAACCGTCATCGAACCCATCGTTCTACCATTCGTAGACCGGCAAGGGAACTTGCTGTTCCAACAGGACAATGCACGTCCGCATGTATCCCGTGCCACCCAACGTGCTCTAGAAGGTGTAAGTCAACTACCCTGGCCAGCAAGATCTCCGGATCTGTCCCCCATTGAGCATGTTTGGGACTGGATGAAGCGTCGTCTCACGCGGTCTGCACGTCCAGCACGAACGCTGGTCCAACTGAGGCGCCAGGTGGAAATGGCATGGCAAGCCGTTCCACAGGACTACATCCAGCATCTCTACGATCGTCTCCATGGGAGAATAGCAGCCTGCATTGCTGCGAAAGGTGGATATACACTGTACTAGTGCCGACACTGTGCATGCTCTGTTGCCTGTGTCTATGTGCCTGTGGTTCTGTCAGTGTGATCATGTGATGTATCTGACCCCAGGAATGTGTCAATAAAGTTTCCCCTTCCTGGGACAATGAATTCACGGTGTTCTTATTTCAATTTCCAGGAGTGTACCTTGTGTATGCAATATTGCTGCCATCTATATATGTTCACCGCTATTCCTTAACTTTTGTCAACTCAGTGCAATTTTAAGTTATAAGTTAAAAGTTTTTGTATTTCACATTTGCAGCTGTAATTATATAATTACAAATTAACAGTTCTTGCGTGGTTTTGCATTTGGTAATGTAATAATTATATAATTAAATATTTACAGGTTACGGATTTATTTTCCTTTACTTGTACTGCGATACCTTGTTTTTCGCCAATTTCATGATTCTAGGTGAACAGCAAGTATCCTATAGGTGTAGATGAGTGAGTTAGTGGCTATCAAAATATGTGACATCAATACGCGTACCTTCCGATTGCACTGATTTTGGAGCCTAAATTTTGTACATCACCTAAGGGCTGTAAAGCGTAGAAGGTGTCAAACTTCAACTTTACACGTCAACCCGATCGTGAAGAAAAGGGGTCTTAACAGTCAAACAGACAGACATACAGACCGCCAACAAAGTGATCTTAGAAGGGTTCTCTTTCCTCCAAATCAGGCACTGAACGATAAAAAGCTAAAATTAGTCATGGGTTTCCTTTCAGCGACTTGGGAAGATTTTGAACATAAAGATCGTGGCCCTCTGGGTTTCAAGACAGCTGAAAGTCTCTCAAAACGGCTAGCGGACTGGGACAGCTCCGAAAACCGCGAAGGAGGATGCTGAGTGTTTTGGGACTCCCATGGTGTGATGATAACAGATTGTACTCGTAATGAAACAACTGAAATCACGTAATGAGGCTACAGAGGAGGGCGGGCTGTCAACATAAAGGCAAGCTATCCAAGGAGGTGTGTCTGTAATACAAAAACGCTCCATCTCATTCTGCACGAGACAGTCGCAAGTACTGCTTCTTTGGGATATCAGTTTTCACGTTATCACAGCATTCTCCTTCATTATGCCGCACTCTGTAAAGTCTACCTCTTTCCTCAGATGAAGAAAGCATCGCTTGTAAGTAACTGCTGCAGTGGATACTTACATACTCCAGTCACATTAGTAGTCATCGTTCAATAACCACGAACAATCAGCAGGTGACAGAAACAGCGGTGGAGGGCATGTGGGGCATGTCGCGGTGTAACAGGGCCACTGCAGTCGTTGTCGTTTTGCGGAAACGAAGCTTTTATCTGACGTCCAAAAGGGCATGGTCATCGGCTTTCGGGACAAGGATGGAAGCACTACCACAACGGTTTATAAACTGTCCGCGTGCAGCCGTGGTTAAAATATACCGAGCATGGCAACATGGTGCAATCTAAAACCAGCGCCGAGGCAACAGTGGTGCACGACGGGCCTAGATGACAGGGAAGCCCGACGGCTGTGGAAATATGTACGGGCGAATAGACTTGTAGCTGTTGAGGAACTGACAGCCCAGATGTACATAGAAGCTGCGAGTCGTGTCTCCTCAGCGACCTTTCAGGGAACGTTGCTGCGTATGGCCTCTGCCGCAGCTGTCTGGTTCAAGCACCCACGCAGATTGCTGTTCATCGGAGAGGAAAGTTGGAACTTCCACGAAAATACTGAGACTAGACGGCCATTGAGTGGCGAGTGATGGACTTTTCAGATCAATCATGTTTTGTGCTCCATCGGACAGATGGCTGTTGGCGTGATCGGTCCCGCAACAATCATCGGAAGGGCCCAGGCCGGAGGAGCGAGCGTTATGGTCAGGGGAATGTTTCCTGGGTGATCTCGTCAGTCTAGAAGACGCAATGGACGAACATAAGTATGGAATTATTCTTGGGAACAAAGTCCACCACTATACCCAGTTTATTTTTCCTTGACGCGATGGCATCTTCCAGCAGGGCAATGCAACGTGTCACACAGCTCGCAGTGTACATGCACGGTTCAAGGAGCACAGGATTATTTTACCGTCCTCCCAGGAGTCCCCCGGAGTCAAACCCAACAGAATCTGTGGAACCACCTTGATCGGGCTGTTCGAGCCATCGATTATTAACCGAGAATCGTAGCGCAGCTGTTCATGGCACCTGGAATCGATATCCCTGTCAGTACCCTGTAGAACTGCAATGACACTCTTCCTGCAAGTCTCGTGCTGTGAAAGACAATTATTCAGGCCTTTGTTAGGTGGTCACATTAATGTGACTAGACAATATACATTCATGAAACTTCCTGGCAGATTAAAACTGTGTACCGGACGGAGACTCGAACTCGGGGCCTTTGCCTTTCGCGGGCAAGTGCTCTAGCAACTGAGCTACCCAAGCACGAATCACGCCCCGTCCTCAAAGCTTTACTTCCGTCAGTACCTCGTCTCATACCTTCCAAACTTCACAGAAGCTCTCCTGCGAACCTTGCAGAACTAGCACTCCTAGAAGAAAGGATATTGCGGAGACACGGCTTGGCCAAAGCCTCGGGGGTGTTTCCATTCTGGAAGTTGTGAGGACGGGGCGTGAGTCGTGCTTGGGTAGCTCAGTTGGTAGTGCACTAGCCCGTGAAAGGCAAAGGTCCCGAGTTCGAGTCTCGGTCCGGCACACAGTTTTAATCTGCCAGGATGTTTCATATCAGCGCACACTCCGCTGCACAGTGAAAATCTCATTCTGGAATGTACATTCATGTTTGATAGACGTGCTGCCTGTCTTTTAGCGGAGATTATTCCGTCGTGATTGCTGTTGATGCCGTCAATTAATGTGAAGTTAAATGAATTTCGTTCGCAAGTATTCTATTCGATGCTCTGTTCGCACTGCGTACATTAATTACTAAAATTTTGTTTCTGTATGGATTCACAGTCTCTAAATGCTTAGTTAAAGGAAGCATGTCCGTAATTTAAAGGACCATTATTTAAATGGTGCGATTAAGTAACTTGTTTGTTACTTCGAATTACATAATGGAATTATCACATTATTTTTCTTACACGTACAGAGTAGGCATCTTATTCCATCATGACATTGGAAATGGATTCATATCACAAAAGTTACAACTTCACATGTGACATTTGTAACTGTACTCTATGTACTGTAGCATGTCAACTAACAACAGCTGCTATGCTGTTATCAACTATACAAAGACATAGATACACTGCAGAACTGTTGATAGCACATGTGAGAGGAATATTACGTATATTTCTGGCGTGCCACACTTACTTGATGTATTGTGTAACCAATAATATAGGTCAATAAACCACTAAAACGGCATACAAAAAGACGTAATAAAATGTTTTACATAATACATTAAAAATAATATGTGAAAGAAGTACAAATTACTTACAGTACTGAAAGACGAAGAAGCCATTAACTTCTGGTGTGTCGGACTTAACGAATGCATTGTATCTTAGGTCATCAGTCCCTGGAGGCTTCGTAGTGTTTAGACACACAGAAACCAACCTATTGACATTTTTTTTTTACAGAAGAGTAATCCCTTAAAGTATAAATTTCATAATATTCAAAAAATGTTTCATCACTGACGAAGCAGCAGAATGCTCTTACAGAGGACAATTTATGCACACAAATGTGTGTCAATATGTTTATCCTGTATTTCGACAAAACGAGTAAAGAGTGATAACAGATAAAAAAACGAAAAAGACTGCGAATATAATCGATACTTATTGCTGTGTACTTCTTACTTGACGCATAAGGGGGCCAAAGTGATCCTCTCCAAATTGCTGATGAACATTGCGGGATGTATGGCCGTGGTCGAAGGAACTTCTCTATTCCTTACGTTTGGTCCGGAGCTGTGGTGGTCATCTTCGGAGGTACTCCTAGCGACACTGAATCTTGCCGACTGACGACTTCCGGCCTTGAAAGCTTTCATTGTATGGTCGTTTCAAAAACATCTCATTAAGGTACATACCAACATCACTTTATAGAACCAAGTAATAAAGTTACGAATTCCCATGTATAAATTATTTCACGACTTACACCGAATGAAAAATGGTGATGTTACAGTTGCTTAATGAGAAAAACAAGGTGTCATAGTAGCTCTCACTAAAATTTTTCTCCAGATTTTTTCCTCTTAATACACATCAAAAGATAAGAATCTTTCTAACATCTCCCAGCTAATAACAATTGCAAGACAGGGCAGCAATGTATATCTAAATAAAAATAATTTAGTACTTACGATATGCAGTACGTAATATCAGGCATTTAAGTTGGAATATTGCATGGAAAATTGTATTTTATAGTGAGTTATGTAATGTGTTACTTATACATACCGATGTATGGAGACAATGTGATACTCTTCAATGCTGGTTTTAGAGGTGCTTGAAAATGACAAGTTGACCAAATTTTTTATATTATTCGCTAACTCTTCTACTTGACATAAATAGGGTTTGCGGATTAATGCCGAATTAAACGCACTGGCTTTGAAGCGACGGAGTAAGACCGACCCCTCACATAAGAACTAGTCGAGCCTACAAGTTACGTCGTCCATTTCCCACAGCGATACCAGCTTATAAAACCACCACTGTCCCCTAACACGATCCTCTTTTTTGTAACGAGCATAGGGAAAGATCTTGAGAGCGCCTGAAAGTTATGCAACAGTATTATTTCGAAGGAGAAGCGGCTGGCAAACGTTACAGGCTAACGAGCTAAAGCCTATGATAAATTCAGCAAGCATTTGTTTCCAGAACACACTCTTTACCAAGAAAGTGCAACAGATGCCAGCTGGAAACATAGTCGAAGTACTTTTGTGGCAGATAGAGTAATCATGTAACGAATATTGGCATTACTGATGACGCAAAAGAAAATAATTAGAAGTAAGTGTGGTGTTCCCAGACTTAAATCCTACAGCCATCTTTTTAAGCAATTGGAGATTATGCCTACAGCACCACAATACATTTACTCGCAGTTTGGACACCCCATAATTCTGGTCGCGAACATGATATGTAGTTAACGTACCTAACTTAATGAATATGGCAAATGCTAACTTCTTGTTTTTCACGATTCCTCAACTACAAGTATATCATGATAGGTCTCCCTTAAACAATAAAAACTGCTTTATTGTTCTTTCACAAGACGTGTTACGACATAAAACTAATGTTACCCCAATGCTGTTTTAGAGCTATTTTATTTATCTTATGTAAGTTCTAGTACATACCTGATCAAATTCGTCTTTCAGAACTGTCGTCTGAGAACTCACCACCCAGAACTGTTGATTTAGTTTGGTTAGATCCTTATCAAAAATGGTTACCACTTATTTTACGTGGGCTCTACTTTAGTACTTCCATATATATGGATCACTACATTTACTTAACAGTTATTGCATATCTCCTCGGAAACAGTCCTTGTGTTGCTTAGCTAACGAACTAACTTTTTTGGTATGATTAGATTATGGCGTTAAGGATAATTCTTACATCAAATCTTGAACTATAAGTGTCATTCGTTCACAAAATACACTCTCTTGTGCTTTTCATTTTCTGTAAATCATTCTGCTTGGTGAAACGCAAGTAAACGTTATAATAAATACTTATGTATTGAATGAAAACACTGGAACAGCAATAAACGTAAACGTCCATAATATGAATTAGTTTAGTAGTTATGACACTGTGATGCAACGAAATGGATGAGAGATTGTGACAGTGGAGATTTGATTCACAGAGATGGTGGCGAGAGATGTCTGTTAGGAGGGCAGTAATAAGCCTGTTTGTTTCCATATCGCTGGAAACTGAGGACGTCAGCTGTGAAACATTTTGAGCTGATGGGCTGATGATGGTATTGGCATTACAATGTTGTCGTATTCTCTCCCTCGTTCCTTTCGCATGAAGATCTCATCATTGTCCATTAATTTGTATTGATAATCAATACACTTCCATTAGATATCTAAGTGTTTACATTGTTATTTTTGGACGAACGAAATGATTGTTGGGCAAATATACGTATGCAATTCTTCTTTGTATTTCATGTCTCTCTGGTTGTCTTGACGACTGTAACTTGGTTTTTACTGATACGTAGGTGCCTGAAGATAAAGCTGCCACTGCTTCGAAATTTATAGCTAGTAAACAACGACAATAAACAGAGATGAGTGGAGTAAATCTAGAAGTAGGTTGATCATTATACTGTGAACAAAGTGTAACAAGGGAAGTCAGAGCAAAGTGAGATGCAATCAAGTGCATAATGCTGGGCAAGGGGTGAAACACTGCCCTCAGAAGTTGGAAGATACATATTTTTTTTTAATATTTTGAACCAAATCATCGCGTAGCTGGAACTTCACACAGGGAGATGTTATGAAAGAAATAGGTGTCTCACGAAGTGCCTACAGATATTGGTATTCCTACTACATCGTTCACACAGAAGTGTTCAGTTCGAGGATAAAAAACATGGGCTATAGTAGTTTAACGGGCAACAAACAGACTGCTTGGAAATCCTGAAGGTTTTCAACAGCATTCTAGCCTGAGTTCTTATGTGGAAATCTTTGCATAATCACGCCATGGTGGAATTACTAGTCTGTACGAGTTTCTTTTAGATCTTCAAAGGACAATATGTCTTGTACTTATTTAGTGTCACAGAGGATATTTATTTATGTAAATTCAAGCTCTGAGGTTAGTCCAGATGATTACCCACATCCACAACCAAGTACCTCACCGATGAAGACCGGGTTATTCGTGCTCTACCTAGGATTAGGCGTGGAGATGACTAGTAAAACTGAGGGAGGGTTACTTAGTCTGTGAGTGGCTATAATTTGGTGATCGTCTACATTTCATGACTTCCAGGCGTATAACGTGTAGCTCTGTAGAAAGTACTTAAATCACCATGTACTGGGTGTCCGACTTAAAGTTAGTTGTTGATGCTCGTAAGGAGCATCTAAAGAATACATCACCACTGTGTTGCCCTAGTTCCTGCCACTGCACACCGTTGCGAACTGGAGCACGACGCATTATCGTGTCGATTATGCCACAAGTCTGCAAGTAAACACGAGAGCTGTCTGCGGGTCAGTAATCACCGCGAAACAAGGATCGTGAGTCAGGGAACGCACAGGAGTAGCGACAGCGGACGGAGATGGTTTCACGAAGCTAACACAATGAGGCAGAAGCCGGCTGAACTGCAGAGCTGTTGAGACTGGCTATATGTCAGTCCCACTTGCAGGACTTGAGGAATGAAGTGAAAGGGTCAAAATAACACGAGTAATATAGCAAGGCGTTCTATGTCAGGATGATAGCGTTAATAATAACAATGATGAAAATAATAATAACAATAATAGTAACCATAATAGTAGTAGTAGTGACTGAAGCAGAAATGGTAATAAAAGTTATGGTAGTAACACAGTCAAATATTCTTCGTCTAATTAAAAAAATATTAGTAGAAGCAACAGATGATACTATGTTGATAATTACACGGACCAGTCACATTAATGTGCGGCCGCACGTGCGTCATGATTCATGTTGACCATACACTCGATCTCCCGCCCCCTGGGTCCCCTGGTCCCAAGGTCGCCATGGCGCCTATGGCTGTGGTGCTGAGATGGTTGGCTTTTCAAGGCGGCTACCTGGGCAAGAACCCACGCCAGCAAAAGGTTGGCGACAGAAAGAAATCGCGCGTAATCGGTCACAGTCATTTGCGCCATGCACTATATAAAGGGGTATGTTAGAGTCTTCTGACAACTTACTGAACACTGCGTCTACCTCTGACCTCGCCGAAGCTGCACTTAGTGAATTTTTCGTAATTACAATACGAAATGGTTTCTACTTTGTACAAATTGAGAAGATTTGTAATAATAGGACACCTGGAGAATGCTCTCCATTCAATTGACTTAAATATTCCGGATCTGTTGAAAGAGGATATTATTTTACATTTTAGAAATGAAAAAATCTGTTATATTCTTTCACGTTATCGTTTATCACCAGATTATATTTTTCACAACCCAGAAACCGTACCTATGTTGCGAGAAATTGTAATAGAAGCTTCTATGTTTGGAAGAAAGTTTCGTAATTCAGAAAGGAAACCTTGGAATGAATTATGTGTATTACCAATGAGTGATATGGAGCCTTTCAATTTCTTTAACAGTGTTTTCAAAATAAGTGTGCAGTATTATTGTATTAAGATCAATAATTCATACTTGAAGAATTCAAGATGAAGAATAAATATTTGTGAGCGGTGTGTAAATGAAATGCTTTCTGTACGACCCAGAGATCTGATTTATAAAATGTTTTGTGTCGACAGCATATCACTAGTTGTTAGTCCTTTGGAAGTTGTGGAAGGTGTATTTGCACCATCCATTGTAACTAAATATAATTATTGGTGCTCATTTTGTGCGAACACCCCACTATTTCGTAGTGTACGTTGTGGAGGTTGTCTAGGTGCAGTTTCCGATTCTGATGGAGATGATGACTTAATGTTTGATAATTTTTTTGCAGAATTCTGAAAATGGAACACATAGTGGAATCGATAACCTTGATGTAGATGATACTGGGAGCCGAAGTGAAGAAACCATCCCTGAAGCTCCTCACATACCTGGTAACGAGTATCCTATCACTGGGAGAAGAAGATGAAGCTTTGTTAACGTGCTTGAATATAACCATGAACTGTTTGACAAAATATGAACTGACTTCCAACTAGATTGAAAAAACCACTTTTCCCTGAGCGGATCTCTGCGAGACGTGCAGAAAGAGAGTCAATGAGATTCTGGAACGTACCGACTCCAGTCTGTGGCCAGCTGCGCTACGAATCTCGGTTGAGCATACATGGCGCCGAAAGCCCTATCGAGGTGGTCCCACACACTCTCGATTGGATTTAAATTCGGGGGTTTTGGTGGACGGAGAAAAACGATCAACTTATCCTGGTGCTCTTCGAGCTACGCACGTACACTGCAAGCTGTATGACACGTAGGACTGCCATGTTGATAGTCGCCATCGTTCCGAGGAAGAAACAAACTGCATGTAGGGGTCGTTATGGTTCCCAGCGATAGATGCTAACTTGTGTTGGTCCACTGTGACTTGTAGAACGACGAAATCATCCAGGGGATGCCATGAAAGTATCCCCACATGATAACGTACCTCCCTTCGCCCTGGACTCTTTTGACGGTTGTTGCATGATCGTACACGCCAACGGCGTCAGGAAAGGGCACCTCTCGCTTCTTAGTGACCGTCCGGTATCGGTACTGGCGTGCAAATTCCAGCCTTCGTCGCCGATGAGCAGCAGTCAGCATTGGTGTACGAACCAGGCATCTGCTGCCGAGGTCCATACGCAGAAACTTTCGCTGAACGTTCGTTGAGGAGACACTGTTTGTAGCCCCTTGGCTCATGTGGCCGGTCAGCAGTTCAAAGTTACACTTCTAATCGCCCGTACACATCTCTGCAGCCGCCGTTCATACCTGAAATCTATGATCCGTGATGCACCACAGTTGGCTCTGCAGCGGTTTTGGTTAGAGTCGTTTTCCCATGCACGATATACTTTAAAAACGACTGCATCCGAACGATTAACAGAGTTAGCCGTTTCGGGAATGTTTTCATGACTGGCCCAAGGGCAAATGATCATTCCCTTTTGGATGTCAGATAAACCACTCCGTTTTCGCATTGCGACAGTGACTGCATTATACTAAGCATTCTCCCTAACGCTTTATGTACCCTCCACTGCTAGTGCTTCCACCTGCTGTCTGTGAGCTGTTATTGCACGTTGACGTCCAGCGTAAGCGGTGATTACATTAATGTGGCTGGCCGTGTATAAATAAGCTAATACTTAGCAACCAAGCTAAAAATAAATAAAAAGCGATAGCACCACGAAGGAAAAAGGTAAAATGTGACTATTTATAACTTCCTGCTTACAAATCTGCTGAATTTGAGGAGGAGGGCGACAGAGAGATGTATGATTGCTGTCAAATACTAACTTAGTACGGCAGCCACTCAAGACAATTCTATTTCTTAAGGGCTTGTAAGGCATAGTTATTCGTACTGCCCGTTTGTTGTAACCAAGTCCTTTAATGCTGCGATTACTTCCTACTGAAACATCCATACGGCGTTACACTGTTCCCTACACTTACCAATGGCTGTAAGTGATAGTATAACTATTCGGGGCAACACAATTCGATTCAGAAGGATGAACGTTCTTCAGTACTCACAATCACGAAGCACATACATCGCCGAGTGGCTATCCGTCAGCCAGTGCCTTACCTTCGTTCATAGCCCTAGTCGCAGCGCTCGACAGTTTATACAGCTCTGAGAGGCGATGGGAACGTGCTAATGGGGTGCAAAATTCATCAACGCAGGTACAATCTGATACCCCTGTAACTCTTCTAATTTTTATCAATCGCTATTTCATCTTTTGACTTACCATCATAAAATTATATTTGTTGTTCTGGTAAAAGCTGTTTTCATATGTCATTCTTTACGCAAATGGGCAGAAAAAAACGCTATAGAGCTCCCAGTTACTTTCCTCCGAATCCCAGAGAGCTGATAATGGGGAAGAGGTATTGAAAAGTTGGATTATTAGAGGACTGGGAAGCGGGGGAAGGGGAATTTTTCCAGTTTCAGCATTTGCCTTACAACAAAGATAAGTATCGGGCTGAAAGATATGCCTCGGAACCAATGCGTTGGGAGACAAGCCAATTTGTCGTATGCATGAAGAGGTGGAAGTCGCTTATTATCAGGTATGGGATGTAGGACGAAAGTTCGAAATAGTTTCACGTGAACTGACACAAAAAATTGTGGAAATCGACTTCTATACTGTAGCGAGCAGTGTCGTGCAAACACATAACACTGGTAATTATTCAACCGCAACGTCTCCTCTGAATACCTTCTCTGTTTTCGTAATGCGTAAGTTCAGTTCTTCCACAATGCATAAAATCCACGAACTAGATCGATTTAGCGTATCAGAGAACGGCAGACAGAATCTTATTGACTGACAGAGATTGCAAGAAAGGGCGTGACTCCACACCGTTGAGTGATGTATGTCTCCAGTCAGAAGATTGCTGATTTGTAAAAAGAAAGTAGCCTTCTCCTTCCGTACCATAAAGGAAAACAAAACAGAGGGATGCATGTATTCGTTTAGTCTTACGTTTCTCAGAAAGGTGTTTTGAGACCTAAAGAAAACTGAAATGGTTCAATTGGCTCTGAGCACTATGGGACTTAACATCTGAGGTCACCAGTCCCCTAGAACTTAGAACTAATTAAACCTAACTAACCTAAGGACATCACACACATATATGCCCGAGGCAGGATTCGTACCTGCGACCGTAGCGGTCGCTCGGCTTCAGACCGTAGCGCCTAGAACCGCACGGCCACTCCGGCCGGCACCATTTTAGGCAACGGATATCATATTTGAAGATGTTTTTAACTGGGGCACTCATTTTGAATGGCTAATACAGGAGAGCAAGGACCTATGTGGCTCTCTTTCTCTTGGCGATGTAAGTACACTCATCAGTATAAAGACACGGGCATTTGCAAGAAAGTTAACATGTCGATTGAATCGTTGTGCACAATGTGTATCCAATAGTATGAAATACAGTATACCGACAAATGCAGTCA
The DNA here is from genome assembly GCF_021461385.2 of Schistocerca piceifrons. Taxonomy (NCBI): domain Eukaryota; kingdom Metazoa; phylum Arthropoda; class Insecta; order Orthoptera; family Acrididae; genus Schistocerca; species Schistocerca piceifrons. The sequence continues at coordinate 617,119,079 of NC_060140.1, forward strand.
AATGGTACTGTATTTGATGTCAGTAGTACAGTATATAACAAGACAATAATGATTCAGGAGGACGTCGTTATCAGGAGAAAGAAAACTGGCGTTCTACGGATCGGAGCGTGGAATGTCAGATCTTAGGTTAGAAAATTTGAAAACGGAAATGGTTAGGTTAAAGTTAGATATAGTGGGAATTAGTGAAGTTCGGTGGCAGGAGGAACAACACTTTTGGTCAGGCGAATACGGGGTTATAAAAACAAAATCAAATAGGGGTAATGCAGGAGTAGGTCTAATAATGAATAAAAAAATAGGAGTGCGGGTAAGCTACTACAAACAGCATAGCGAACGCATTGTTGTGGCCAAGATAGACACGAAGCCCACGCCTACCACAGTAGTATAAGACTATATGCCAACGAGCTCTACAGATGACGAAGAAATTGAAGAAATGTATGATGAAATAAAAGAAATTATTCAGATTGTGAAGGGAGACAAAAATTTAATAGTCATGGGTGACTGGAATTCGGTAGTAGGAAAAGGGAGAGAAGGAAACATAGTAGCTGAATATGGATTGGGGGGAGGAAATGAAAGAGGAAGCCACCTGGTAGAATTTTGCACATAGCGCAACTTAATCATAGCTAACACTTGGTACAAGAATCATAAAAGAAGGTTGTATACATGGAAGAAGCCTGGGGATACTGACAGGTTTCAGATAGATTATATAATGGTAAGACAGAGATTTAGGAACCAGGTTTTAAATTGTAAGACACTTCCAGGGGCATATGTGGATTCTGACCACAATCCATTGGCTATGAACTGTAGATTAAAACTAAAGAAACTGCAAAAAGGCGGGAATTATAGGAGATGGGACCTGGATAAACTGAAAGAACCAGAGGTTGTACAGACTTTCAAGGAGAGCATAAGGGAACAATTGACAGGAATGGGGGAAAGAAGTACAGTAGAAGAAGAATGGGTAGCTTTGAGGGATGAAGTAGTGAAGGCAACAGAAGGCAGCAGAGGATCAAGTAGGTAAAAAGACAACGGCTGCTAGAAATCCTTGGGTAACAGAAGAAATATTGAATTTAATTGATGAAAGGAGAAAATATAAAAATGCAGTAAATGAAGCAGGCAGAAAGGAATACAAACGTCTCAAAAATGAGATCGACAGGAAGTGCAAAATGGCTAAGCAGGGATGGCTAGAGGACAAATGTAAGGATGTAAAGGCTTGTCTCACCAGGGGTAAGATAGATACCGCCTACAGGAAAATTAAAGAGATCTTTGGAGAAAAGGGAACCACTTGTATGAGTATCAAGAGCTCAGATGGAAACCCACTTCTAAGCAAAGAAGGGAAAGCAGAAAGGTGGAAGGAATATATAGAGGGTCTGTACAAGAGCGATGTTCTTGAGGACAACATTTTGGAAATGGAACAGGATGTAGATGAAGATGAAGTGGGAGATGTGATACTGCGTGAAGAGTTTGACAGATCACTGAAAGACCTAAGTCGAAACAAGGCCCCGGGAGTAGACAACATTCCACTAGAACTACTGACAGCCTTGGGAGAACCAGTCCTCTACCATCTAGTGAGCAAGATATATGAGACAGGTGAAATACGCTCAGACATCAAGAAGAATTTAATAATTCCAATCCTAAAGAAAGCAGGTGTTGAGAGATGCGAAAATTACCGAACTATCAGTTTAATAAGTCACGGCTGCAAAATTCTAACGCGAATTCTTTACAGACGAATGGAAAAACTATTAGAAGCCGACCTCGGGGAAGATCAGTTTGGATTCCGTAGAAATATCGGAACACGTGAGGCAATACTGACCCTACGACTTATCTTAGAAGCTAGATTAAGGAAAGACAAATCTACGTTTCTAGCATTTGTAGACTTAGAGAAAGCTTTTGACAATGTTGACTGGAATACTCTCTTTCAAATTCTGAAGGTGGCAGGGGTAAAATACAGGGAGCGAAAGGTTATTTTCAATTTGTACAGAAACCAGATGGCAGTTATAAGAGTCGAGGGGCACGAAAGGGAAGCAGTGGTTGGGAAGGGAGTGAGACAGGGTTGTAGCCTCTCCTCGATGTTATTAAATCTGTATATTGAGCAAGCAGTGAAGGAAACAAAAGAAAAATTCGGAGTAGGTATTAAAATCCATGGAGAAGAAATAAAAACTTTGAGGTTAGCCGATGACATTGTAATTCTGTCAGAGACAGCAAAGGACTTGGAAGAGCAGTTGAACGGAATGGATAGTGTCTTGAAAGGAGGATATAAGATGATCATCAACAAAACCAAAACGAGGATAATGGAATGTAGTCGAATTAAGTCAGGTGATGCTGAGGGAATTAGATTAGGAAGTGAGACACTTAAAGTAGTAAAGGAGTTTTGCTATTTGGGGAGCAAAATAAATGATGATGGTCGAAGTAGAGAGGATATAAATTGTAGACTGGCAATGGCAAGGAAAGCGTTTCTGAAGAAGAGAGATTTGTTAAGATCGAGTATAGATTTAAGTGCAGGAAGTGGTTTCTGAAAGTATTTGTATGGAGTGTAGCCATGTATGGAAGTGAAACATGGACGATATACCGTTTCGACAAGAAGAGAATGAAGCTTTTGAAATGTGGTGCGACAGAAGAATGCTGAAGATTAGATGGGAAGATCACGTAACTAATGAGGAGGTATTGAATAGGATTGGGGAGAAGAGAAATTTGTGGCACAACTTGACTAGAAGAAGGGATCGGTTGGTGGGACATGTTCTGAGGCATCAAGGGATCACCAATTTAGTATTGGAGGGCAGCGTGGAGGGTGAAAATCGTAGAGGGAGACCAAGAGATGAATACACTAAGCAGATTCAGAAGGATGTAGGTTGCAGTAGGTACTGGGAGATGAAGAAGCTTGCACAGTATAGAGTAGCACGGAGAGCTGCATCAAACCAGTCTCAGGACTGAAGACCACAACAACAACGATTCAGGTGCTAGAGGGTGGAACGCGGTATAAAGGCAGTCGGCTCTGTGTGCTGTTAGTGTGTGCGTACGTACCTTCACTGCACACAGGAACAGACATTATTAGTTGCAATGGATGTTCTGTACTTAAACCACGATTGTGACAGTGACACGCGGAGAACAGTTATCATGTGACAAAAAAGCAAAAAAATCGGTACGTAGACCCTACAAGGAAATGGGACTCTCTAATCGACAAACTGTCAAAAAGATGAGCTCAGGTACAAAAAATGATAAATTCGTTAGATTGGGGGCACGATGTGGACAGAAAGGAAAATATGGGCAAAGCTGAAAATTATCTGAGGCATAGAAACGGTTACTTTTGCATAAATCAAGGAACGCAGACAAGTATTCTTCTCAGTTTGTTGCTAATTTGCAGTTACCGGTAAGTCCCAGAAGTGCACAACAAATTTTGTCAGATGACAAATACCTTGCAAAGACCGCTGAAACCCGCATTAACACTCACACATAAACAGGCTAGACTGATGTTTGCTGAAAATCGTTTGTCATAGACTTCTGAATGCGACAAAGTTCAGTTTAGATGGGCGGGATGGATTTCAATGTTTTTGCCAAGATTTGAGAACAGAGCAGCAGGTAAGACTGGAAAGAAATTTTGATGCTATGATTTCTTCTGCCCTAAAAATAAATGACGCATTGCTTGGCTGAACAGTAGAACGAACTCTAACATGTATGAGATTCTAGATACAGAACTGATTAGAATGTCTTATCTAGAGTAATCTAATATAATCTACGTTTCAACTGCATAATGTATCTGTGATTGTTTTGTTACAGCCAAAAAGTGGTTTGAAGATAAAGATATCGATGTCCTGTCCTGGCCTGCACTTATCCCGGATTTGAACCTGTGGAAAACCTTTGTGGAATACTTGCAAGTGCGAATTTATTAAAAAAGGTTTTTACTTCATCATCTGTCCTATCAAATATAATGTTTTTTTTCGCCCCGCCTCTTATAGATTTTAAATGTGTTCATGACGTTATGTTTTAGTTTCAATATTTTATTATCAATACGACTAGTACATATTTCAACTTCCAGAAGAAAATAATTTTTCTGCAGAATCTCGTTATCTGAACTTATCCACCATGGTCACAATTGATTAATGTGGTATAGATGTGTCCAGCCTGCCTGGAATGCACTTGCGAGAACATTTGAATACACGCTGTAGAAAAAAAAGAAAAAAGAAGAAAAGGCTAGATAAAACTGTAAAAATTTCACAACTGTGTGATTTTATTGCGTTAGAACTAGCTTAAAGCTACTGATGAATCTTAAGTTTTTGAGTTCAGTTATCTCATTAAGAAAATTATTTCCTTTTTTAGTATTTTGAATGAATATTCTCATTTATTCCATGATATCTGTTCTTTTACTTTTTTTCAGATTTTGCGCAAAATTCAAGGTTGCCTTCAGTTTTCAATTGATGTACGAGTATGTTGCTATAGCCTGTTTGTTATAATTCTCCAGTCCGTATCATCCCATCTGCTCTTTACATCGAGTTCTGAAATTTCTGCGATTCTAACCTATATAACACTTGTTGCAGTGGCTGCACGTAATTCTGTAAAAGCTTCGAGATCTGTATATGACAGTTTTATATTGTAAATAACGTTTCTGCTTAAGTCATTTGCGCTGCTGAATCTTATTTTTACATTTGTCTTTTTGAGTAATCTGTGCAATTCCTATTATATTAAGATATGGCATTTTTACATGTTTAACTGCTGGGGTGCTGTCAGTTGTGAGTGTAGTTTGCTGTTGATAGTTTAGTTTAGTTTTTATCTGTTGTGACATTGTACTAATGAATGTTCTGGTATATTTTGCACTTTATATTTTTTTGTTGTGTTCTGCATGTTGAAGTGAAAATTCTTCAGCTCTATTCGACATTGGTCTGTATGTGGCTTTGTGGGAGGTGGAATGTATGGAAGAATTTATTATAGTGGTGTCTGTACCAGTAGGTTTTCTGTCAACACTGACAGATCCCTGCTGGTTCTGTTTCGATATCATCCTGCTGGTTCTGTTTCGATATCTTCATATCTACAAAAGATCGCGGTCTTCATACACAAGTGCGAATCGTACTTTTGTATATAGACGACTGAATTTGTTAAAAGGTTTTTACTTCATCATCTGTACTATCAAACATAATGCGTGTCATCGCCGCGCCTCTTGCAGATTTTAAATGTGTTCATTACGTTATGTTTTAGTTTCATTATTTTATTCTCAATATGACTCATAGATATGTCAACTTCCAGACGAAAATATTTTTCCGCAGAGTCACGGTATTTGAAATTACCCACCATGGTCACAATTAATTAACGCTGTATAGATGTGTCCAGCCTGCCTGGAATTCACTTGCGAGAACATTTGAATACACTCTGTAAAAAAAGAAAGTAAGGAAAAAAACGCTAGATAAAACTGCAAATACTTGTGCGAAACAGACGTCGAAGGCTACGTCGACGGCAGTACGACAACATGTACGTCTGTTTATTTGAAAAATGTGAAAAGAGTGAAGGATGCTTGGTATCTAAGAAAAGAAAATATTAGATAAGACAGAGTTAATAAGACCACACTTGTTTAATTGCAGATACATTATTAAATTCTTTTATCGCTTATACCCGTTACTTAATTCCTCTATCGAGCATTGATAACTTCCCGGAAGCATCAAGAAAGTTCACTGTGTGATGGTCAGGAAACACTAAGTAGTTACGTAAAATTCAGCGATAAGTTGCAGCAGGCCAACACGGAAGGCATCTGTAGACTTATTGAAGGATATAATGCGGTGCCAACCAAAAGGCCATTTTTTTGCGTTACTCCAGAGTCTGACAAATAACGTTGGCTGTGACATTATACCACAAACCTCATGTGAAAACCATCAGAGATCAGTAGTCGGTCTGAGAAACAGCCTATAACTAGGGCGAGGAGAAAATTTGTCCTACTGACAAGAAACTAATTCACATAAAAATGCTCATAATTTTCTACGTAGTCCTGTTTACGGTGATTGCACATCGTTCAAGACTTTTCTTTTTTTTCGGGAAAAGATTCCATTCCTTAAATGTTGTTCCAGTACGTATGCCAAACATGCATCTGTAGCTGGTATAAACTCATTACACTGAAACAGTTTCCCAGGCGAAAATTTCTTTAAGCATGGTAATGAGTGAATATCAGGGGCTGACAGATCTTTTGACTTTGATGGTTGCTCCACGAACGCATACCTTCCAGCACTGTCAAAGACTCAAAGCGGGCAGTTGCCACGATCTGAAACAAAAATTGCTTTTTATTTTACAGTTCCGTAAATTTTACACTTATTAATTATAAATCTGTTGCCATTAACAAAACGTCAAAATGATTTCCATTCAGCTGGTGAGAGCTAAACTACAACATGAAAAACTAAGGACAAAGTGGATCTCCCATGCCACATCATCCCATTTACGACGAAGATATCTTACCAAATCTTTAGAAACAGAAATCCAATGTAATGTTCTCTACCAATAGTAAATTAGAGCAGACCCATACACACACAGTTAATCTGAATCACAAATACAAACGTATAAAGTGCAGTTGTGAATGTTTTCACACTGTACAGAGAGCAAGGACTTTTGAAGTAAAATATTATAAGTATTGTAACTTACCAAATATGAGCCGTTAGCTAAACAGTTTTATGAAAATAGAATTATAACTAAAGGTAAGAACGCCATACACTTCCTGAATTGTTTTCTCAGTCTACAGGATTCAAATTATAAATTTGAAGAAAACATGAATTAAAAACAAATATTTTTTCTACGAAAATGTGAACATTGTACAAATCGAAGCCAAAATAAACGTCAACTAGAACTGCATTTTTTTTACTTGAATCACCCTCACATGCAGTGGACCGCCCTTTGAAACCGAACAGACAGAGATATCTTTTCACCTCGCCTCCTCAGTGTACGAAAATTTTCTTTTTTGCTACGTAATTGCAAAAGTAAAAGAAGAAAACAAAGAAAGTAAAAAGACGGGTAGTTATTCGTATTCTATAGTTAAACCATTGTTATAATCACTTTGTTGAAAGTCATTTTTTGTTAGTTCTTGAGAATTTATTGATAGAACTGTAATTATTAAGTGCGATCTGTTGCAACACCATCGTTAGATCATGTTGTAATATTTAGAATAAAAGGTTGCAAAAACAAGTTTTCGTGTATGGTACTAATAGCTGTTAGGTATACAGCATAGAAATGAAATATGGAACTCATCAGGAGAATATTTAATGTCTCTATCATACACGGTGCTTCTCTTACAGAGACTGCTACCGGGTTAATTGATTTCCCACCAGATAAGAGTCATACACTGAAGAGTAATGTAAGGGCAGTCAAAAGAAAACGAGACTGATGGTGTAAAAAGTAAGTAAAGTGTCTATTATTTCAAAAGTAATCGTCATAACTGCTAATAAATTAATATCTCTGTGAGACAAGATGTTCATTGCCTTCCTGGAATAATGTTTCTTGTTGCCTACGGAACCATGACTGTAACAAGGCGTATACGTCTCGGTCCGAAAGAAATCGACGGCCGCCAATGTGTTTCTTCAAGGCTCCAAAATTATGGATATCGCACGCGGAGAGACCGGGACTGTATACAGGATGTGCAAGCTCTTCTTAGCGAAACTTCTACATCGTAGTCCCAATTCCCAGGAGTGCTGACGGGTGGCATCATTCTGTTGCAGGATAAAGCCCGACAACGTACTTCCAAGTCTGTTTCGACTACGTTGCAGAAGTTTCGCTAGGAAACACTTACAAATTCTACATATTGTTCACATCCCACCCCGTACGATTTCCATATTTTTGGAGCCTAGAAGAAAACAAACGTGGCCGTCGATTTGCTTCTGACAAAGAGGTATTTGCTTTTGACAGACAGGTGCACGCACGCATGGATGCACTCACGATTACGTAGGCAATCGCAGAACTTTTTCCATAAAGGCACTGACTGTCTTCTTTCACTGTGGGATAAATGTATTAATAGTTATGGCAACTGCTACTGTAATAATAAACAGTTTACTTACTTTTTCTGTGTGTGTCGTTTGCCAGTTACACATTACCAACATTTACTTGCGGCTCTAGCAGTTAAACTATCCTACATTTATTTTCTGCGATTATCTTTATTTGGTCGATCCCCTTTAGGTCGCAGCAGACGGTCACTCTTAGATATATTACAATCGTTACTGGATCACCAGACTGCTATCCAGCCATGCATCACCTGCACGACAGATTTGGAGATACATGGTTCAGTCGCATTAGTGTGACGAATGTCTACGTTACCGTGCAGTGACCACTCACAGGCGGCAGGTGTGAGTAGCGGCATTAGAGGTTGTATGAACGGGTCGGGCAGACACGGCAAATCGGTGTAATCGTTGTTGTAATGCGGAAACAGAGCAATTTGTCTGACTCCAAAAGGAACCAGTTATTAGCTTTAGGGCAAAGGATGGAAGCATTTACGAAAGGGCTGTCTATCAAATCAATGATGATTTGCAGAAAATAAATGCGTGGTGTAATGACTGGCAGTTATCTCTCAATATTAGTAAGTGTAACCGACTGCGTATAATAAGGCGAAAATCCTCATTAATGTATGAGTACAAAATAAATGCTCAGTCTTTGGAAGCGGTAACATCAGTCAAGTATCCGGGTGTGACCATTGGAAATGATCTCAAATGGAATGATCAGATTACACGAGTAACGGGTAAGGCGAACTCTAGATTGCGGTTTGTTGGTAGAATCCTGAAGCGACGCAATCTTTCAACAAAGGAAATAGCTTACAATACGTTAGTTCGTCCAGTTTTAGAGTATTGTTCATATGTATGGGACCCTTACCAGTTGGGTCTGATTCAAGAGACTGAGAAGGTCCAAAGAAGAGCGGCAAGGTTCGTGACTGGTGCATTTAGCCATCGCGTTACAAATCTCATTGAAAGTTTGAAGTGGGGCACGCTTGCAGATAGACGACGCGCACTTAACACAAGGGGCTGCTCACTAAATTCCGAAATCCAATATCCACCAAGGATGTAGAGCATATATTATTACCGCCAACTTTCAAATCGCGTAATGATCATCATTCAAAGATAAGGGAAATAAGAGCTCGTACTGAGGCGTTCAGACAGCCGTTTTTCCCTCACGTGATCCGCGAGTGGGTAAGAGGGGGGAAGGGGGGGGGGGAATATGATTTTGGCGCGATTTGTGCCCTCCGCCACACACCGCTTGGTGTCTAGTGGAGTATATATGTAGATGTAGATGAGGATAAACAATTCGCGTGCAGCCGTGGTTAAAGAATACGGAGCATGGTAAAATGGCGCTATCCAAAACAGGCGCCAAGGCAAATGTGGCACACTACGGGCCATAGATGACGGAAGTGAGCGACGGCTGTGGAGATGTTTTCGGACGAATAGACGACCCACTGCTGACCGACTGATTAGCTAGATGAACCAAGGTGATAACAACAGTGTCCCTTGAACGATTGTTCAGCGAACGTTGCTGCTTATGGACCTCCGCAGCAGGTGGCTGATTCAGGCACCCATGGTAACGGCTGTTCATCGGCGACAAAGGCGGGAATTTGCGCGAAAATACCGCAACTCGAGGTCCACTGATGTTGACAGGTGACCTTTTTAGATTAATTACATTTTATGCTCTATCGGACAGATGGCCTTTGTCGTCTAGAGCCCTTCAACAATCGTCCGAAGTGTCCGTGACGGAGGACGCGTGATCTCGTCATTCTGTGAAGCACAATGCATCAACACAAGTATGAATCTTTCCTTGTGACCATATCCACTCCTACATGCTGTTTATTTTCCTTGACACCATGGCTTCTACCAGCAGGACAATGCAACGTGTCACAGCTGTGAGTGTACGTACGTGGTTCGAAGAGAATCAGGATGAGTTAACCGTGCTCTCCTGGCCTCCAACTATCTCCCCCTTACCCTCAACTCCCCTCGATTTAAACCCTATCGAAGACTCCTGGGATCACCTCGATCAGGCTGTTCGCACCATGGGTCCTCAACCGAGAAACCTGGTGCAACTGGCCATGGCACTGGATTTCGCATGACTCTACATCCCTGTTTGTACCTCGCAGAACCGCATCGACTCTCCTCGTGCAGGTTTCGCAGTGATCCGCACTGCAAACGGTTGTTATTCACGTCTTTGACAGTGGGCACATTAATGTGACTCGGCCGTGTCTTTCCTCATAAGTGAAGAGAAAGCCCACACACCTCGATGACAGCACCTTCACGCCGTGACAGGTCTACATCTACATCCATACTCCACAAGCCACCTTAAGTACCTCTATCGGCTCTCCCTTCTATTCCAGTCTCGTATTGTTCGTGGACAGGAATATCGTCGGCATGCCTCTGTGTGGGCTCTAGTCTCTCTGATTTTATCCTCATGGTCTCGAGATGTACATAGGATGAGCAGTATACTGCTTGACTCCTCGGTGAATGTATGTTTTCGAAACTTCAACAAAAGCCCGTACCGAGCTACTGAGCGTCCCTCTTGCAGAGTATTCCACTGGAGTTTATCTATCATCTCCATAACGCTTCCTCAATTACTAAATGATCCTGTAACGAAGCGCGCTGCTCTCCGTTGGCTCTTCACTATCTCTTCTATCAAACCTATCTGGTACGGATCCCACACCGGTGAGCAGTATTCAAGCAGTGGGCGAACAAGTGTACTGCAACCTACTTCCTTTGTTTTTGGACAGCATTTCCATAGGATTCTTCCAATGAATCTCAGTCTGGCATCTGCTTTACCGACGACTAATTTTATATGGTCATTCCATTTTAAATCACTCCTAATGCCTGCATTTCAGTACAATTTTACATTGTTACAACCTCTCGATATACTACAGCATCATCAGCAAACTACGTGAAGATCCCCACACTGTGGTTCTCCGAATGACAAGGGCAATGCGACGGTACTTTTGCCACGAAACATATACAACGAGAAGATTTATAGCCTCCTTGGTGAATCCACATATTGGAAGATCGACAAGGATCCGACGAGCAGAGTAGAAACAAAAACGACAGTTTTGTTAAACTCTTCTACGTTTCCACCTGAAGTCATTAAAATAAAACCGCATAGCTCTGTTCCACCGAGGCTTTATGGTCTTCCTAAAATTCATAAAGAGGGACTACCATTACGCCCTATTGTTAGTAATATCGGTGCGCCAACCTATGACTTAGCACAACATCTGTCTTCGTTACTGAGACCTTACGTGGGCAAGTGTCCACATCACATTCGTAATTCCGCCGATTTTATTAGTAGACTGAAGTCACTCCAACTCCACAATTCTGACTTATTAGTGAGTTTTGATGTCGTCTCTTTATTTACTAAGCTTCCACTGATGGATTCACTGGTACTCTTTAGCAGAAGGTTTAAAGCCGACATAACAGCATTATTTCATCATTGCCTGTCCTCAACTTATTTCTTATTCAATAATGAATATTTTGAACAAGTTGACGGTGTTGCCATGGGCAGTCCTTTGTCCCCTCTGGTAGCAAACCTTTTTATGGAGGACTTTGAGGAGAAGGCATTCGAGTGGGCTGAATTTAAGCCGAAAGTCTTCTGGCGTTACGTGGATGACACATTTGTAGTTTGGCCCCATGGAGAAGAAAAACTGGCAGGATTCTTAAAACATCGGAATTCCATTCACAAGAATATTCAGTTTACCATGGAGGTCGAAAAAGATTGATGTCTGCCGTTTCTGGATGTCCTTGTCAATCGTAGAACCGATGGATCTTTGGGGCACTCCGTCTACCGGAAGCCCACACACACAGATCTGTATTTGCAGGCGACAAGCTGCGTACTCTGGTGCACCGGGCACATGTGGTATCTGATAAGGACAGCCTTCCTAAAGAATTAGAACATTTGCAATCCGTCTTCAGGGAGAATGGATATTCTACACGCCAAATCCGCACAGCTGTAACAAAGAAGAAATGTAAAGAGAAACAAGAAGAAGAAGACAAAGAGGTGGTCAGGTCCAGGGAGTTTCTTCCGTATGTGGGTAACCTCTCCTCTAAATAGCAAGGATTTTAAAGAAGCATTGTGTTAAAGTGATCTTCCGACCACCTACGAAAATATCGGCTTTGCTTGGCTCTGTGAAGGACGATCTGGGTCTGAAGAAGGCGGGTATTTATAAGATCCCTTGTCAATGTGGCAAATCCTACATTGGCCAAACTACTCGCACAGTGCGGGAAAGATGCGTGGAGCATGAGCGCCACACACGTCTACTACAGCCCAACAAATCAGCCATAGCAGAACACTGTATTTCGACGGGACACTCCATGGATTATTGTGGAACAAAAAATTTTAGCGACAACTAGATCTTTTTGGGAATCCATTATCAAGGAGTCCGTGGAGATACGATTGGCAAAAGATCTTATTAATCGAGACGGTGGCTTTCAGATGGGTAAAGCATGGGATCCTCTAATTTCTTTAATCGCTTCACAGAGACATGGGTCTGCATCTAGTGCGACGGCTGACGAAAATTGTTTCTATACTTTCGACTACCGCGCCTCAGCTGCGCGAAGGCGCTTTACGACAGATAGCGCAAATGTAGGTACACTACTACGCATGCGCGGCCCGCTTCTGCTGCAGAGCGCGTGCGCCAATTTTCGGTATATATAGAACGACGCGCACCAATAATCTTCATCCCTCCAAAACCCAGGCGATCATTGTAGGCAAAACCACCCCTTCCTTCCGCCTCCTTGATTTCTATCTCACCATCTATGGCCGTCCTATCGCCCTCACTCCCACCCTTAAGTACCTTGGCGTCACCCTCGACCGTCGCCTCTCCTGGACTCCCCACCTCCGGACAATCCAAGCCAAGGCACGCTCCCGACTCAGTCTCCTCAAGCTCCTCTCTGGCCGTACGTGGGGTCTGGACCCCTCCACCATCCTCCACACCTATAAGTCCCTCATCCGCCCTCTCCTTTGTTATGCTCATCCGGCTTGGATCTCCGCCCCCCCTACCTTTTATAAATCTCTCCAAATCCTTGAACGTCATGCTCTCCGCCTCGCCTATCGCATCCGTCTCCCCTCCCCCACGCGGATCCTGTACAATCTCATCCCCTTCCCCCACCTCCTCCTTTTCCTTGAAAGGATACGGGTCCTGTACACCTCCCGCAAACTCGATCCTCCTCACCCGCTCATCTCCCCGATCCTTTCCCATCCCCGCCCGCTGCCGCGCCTGTATTCGCACGTCCCACCCGGTCTCCATCTCTCCACCCTCCTTACCCTCTCCCAAGGTGGCTTCCGCCAGCTGCCCCTCCCTCATGATGTCCTCCTCCCCTCCATCTACCCCTCCTATCAGCTTTGACCCTGCCCCGCCCCCCACTTCCGGTGTCCTTTCCTTTAGGCACCCTCCCTCCCTTCTCTTCCCATCCCTTCTCTTTCCTTTTCCCCCGTCCCCTCCCTCCACCCCTCTTCCCCCGGGCTTCCCCTCCCCCTTCCTCCCTCCCCCCCTATCTCCCCTGCCCGTGGCATCTCTGCTCTCCCCTCTCGCTCTCCCACTCCCCTTCCTCCTCCTCCACCTCCTCTCTTGGCAGGTCCCCGGACTCGTACACACTCAGTGAACATTCGCGCGCCGGAGATCATCGCCATCTGTGTGTCGTGTGTGTGCTTCGATTTGTGTTTAGTGTTCTGTGACCGTCACGCATCAACTGTTCACGTGTGCCGTCGCCGTCATCCGTGTCCTGTGCGCCATGTCACCAAGTGTTTCCTGTTTTTTCGAGTCCAGCGTGAACGGCTTCATGTTTATTGTTTTTTAAATCTCCTTTTTTTTGCCCGCCGTTTTTACTGTAGTGTCTGTATCACCCATATGTCTTGTTATTGTTCCGCTTAAGGCTGAAGAGCAGCGTACTATGCTGCTGACAGCCCGCCTGTATCAGGTGATGAAAATTACAATAAAGGAAAAAAAACCAATAATCTTCAGTCTCGTACTCACCTGAAGATGGCTGCATGTTTGTTAGCCGAAATATCGTGCCAAGATGTCAACGTGATCCGGCTGCAAGCCCGAAATATGATGGACCAATGTCTGTGTCCTTTAGCATGTGTTTATCCAGGGAGCGCAAAAATTAACTCCCTACTTGTTTACAACTTCTTCAGTACTTGAGTAGTTTTCATGAGACAAAAAACATTTTGCTTCTTACAGTGGTAGAATATATTTCATTTATATCACTGCAGGAAGTGCGAAAGGACCTGGTACCTCGGTAGATGCGAAGACCATAAGGAATTGCCACTTCCAGCTAATGGACTCACGTTCTGTATCAGATGTTAGGAGAAACGGTTGACCCTCAACATCCAGGGCGGAGGAAAATGTACAAGTGAGCCAGCAAATGTTCACTCCAAGATTTATAATCACGAAGACAGGTATCTTGCGAAAGTGGTTTGACATGCAATCAAAACTATTCTGAAGAAGTAGTTGAATTTTCGCCCATGGAAACCATATTACTGCCGGAATCACCGCCGGAAGCCTGATCATGGCTGGAATACAGGGATATGATCTATACTTGGTACCAAGACTGGTCCGATATATATGTGGTCAGATGAAGGTGTATTTTGCGATTCGGGTTTTGTCAACCGGCGCGTTATTACTGGGCAACAGAGGACCCGAGGGTGGTTGCTTAATAAAGCCAACATCGCCCAAAGGTCACAGTGTGATTCGGCATGAAATCTATGAAAACTGTGGATCCATATCTCATTCAGGATACAATGGATTCACCCTCTATATGATTTAAAATTATGTTTTCGCTATTGTATCTAACGGAGTTAATTTTCTTGCAAAATGCGGCCCCACCTCACTACACATAACCTGTCCGCGCGTGGTTCGACGGCCATTTTACAGGACGGTCGTTGGGACGTCGTGGCACCCTTGATTGGCCAGCAAGGAGTCTTGGCCTAACGCCATGTGATTTCTTTCTCTGATGGAGGGTTAAGTAGGAAGTTCATCACAAAAAACCAAAAACTCTTGATGAAATCGAGGAGCCAATTTGCCAAGTTCTGGATTATCTGCAGACGGCTTTTGCAAACATCCACATCGGTCTACGGAAAGTGGTAGACAGTGGTGGTGACTGTATTGAATTTTACCAAAACAGAACAGCTCTACCATTGTAAGAAACAAAATGTCTTTTGTTTCATGAAAATTAAGTATTAAAAAGTGGTTTTGTTATTAATCGTGGCTGTCTAGTTTCCCTTCGTTTCGCAATTTCCATTTGTAGTAAAAGCTTTACATTAAATTTATACTTATTCAGGAAATAAGAACCACTCGAAAAAGTGAATTTTAACGTAGTGTTGCCACTTATACTAGTACTTAGACTGAATCTAAAAACAGTGACAGTCTTAGATTTTTGAGTGAGCAACTTTCTCAAGCTTGTGTTCTAGAAATTCATGGGAAGTTCATATCAGTAACTGTAATATACTGGGCTACAACTGGTAACTTTAAAGTTGCTAATGAAACAACTAAAGTCATCATTAAACTTTTTAACTTCTAAAGAGAATGACGTAATAGTAAATGGACATTTTAATTTAAATCTTTGGGGAATACGAAATCTGAAGCTACACCAAGTCCCTAGTCATTTGATATGATTTTTCCTATATACAATTTAACACAAGAGTTAAGCATATCGGTAATGATGTGATTGTGTACATTTCTATAGACACATGGAGATTGCACAACCATTGTGTAAAACTTGTATTTGAACCACAGGATCAATAAATGAAAAAACAATTGAAAAATTAAATGTAATATTGTGAAATGGAAAGATGTGCAAAACACAGATGGTGTCAATGAAAAATGTAATTTATTCTGTAACATGATCTCTGATTTCCAAGAAAAGCATTCCAAAACAAATTTAATAAATTCATAGTCTTTTATTAAGCTCTTTTCAAGAATTACGTGAGGAACGGTGATTGAAAGTCTCTACTGTTTCAATATTGCAACTCGTTTTCCATAACAGAACTTCATTAGAGAGTGGCGTTAGAACTACTTGTTGAAATTGTTTGTTAAATGGATCGCATGTACTGGGGTCGAAAGATCAACCGACTGCAGGCAACATCATTGGCGACGTCGCCGCAATTTTTTACTCGTGTATGGTGCTCTTGAAATCCAAAATATACATTTACGAGGGTAAGTCAATTATTATCCGCAATTTAGTTAAATTTTTGTTTATTTTGGTATTACTGTCGTGTTACGTTGATGACGCAAGCTTTGATTATTTGTTGTTATACCCTTGCAATTTTCAAACTGCTAGATTAGTTTCGTTATCGCTGCCGTGCTGTTAATCATGGCTGCTCCGCTGTCTATTTGCACCAAAGAAGAGCAACTTTCAGTGATCCGTGTTTTGTGGCCGGAAGGCGTATCAGGGGCGGAAAGCCGAAATTCATCGAAGACTTTCGGTACAGTACGGGAACAGTTCAAAAAATGGTTCAAATGGCTCTGAGCACTATGGGACTTAACTTCTGAGGTCATCAGCCACTAGAACTTAGAACTACTTAAACCTAACTATACTAAGTACATCACAAACATCCGTGCCCGAGGAAGGATTCGAATCTGCGACCGTAGCTGTCGCGCGGTTCCAGACTGTAGCGCCTAGAACCGTTCGGCCATCCCGGCCGGCATGAGAACAGTATTTTGCCACAACGGAGTGTCTACGAATGGATTGAAAAATTCCGAAATTGTCGCACAAGTGTGACTCACGATGAAGGAACCGGACGATCGTTTACCGCCACAAATGAAGAAACGACTGAGCGTTCGGGTGAAATGATTCTCTTAGACAGGATTAACTATCGACGAAGTGGTACACCGTCTGCAAATTAGTTACGGTTCTGCCTACGAAATCATCCACAACATTCTTGTGTTTCCTAAAGTTTGTGCAAGATGGGTCCCAAAATAACTCACACAGTAGCATAAACAAACGCGGTTGGGCTTCTGCATAAAACATTTGGATAGCTATGGTAACGAAGGGGACAGCTTCTTAGACAGGATCATTACTGGTGACGAAACATGGATCCCATTACGAGCCGGAGAGTAAACGGCAGAGTATGGAATGGAAACATCCAAATTCGCCGTGCAAGAAAAAGATCAAGGCCGAACCGTCCGCAGGATAAAAATGCTGACGGTTTTTTGAGACTCACAAGGTCCAGTACTGAAATATTATGGGGAAAGGGGCACAACAATAAACAGTGTAAGTTACAGTGAGATGCCTACTTCCAGGCTAAGGCCTGGAATTCGAAGCAAACGCCGAGGATTGCTGTCAAAACGGTGCTGTTGGTCGACAATGCCCGTCGGCATACTGCTGCCCACACTGCTGAAACGCTCCAGAAACTCAAATCTGAAGTACTGGATCATCCTCCATATAGTACCGATCTTGCCCCTTCTGACTATCACTTGTTTGGTCCACTCAAACAGGCATTAAGCGACTGTCGATTTGTCTCGGACGAAGCAGTGAAAGTAGCGGTGCATTCCTGGCTCGCAGCTCAACCGAGAACCTTCTTTTATGAGGACATCAAGAAGCTTGTACAACGACAGACCAAGTGCGTTGAAATGGAAGGAAACTATGTCGAAAAATGATGTTCTTGTAAGTTTCCTATTTGATTACAATAAAATTTTATAGCTACTTTGCGGATAATAATTGACTTACCCTCGTATTTCTTTGGATGATAAAGCGATTCATGAAGCATATATACCGTGCGTGGTATGTGTAATTGCGTCTCAACTATTTACCTTTAAAAGAAGTACTGCCAGAATCCAGCACATGTTATTCACAATTCGCTGAGCTCGGGATCTCTCCTCCCTATTTGTGGTTGACAGTAGGAACACACTCGTGATGCACCATAGACAAGTGAGACGTGGAAAGCACGTGAGGGTTTGAAGATTGACTGACCCAAGTATTTGATCCCGATGATTCGGCCACGATTAAATGAGCGCAGATCTCGTTCGTGCGTAACAGTATTTCAGACAGCCCAGCCAACACAAGGTCTCGAAACGTGACGCTTACGTGAACGTACACGTGCACGGATGTGTAATCAGTTATGTAGGTCGCTTTTCACAGTATCAGAAACGACGTCGTTATCTGAAACGACAAATAAAAGCAAAAGGCTGAGACTGTAATCATTTTCCCTATCTGACAATGAGGCAATTTTAGCGCTTCGGTCGTGATGTATCGATAAAAATTAGGTCTTTGTAATATATCACTGCATTGTGAAAGATGAAAGAGAACTAATGATGTGAACATCTTCGAGTTCCGTCTCCTCATATCTTTCACAGCATAAATCTAACTTCTCTTCGACAGTATTTTTTTTTTTTTTTTTGCTATTTTCGCATCGAACTGCTGTCGTCAACTAAATTTTTCCAGTGAGGATAGATTGCCAAAATTATAGCCCATCATAAATCAAAACCACTTTGTAAAGCCGTAACAACTCCTAACGTGAACATGATTTCTTCATGAGTATTATCCTAATGAGAGGGATGTACAACGCTTGAATTAATAATCGATCAAATTTAATATTATGTCAGTCGAAATCATTTCGCACGATGTAGTTGATTGTCCTAAATTTAGTCTATAAGTACATCGAACAAGATAACTCATTAGAATCTAAAATATTTACTCGGTGTTGCATGGCATTCTTCTGGCAGTTTCCTAGTTGCGTGAACTAACGCCTTTATTTTGCGGACTGTGAAAGAATTTGTTCATTACGAGGGACATCCAAGGAACTCTCGCATTTCTGAAAAATCAAAGATTTTACCTGGCACATTCACGTGAAGCACCGATTCTTTTATATTGTGCCTAACTATGATGGAGACAGAATGGATACTTTGGAAAATATTTTTGAGATCCCGACAAAGGTGCCGTACCACACCTTCTCTCCTTCCTCAGCTTTTCTTATTCCTGGTTTCATAATGGCAACGTTTATCAGTGCTGTTTAGTAACTCCGCGAGAGTTCTGCTATTTCCTAAGTCGTTCGAAGAGATGTAAAGGTCTGCCTATCTCAGGAAAGTGAAACGAGTTCTCCTTCCTTTGTGTTCTTTTTTTTTTTTTTTTTTTTTTTTGTAATCATTAAAGACGTATAATGGAAACTGGTCCGCAGTTTACAAAAAATTTCTGCCTGTGTCCTCATAAGGAAGCCGTGATGGAAGGAAAGTAACACTCACAGCTGTCACGGAAGTTGTACAGCAGCGTCTTTAAAGCGGGTTGTATACAATATAGATTCTATCTTTTCCAAACGACTAAATAATCAATTTGGCAATTTACTTTAAAAAAAGGAAGAAAACGTTGTTCTTCGAAAACTATGTTTTTGAAGGAGACTAAAATTTCTCATCTGCGTCTCTGTCAACAGCGCTGGGAAAGCACTTTCTTTCTTCTTCATAAGGTACAATGATTTGTCTCTAGAGACACAACCTCTTCATGTTATTCATAATGTCACAGGTGTTTGGTGCTTCCTGTTAGAAGTTTGTTTCATCAATGGCGGTAACTAGCTGATAGACCTCCTCAGCAACTTAGCACTTATTTGATGACAGTAAAGCCGTTTCTGGGGGTCTGTTTGTCAGGGATACTTTCACCCCACTGGAATCTTCGTATTTACGTCAGAACCAACCAGCCCTAGGCTGAAAGCGATTCATCCTCCCGTTTTGATGCTATGAAAAAACTGTACAGACTGGGATGGTACTTTCCTTTGAACTGAGATTCTTTCAGGAGAGAACTTAACAAAACGTAGCTAATGAAGTTTTTAATATGACAAATCCGTAGACAAAACACATTATCCAATGTCGACAGAGAACATAGTGATATTTCGGGTACATATTCGAGTACACTTCAGTTATTGACGGTCTGTAGAAATGAACCGCCTGTCCATATACTACAACAGCTGACTTTTAATATACTTCAAATGAATATAGCTAAAATATTTCGGTAGAAAGTGGGCTTCAAGCCAGAAATCTGTTTTATATTTCAAATCGTTAGACGAGCTTATTTCTTTAAAATATGCAACTTTTTACGATTTTTGAAAAAAAAAATGTTTCGTCTTTATTAATTTTACAAAACTTACGTGTTGGATAAGCAGCTGAGCAGCAAATCGTATACTCCTAGCTCACTCATTTGTTACATAGTTTAATTCTTAATTTCTTTGCGTGTTTTTGGTACTTGCATTGTTTAATTCATAAATTTCGGGCGTATTATAGTATTTGAGAGTGTAGCATCGCGTTTTAGTACCTGAATTGTGTATTTTCGCTTAGTCTCCTTCCGCCGCCGAGCAGTATCAGCAGTGCGCAAGTAGCAGCATTACTGCATTTACTAGGCAATCTTGTATTTTAATAACCGTTTAAATTTTGTCGATTTGTTTGCGCTCTCTGTAAATTAGTTCAGACGTTCTTTGCAAAACAGTTTTTAGCATGGATAGGGACTGCAACTGCTGTGTTCGGATGCAGGCTGAGTTGGCATCCCTTCGCTCCCAGCTTCAGGCAGTGTTGGCTTCGGTCACACAGCTTGAGGCTGTTGCCAATGGGCATCACTGTGGGGGTCCAGATGGGGGTTTGTCGGGGACGGCCAGCTCGTCCCACGCATCCCCTGATCGGACTACGACTGTGGTTGCCCGGGATACTGCCCGCATTGAGGCTGATCCCTCACCTGTGGTAGAGTGGGAGATCGTTTCAAGGTGTGGCAGGGGGCGAAAGACATTCCGGAGGGCTGAACGGAAAGCCTCTCCAGTTTGTCTGACGAACCGGTTTCAGGCTCTGTCTCAGGCTGATACTGATCTTCGGCCTGACACGGCTGCTTGTCCTGTTCCAGAGGTTGCCCCTCAGTCTGCAAGATCCGGGCAGTTGCAGAGGGTGGGCTTACTGGTAGTTGGGAGCTCCAACGTCAGGCGCGTAATGGGGCCCCTTAGGGAAATGGCAGCAAGAGAGGGGAAGAAAACCAATGTGCACTCCGTGTGCATACCGGGGGGAGTCATTCCAGATGTGGAAAGGGTCCTTCCGGATGCCATGAAGGGTACAGGGTGCACCCATCTGCAGGTGGTCGCTCATGTCGGCACCAATGATGTGTGTCGCTATGGATCGGAGGAAATCCTCTCTGGCTTCCTGCGGCTATCTGATTTGGTGAAGACTGCCAGTCTCGCTAGCGGGATGAAAGCAGAGCTCACCATCTGCAGCATCGTCGACAGGACTGACTGCGGACCTTTGGTACAGAGCCGAGTTGAGGGTCTAAATCAGAGGCTGAGACGGTTCTGCGACCGTGTGGGCTGCAGATTCCTCGACTTGCGCCATAGGGTGGTGGGGTTTCGGGTTCCGCTGGATAGATCAGGAGTCCACTACACGCAACAAGCGGCTACACGGGTAGCAGGGGTTGTGTGGCGTGGGCTGGGCGGTCTTTTAGGTTAGATGGCCTTGGGCAAGTACAGAAAGGGCAACAGCCTCAACGGGTGCGGGGCAAAGTCAGGACATGCGGGGACCAAGCAGCAATCGGTATTGTAATTGTCAACTGTCGAAGCTGCGTTGGTAAAGTACCGGAACTTCAAGCGCTGATAGAAAGCACCGAAGCTGAAATCGTTATAGGTACAGAAAGCTGGCTTAAGCCAGAGATAAATTCTGCCGAAATTTTTACAAAGGTACAGACGGTGTTTAGAAAGGATAGATTGCATGCAACCGGTGGTGGAGTGTTCGACGCTGTTAGTAGTAGTTTATCCTGTAGTGAAGTAGAAGTGGATAGTTCCTGTGAATTATTATGGGTGGAGGTTACACTAAACAACCGAACTAGGTTAATAATTGGCTCCTTTTACCGACCTCCCGACTCAGCAGCATTAGTGGCAGAACAACTGAGAGAAAATTTGGAATACATTTCACATAAATTTTCTCAGCATGTTATAGTCTTAGGTGGAGATTTCAATTTACCAGATATAGACTGGGACACTCAGATGTTTAGGACGGGTGGTAGGGACAGAGCATCGAGTGACATTATACTGAGTGCACTATCCGAAAATTACCTCGAGCAATTAAACAGAGAACCGACTCGTGGAAATAACATCTTGGACCTACTGATAACAAACAGACTCGAACTTTTCGACTCTGTATGTACAGAACAGGGAATCAGTGATCATAAGGCCGTTTCAGCATCCCTGAATATGGAAGTTAATAGGAATATAAGAAAAGGGAGGAAGGTTTATCTGTTTAGCAAGAGTAATAGAAGGCATATTTCAGACTACCTAACAGATCAAAACGAAAATTTCTGTTCCGACACTGACAAGGCTGAGTGTTTATGGAAAAAGTTCAAGGCAATCGTAAAATGCGTTTTAGACAGGTACGTGCCGAGTAAAACTGTGAGGGACGGGAAAAACGCACCGTGGTACAACAACAAAGTTAGGAAACTACTGCGAAAGCAAAGAGAGTTCCACTCCAAGTTTAAACGCAGCCAAAACCTCTCAGACAAACAGAAGCTAAACGATGTCAAAGTTAGCGTAAGGAGGGCTATGCGTGAAGCGTTCATTGAATTCGAAAGTAAAATCCTATGTACCGACTTGACAGAAAATCCTAGGAAGTTCTGGTCTTACGTTAAATCAGTAAGTGGCTCGAAACAGCATATCCAGACACTACGGGATGATGATGGCATTGAAACAGAGGATGACTCGCGTAAAGCTGAAATACTAAACACCTTTTTGCAAAGCTGTTTCACAGAGGAAGACCGCACTGCAGTTCCTTCTCTAAATCCTCGCACAAACGAAAAAATGGCTGACATCGAAATAAGTGTCCAAGGAATAGAAAAGCAACTGGAATCACTCAATAGAGGAAAGTCCACTGGACCTGACGGGATACCAATTCGATTCTACACAGAGTACGCGAAAGAACTTGCCCCCCTTCTAACAGCCGTGTACCGCAAGTCTCTAGAGGAACGGAGGGTTCCAAATGATTGGAAAAGAGCGCAGATAGTCCCAGTCTTCAAGAAGGGTCGTCGAGCAGATGCGCAAAACTATAGACCTATATCTCTGACGTCGATCTGTTGTAGAATTTTAGAACATGTTTTTTGCTCGCGTATCATGTCATTTCTGGAAACCCAGAATCTACTATGTAGGAATCAACATGGATTCCGGAAACAGCGATCGTGTGAGACCCAACTCGCCTTATTTGTTCATGAGACCCAGAAAATATTAGATACAGGCTCCCAGGTAGATGCTATTTTTCTTGACTTCCGGAAGGCGTTCGATACAGTTCCGCACTGTCGCCTGATAAACAAAGTAAGAGCCTACGGAATATCAGACCAGCTGTGTGGCTGGATTGAAGAGTTTTTAGCAAACAGAACACAGCATGTTGTTATCAATGGAGAGACGTCTACAGGCGTTAAAGTAACCTCTGGCGTGCCACAGGGGAGTGTTATGGGACCATTGCTTTTCACAATATATATAAATGACTTAGTAGATAGTGTCGGAAGTTCCATGCGGCTTTTCGCGGATGATGCTGTAGTATACAGAGAAGTTGCAGCATTAGAAAATTGTAGCGAAATGCAGGAAGATCTGCAGCGGATAGGCACTTGGTGCAGGGAGTGGCAACTGACCCTTAACATAGACAAATGTAATGTATTGCGAATACATAGAAAGAAGGATCCTTTATTGTATGATTATATGATAGCGGAACAAACACTGATAGCAGTTACTTCTGTAAAATATCTGGGAGTATGCGTGCGGAACGATTTGAAGTGGAATGATCATATAAAATTAATTGTTGGTAAGGCGGGTACCAGGTTGAGATTCATTGGGAGAGTGCTTAGAAAATGTAGTCCATCAACAAAGGAGGTGGCTTACAAAACACTCGTTCGACCCATACTTGAGTATTGCTCATCAGTGTGGGATCCGTACCAGATCGGTCTGACGGAGGAGATAGAGAAGATCCAAAGAAGAGCGGCGCGTTTCGTCACAGGGTTATTTGGTAACCGTGATAGCGTTACGGAGACGTTTAATAAACTCAAGTGGCAGACTCTGCAAGAGAGGCGCTCTGCATCGCGGTGTAGCTTGCTCGCCGGGTTTCGAGAGGGTGCGTTTCTGGATGAGGTATCGAATATATTGCTTCCCCCTACTTATACCTCCCGAGGAGATCACGAATGTAAAATTAGAGAGATTAGAGCGCGCACGGAGGCTTTCAGACAGTCGTTCTTCCCGCGAACCATACGCGACTGGAACAGGAAAGGGAGGTAATGACAGTGGCACGTAAAGTGCCCTCCGCCACACACCGTTGGGTGGCTTGCGGAGTATCAATGTAGATGTAGATGTAAATATATTTAAAAATAGGCATCTAAGAACATTGGGTCGAATTTTGAAAGCATTCCGTCAAAAACTTCCGGAAATTTACTATGAGGAACATTTACAATTCCTACAAAGAAAAAGAAAGAACATGCCTGTTTCTTCAAAATCTCAAATCTCTCAATGTTTTTCACGGATTGCAATGAAATTTTGATACAACATTGCATTAGAATATTCACGTTTTTATGTACCTACTGAAACGCCATCTGGTATGTGTGTAATATACATGTAATAAAATGGGAAATGTTATATAAACGTAGGTGTTGGGTTGTTCAAAGTCGTTATCTCCGAATGTTCGTCTCCGATTATTTTGAAATTCTGAAACAACGTTGAATTATAATAAGGGCGAGTTTTAAGTACCTGATTCTTTAATATACGTATATTTTTAATGAACATTAATAAAACCGAGAAACGGCAGCGCCGGATTTATCCTGAACGAAATCAGAGGAAGAAATATCCTATGAACATGCGTCCGGAAATGCATCGTTGCCACAGTAGATGGCGCTGACGAGTGACAATTCTGATTACGTGTCGTGGGCTCCTTGTTTGTTGCTGTGCAACTGAATCACCGTACTATAGAAAGCAGGAAGGTCCGCTATTCATTTCGGGAACAACCCGAGATGCTGTTAGTGTACGGCAATGCAGAAGGTACCGGTGAAGAAACAGCAGAGCTATACCACAACAAGTACCTCACATGGACATCAACACCTTCACACAACATTTCAAGCTATTTATGGGCGTTTGTGTGATCATCTCTCCTTTCACACGGACGAAAGTGCAGGGAGGCGGCGGAGTGTGCGTCCACCATATTCGGAGGACCAACTTCACAGAATACTGAGAAGAACCCCAGTGCAAGCTCCAGGCAAGTAGCACGCCAACAACTTGTAAGCCAAAGTACGTGTATCCTGCTTGAGACTACACTTTGGTCCGTTTGAAAATCTGTTGTGATGTGGACGCGGTGCAGCTCTGTAGTGTGGGGCGAATTGTTGTTGCATGCACACCGTACATTTCCGGACACATGTTCATTGGAACTTTTTTCCCGTATTTCTAGACAGAAATCCGTCCCTGTAGTTTGTCGGTTTTATTAACGTTCACCCTATATCAGAGGAAAACGTTGTTACCAAAATTGTCAGAATATACCTTTCCGATTCAAATGTCTACACGTTATTATAATAAATGTTTAGACACTTATATACAAATTTCTTTTAACATTGTTAGCAGACAGGAAGGTTGTATTTACGACTTATTGGTTTGTGGTTAGAATACCACTACAGAATCAGAATTTGAAATAGCAATAAACACGGCTCAATGTCAGAGAGAAGGGGAAGAGGAGATAGCCAGAGGGTGAGAGGATAGGGACACAGAAAAGAGAAAAGAGGAGATGGACAGAGAGAGGGGCAGGAGATGGTGGGGCAACCGGAGAGGTGTGAGAATATGGAACGAGGGAGTTGAAGAAGCTACGATTACACCTATTGCAGACATATAACGTTTGCAATAAAACTCGGTAAATAGTAAAGAAAAAAATGGCTCTGAACACTATGGGACTTAACATCTCAGGTCATCAGTCCCCTAGGACTTAAAACTACTTAAACCTAACTAACCTAAGGACATCATACACATCCTTGCCCGCGGCACGATTCGAACCTGCAACCGTAGCAGTCACGCGGTTCCGTACTGAAGCGCCTAGAACCGCTCGGCCACCGCGCCGACTAGAAAGAAGGATCTAAGGAAAAAGAAACTATGCTAAAAAATCTTAGGAAAGCAGAATAAGCAGCTTCGGAAAAAATTATAAGCCCAGTTTAGAATGATATTAATCAAAAGCAGAATTTTGCATATGAAATTGTAGAACATACGAGCAAGAGAAAATGGAAGCAGTAAGAATACATATGATAAAGAAGTATCGGTGGTTTCAGCACTAAAAAGACCTATGATGCCTCCAGAGAAGACAAAATGATCATTCAGAAGAAGAAGAAGAAGAAGAAGAAGAAGACGGTGAATCTGAGGAAATTGACCCCGTTTCAATAGAGGAGCTTTAGGAATCCCTAAAGGAAATTAGAAATATGCAAAGGAACTGGAATGGATAACATAAACGCAGAGCTACTGAAATACGGAGGTATGATGCTACATAAAAGGTTCTTACTCACACTCAGCCAAAGCTCGAAGACGAGTAAACAGACTCAGTCATGGCAAAAAGAGAGAAGTAGTATCTCTGTACAAGGGAAGTGACTGGGAAGATTGGAAAAATTATAGACTTATCAGTATACTCGACTCAGCATATAAGTTGTCTGTATTAATAAAAAACAGCAGACTTAAAACATTTTCAGAAATTCTTATTAGTGAGGAACAGGGATTTCGAAAAGACATATCAGTGACAGACAACATAATTAGTTTGCAACAGATAATAGAGAAAAGAATATAACCTACAAACATATCTAGCATTCATAGATTTGATTGAAGGTTTGGTCAATTTGAACAGAGGCAAAATTTGGTGTGTAGCGAGAAAGCAATGGATACCGTAGAAAATTACTACAGGCCATAAGAAGCCCATAAAAGAATAAAAATTATAGGGAATAAAGGCGAAACAAGAACAAAAGAAATTTAAATAAATAAAGGAATTCGACAATCGCCCCCAATGTCACCTACTTCTTTTAATATTTACAGTTACGACATTATCCTAATTGGGTTCAAAATGGTTCAAATGGCTCTGAGTACTACGGGACTTAACTTCTAAGGTCATCAGTCCCCTAGAACTTAGAACTACTTAAACCTAGGCGCTTCAGTCTGGAACCGCGCGACCGCTACGGTCGCATGTTCGAATCCTGCCTCGGGCATGGATGTGTGTGATGTCCTTAGGTTAGTTAGGTTTCTAAGTTCTAGGGGACTGATGTTAAGTCCCATAGCGCTCAGAGTCATTTGAACCACACTTAAACCTAACTAACTTAAGTACATCACACACATCCATGCCCGAGGCAGGATTCGAACTAGCGACCGTAGCGGTCGCGCGGTTCCAGACTGTAGCGCCTAGAAACGCTCGGCCACCCTGGCCGGCTATCCTAATTGGGGGCAACATGTACAGTACGGTACTGAAATATCAAAAGACGTTATGTTATACGTTTTACTTTATGCAGATGATCTCTTGATTTTCTAAGAAAAAGAAGACGATTTAAATGCACTGAACCACCTGCGTTGCCCTTGTAAACAATTCAGAGTTCTAAAACCAAGACTAAAGAAATGGCGTTTAAAGGCAAGGATCTGGCTAGATCCAAAATCGTTATCTGTGTATGTACAACCATCTTCTGGTGGAGAAGAGGGATCTTATTTTATCTTACATGCAGTATATATTGGTTTTATTCATATGCAGGCGACTTTGGTATTATAATACACAGTTTACAATACACCAACTTCAGGTCCCTGGATACAGCAAACATATCATTTATCATACTGTATAAAATACAACATCATAATACCTATAGTTACTTTTAAAAACTATTATACATTAACTACATTAGGCTGAACCAATATAATTTACATGTGGAAGACAATATAGCTGGAGTCTACACTGTATGATATTTATAGTTTTTTGCCAAACAATCGAACATTTTATAATGCGGATTTATTACTAGATAGGAGCAGTATATATGCGCAAATGAAAGGATGTTCATAGGATTATTCAGTAAGGTCTAAACCTATTGGCTATATCAACCTTAGGAGGAGTTATTATCTTATCAGTTTCATTTTATCAGTTGTTTTGGTAGTAAGTAACTGTATATCCACAGGCTCAATATGTACTCCATCCATATACTATCTGGCACCCATAACTGTGGTAGTTCCCATATATCATTTATGATATGTGTCGTTATATGGATCTGTATGTTTCCTAAGGATTTTGATACTCTTTTGAAGTATGGCAGGAGTTATACATTATTATGAAATGCGTGTAACTGATTCTATTGTATTAGTTCTGCACAAAAATTTCCATAGTGTGCGTCCTTTTCCCGTTGGTTCTGTCAGAGATTAGCATGTCCTGCGATGTTAGTTATCGTTATCGCACGAACCTTTTTGATTGTGTTATCTTAGTGTCTAGTTCCTCCCAACAGTTTAACTGATATGCTGCTTCCGTACACGCAGCACAGTCGATAACAAAGTGTGCGGAAGAATTGTGATGAGCTGTGCGCTTGCCTGTGACTTAGGTCTGATTACGATTGGGTTTTCATGCATTATGTTGTATTCGGCTTCGGTTTTTTGGACACCTATGCTTTGGACCTCCTACAAAAAGTACGATGGTTCGATGAGACACGTGCCATGTGTTGACGAGTATTGTTCTATTGAAAAGTTGCACCACGATACTGTCGCATGAGACGTAACACAGGAGAAGCGTGATGTCCTCTTACACAGTCGTACTTCCCTCAGACACTAAGAGCCGTAACCTGTAGTCATTTTGACGGCTTGCCACGATGACGCCACAATTTCCAAAACATTGGAAGAATGGAGAGTTCTCCGCAGGTCGTCGCCTTATCCGCCGACTATAGTCATCCAGGCGGGTGTATAATTGCGGTTCATCGCTGAACACAATGCGATGCCATTGGTCAGCAATCCGCGTTTCCCGCTCATGGCACCGCTCTAAAAGGAACCGTTTGGTTGGAGTTTTAACGTCAGCCTAAGCACTGAACCAGCCTACGCATGGGATGGTAATTCCCTAGTCCCCAACCAAGAGCGGATATGTGGTTTTAGATGAAGTGCCGTCCTCTTGTTTGGGACGTCAAACTGACGTAGGCATTAATACATGTTGCACAATTCATAGTGTATTTGAAATGTGACCAAGCAAGAAAAGAGAGTAACATTTTATAAAACTAGGACTCTTCTATCTTTTCTTCGAGGTACTGCATGCTGTGTACTTACAACAAGAACATTACGTAAAACACAAAAAACCAAGGCTACTCAAGAACAGACCACATAAAAAAGCAAAAGTGCAACAAGATCTAAAATTAGAGAAACAGCTGGTACGAACAATTACTTACGATTTGGGTGACTAGCCTTATCTTATAAACCGGCAGGAAAAGGAGTGCAGGTTGAAGAAATGGACAGATAATTTATGAAGAAGGAGCAGGCTCAGCGTCTGACTAATGAAGTATAGAAACTCACAAGAAATATTGCTTGAACGGCTCTTGCGTGTGGCGTCGGAAGCAACTACACAATATTTCTACGAGGCAGCTAGTCGTCATCTTCAGGTGTGACCGTGGTTAGCTGTTGAGGTTCCCCAATTAGTACGTTGGTTCACTAAAGGAGGTGTTGACATCCGTGCCCCCCTGTCGGAGAAATGAGCCACAGACCCAACGTGCACGGCGCCGGAAAACCCGGCCTCAAGACGCGGACCTCAGTTTATGCCAGTGGGCAAGGTTCTGACATCCGGCTTAGCTGTCCCGGCTTTAGTTTCTCATCGGTGCGACTTCGTTTAATTCGTTTGCGGCCGATGATGCAATAATACCGCCAATTCTGGTTTCATAGTTTGCGTACCTGAAATCATGTGTCTCTGTCAATTAGGTCGTTTGTTATACATATTTCAGTACAACACTGCATTAGGATGTGTGTTTGCACTTAGCAGCTCCTAAGTAGAGATCGGTGTGTGTTGGTTTATGAAACACACAGTGATCCTAGGAGCCATCTATTGTTCTAGTAACCTTGACATCCATAAATGTGAAATCTATATTTCTCCCCAAATTCCTGGTGAAATTAATCCTGCGATCGATGACGTTTAGTCCTTCTAAACATGGAAGAAGCATTGCGAGCCCATGAGACCTTGCCACTAAGGTACTGTCTACATATATCTAGATACATTTTTGTTTCAAAATTGACGATAGAAGTCATCCGCTCTTGCATTACCTAACGCTGCATCTGCATTTACATTTCATTCGCACATGTTTGCTACCACACTTGAAGGTGTGCGTGTGTGTGTGAAATCTTATGGGACTTAACTGCTAAAATCATCAGTCCCTAAGCTTACACACTACTTAACCGAAATTATCCTAAGGACAAACACGTGCACCTATGCCCGAGGGAGGACTCGAACCTCCGCCGGGACCAGCCGCACAGTCCATGACTGTAGCGCCCAAGACCGCTCGGCTAATCCCGCGCGGCTCCACACTTGACAAACAGAAAACTTCCTATTGTCGTACTGGATTGTTCATTATGCGCAACAATATTGCACTAAAACTGATCGCTACAACGTAAAGATTTACAGCAGATACAACAATTGATAATGTAATATGTATAACAAAAATAAAATCTTGCACAATATATATTTTTGACTGAAAAAAGTGAAGGAACTGAGTCTCCAATGACTGCACATTTCTGCCCAAAGATATCTCTTTGTATCTTACAAATCACGTAGGTTTATCGTCATTATCATCTTCGTCACGTACCGCGGTAGAGATATTGAAAGGGTCCTGTAGCCACCTTTCATTGCCAACTCTCGTAGTAGTCAAGTCGGCAAAGGGGTTTCCGCTACTTGTGAGAAATCCACCTGCGTTAGGTTGGTGGCGGAAATGGCATCCTGGGGTTTTCCGGTCCACGCGGAGCGTGGAAGAGGCTGGAGAAGCGGGAGGCAGTCTGCCGCCGGTACGGGAAGCGTACACAGCTGTGCTCCAGTCGAAGAAGGGTGAGTTGGACTGACCGCGTGGCGCGTTGTCACATAGAGAGGGGAGCTATTAGCTTTTGGTCTCGAAATTCGTCTTATAAAGATTTACTTGCTGGGTTGCAGCAGGGAATGCAAGGCTTTTGTAGACTTTCAGTTTGATTCCCAATGCAGTCTTGACTTTGATCCGTGAGAGGAACGCAGCACAAAGGAGTTGCATATGTTGAAGTGCCCTCGGTTCAGTGTGAATGTTTATGTGCCTACAACTGTGTGTGTATGCTTCTAATCTTTTCCGGATCTTGGTAATTTTTGTGTATTTGTGGATTTTCTTTGTCTCATGTGATTAAAAATTGGCCACGGTCCATAGAAGTTGTCTACGCCGACCGAGTGGGCACGCGAGTCTGTTATGAAACGTATAGTATTTCACAAGCAATTGTACATAGTTAGCATGCAACAGCAGTCTATAGATGCACTACATCAATGTTTTAAGGAATAAATAATTTTGCCTTCAATCTTATCTTGTGTGCCGATGTTACGTCGCCGTTACCTTCGCCATTTACCGTGTAGTTTTCCTTGTTGGCCCACCTATAGCGTTTCAATGTGCACAGGTGTAGTGATTAGTGTCCCTTTTTTTATCTGAAACAAATGCTCTGGAATAGATCGTGTTTTCACGAATCTTGCTGCAGGCTGCACTTACGCATGGTGTTCACGACCTATTTACTTTACTCAATATTTGATTCACGGGAAGAATGCCTGGATCATATTAATAACTACATCCCATTCCTTATCAATGACTTTACAATGAATGTTCTTTTGTGAGTTTTTCTTATTAATAAATTAAGTAATTTTCCGACTCAGTGCTACCTCTTCTTTGTCGTGTGGCTAGAGTTGGTGGCGACCCTATCTTTTATATTGATTTCAGTGTCAAATAGCATTTTCTTATTCAAAGTGCGCGTGGGTCTTTTAGCTATCAGGATACATTCAAAGGGCGCTTCATGCTTCTTGCACATAGCGTCCTTTTATTCACGCTACTTACAATATCATATACTGATGGAGTATTAACCAGCGAGCTGGCACAGTAGTTAGCACACAGGGCTCGCATTCAAAAGATTGATGGGTCAAATCCGCTTCCAGCCATCCGGATTTACGTCGACGGGACGTTAAACACTAATGCTTCTCCTCTGCTTCCTTGATGGAGACTAATTTTCTGTCCTCGAATTTATCTGACCTACTTTTTTCTTTTTCATAAATGACATACTAAGGCGTAACGTCTCAATCTGACGTAGGCGGACGGCAAACATTTGTCGACGAGTGAAGTTAAAGTATCCAGAAACTAAAGAAAAAGCAATATTACACAAGGAAACAGTTACGAAGTTTTACCATAAACCCACAGTCAATTTAGAATGAATGATATACTTCAATAATAATGTATCTTTCTTTATAGTTACAGACTGGTACCAATAATACGAGGTCAACTGAAAGATATCTGAACGAAAGTGAAGTACTCAAATCATCGTATTTTGTTTGTGCAGACGTCAGGTACTGTGACTGACACTACATGTGGTAGTGTCGCTGTCCGAGAAGGTGTTCGATACAGATTTATTCTTCTCTTTTTTCTCTTCTATGGATGACTTAGAGTAAGGCTGTCATACTTGTGTTGCAAACCGTAACGCAGTTATTGCCGATAAACTATGGATAATGATGATTAAAAAAAGAAAAGGAATACAAATTTTGATGGTGTCAGGACAGCAACCAGCCACAAATTTACTTTCAGTTACTTTATTCAAAGGGTACCATTACCGGTTTCGAATCGTTCCGATTCATCCTCAGACGGTTTACACGCTTTCTTTATGACATGTGATGTGTTTTTTACAGATTAATTGTCGTGAAACGTCGGTTTTGAATGTTTGTAAAAAACACACCACATGTCATAAAGAAAGCGTGTAAACCGTCTGAGGATGAATCACAACGATTCGAAATCGGTAACGGTATCCTTTGAGTAAAGTAACTGAAAGTAAATTTGTGGCTGGTTGCTGTCCTAACACCATCAACATTTGTCTTCAAACAATAGCCACGGTCTCCATCATGTCATCATATGACAAATTTGCAGAAAAGGAATAGACGAGAAGGGTAAACACTTGCACTAGTAAAATATATTTCAATTAATACTTTTCAGATACAAAAAGATCCGTCACCCTAGGTAAAAGGTCAGCGTATCTGAGGGCCATGCGGAGGACCCTAGTTCAGTTCCCGGTACTGCCAAGGGTTCCGTTCTGGTAGGACGGGAATGGGGGGCAACCAGCATCGCGCGATCAATTGGGAGGGGGGGGGGGAGGACAATCCGAATGAAAAGTAGCGGTTTAAGCTCTGGAAAATTGACAATGACTAAGAGAGCGGTGATCTATCCCCATAGCGCTCCAGGCCGCCTGAAAATGACGCTACACTGATAAGCGAAAGCACTGTGACCATCTACTTGAAAGCGTTTTGATCCACTGTTCAGCAGTGATTCTACATGCGACGGATTCGACAAGTACTTGATAGGTTACCAGAGGTTTGTGGCACCAGATGCCTACGCACATACTTCCCGTAATTTACGGGAGCTGGCGCCCGCTAGCGTCCCAGATGAACCGAATTTGATAGCCAAGACATCAACAAGAGTTCACTATCGTTCTTCTCAAACCATTGCAGCTGATTCTTGTTTCATGACAGGGACAATTATCCTAATGGAAGAAGCCACCACTGTTGGGTATGTTATCAAGCGTAAGGGTTTACAGGTGGTCCCTAATAATGTTCACGTGGTCAACAGCTGTCATGGTACCTTCGATTACTACCCCAGGCCCCATGGAAGCCCAGGTGAATATCCCCTATAACTTAATACTGCTCCCACCGGCCTGCCACCGTGGCGCGCTGCATGTTTCGTGCAGCCGTTCGACTGGACGATGGCGTATCTGGACACGTCCATCAGCCTGGTTTAACAAGAAACGGGATTCATCCGACCAGAAGACACGATTTCACTGATCCGCGTTCCAGTCTCGATGATATAGAGTGCCCCCTGTAACCCTAACTGACGATGTTGTTGGGTCAACGAGGGAACACACAGGGTTCCTCTACAGCGGAACAGCATGTTCATCACCGTGTGCTGAATAGTGTGCCCCAAAATACTTGTGCCTGTGCCACCACTGTATTCTGTCGTCAGATCTGCCACAGATCGCTGCCTATCCTGATTTAGAGAGCGTGCAAGCCTCCGATCCCTATATTCTGTGATGGGATATGGACGTCCAACTTCTTGCCGCCTGTCTTGGTTTCAGCGTTCTTCAACCACTTTCTATAGATTCTCACGTCAGAAGGGCGCGAACAGGCAATTAGCTCCACCGTTTCTGAAATGCTCGCTCCCAGACTGTGGTCCACAACGATCTGACTTTGTCAAAGACGTTTAAGTCGGCGGATTTCCGCATTTGCGCCACTGATCGTCGCTAGAATGATTCCCTAACAATAAAGATTTAGGGAGTTAAACACTGACATACTACTCAGTAAAATGTAGAATAGTATGATTCATACACAAAATTACAATAATTCTACGGTCAGCCTGGTTATAGAAAATGTGCTACATTGAAGTTCTGGAATGTTCTGAATAAAACATCAGCGATATTGAAACAAATTTACTGAGACACAAATGTTGCTGGAAAAAATGACAATCTCCATTTACTTCACACGAGAGCTCCAAAATCTCTCGTACAATCGGTTTAAACGCTCATAGAAATGCATCAGCGTACACCATCCAACATTTCCTTCGGCAAGCCCACGTTCTCCTAGCATTCTGCAATCTTCATCTGGTCTTGACGGGTGAAAGACGTAGCTTTGCTAATAAATGGCAAAACAGTGGTAATCCCCTATAGAAAATAATGAACCATTTTCCTGTTATTATTTAAGAGTAAACTTCACCTTCTTCCAAGCTGAATCGGCAGTCGTGCCTATTGAGCTCCAATCTAGTTTCACGCTATGTCGCAGAAAATGCTACGCTACGGACCTAAAGAAGCGTGACACATTGTTTCACTGCGAGAAATTTCTGTTCATCTGTTGTTTCATTGAAACTAACTTCATAAAGTGAATGTCGAAGAGAGATGGTGAAACCGCAACTGTTACGTCACATAATGTATCGCATACACGTTCATATGGTCTGATCGGAACGTGCTGACCACACAGTAATTGCAGACTAATGAAGCTGAAAGTTTCATAATGATATAATTTATCCATTTGCAACAATTTCTTCTAATCGTTGTGCAACAGATTCCGGTTCTAGCGTACGAAGGTTTTCTTGTGTATATACGTATTTGCTGAGCGTACGTCTGACACTGTCGTGACGATCCTGTGGGAAAGTCTAGCAGCGAAATGTCTTCGTTCTGCTTCAAGCAACACAAAACAACTTTTTTGTATAATTGTAGGGTATTCTGCCAGTTTGCTAGACCTTGGGATCTTTTTCTTATAGCACAGCTTACTCATGGAAATTTTATCGTGAGAGATACAAACTCGCCGTGCGCCCAACATGGACCAAACTTTACGAGGAAGACGCCTTATAAAAATGTTTAGTACGCTGTTAATGCCGTATGATCATACAGCCCCTAATTTGTTACACAGATTAATGGTATAACACTTGATGAATACAACACTGTTACCGTATGTATGTAAAAATCTCAACACGATGGAAGAATAAACCAAAATAGACGCAATTTAATCCTTTCTTGTGTAATGGTAAATCCATAAAGGATAATAACTACATGGCAATGTAACTGTGTTCTTTTATTATGATCATCATTAATGAGGACATCTGTAGTAAGAAAAGTCTGCTAATATGGCCGCAATGAACAAAAATGTTTAGAGTATTAGAATCATTAAGAAGCCATTAGTAAGGTCTCAACCATTGTTCATAAGTCACGATAACTTCTTTCTCCGAAAAATGGGTGTGGCCTTAGTTTGAAGATGTCAATTAGTTTTCTGCTGAGACCACATCTTGCAGTCTATTAGTGGTGTGAGAGCTGAGATTAACAACCGTTTCCGACTTTTAAAGTGGAAAATTAAATGGAGGTGCTTTGTAAAATGAGTTATACTGAAACTTCACTTCTTATAGTCAATACAACACCCTTACCTGAGAAATTTGCAGGGTAGTGAATGAGAAGAACAACGCAAACAAAGACTATAGCTTGTTAAATAATGTATATGGGATATTGGGGGGAGGCAGTACGTGGAGGTGAAAAGGTTATCACAAGATAGACACAGGAAGTAGGACGCTTTCAAAACAATCCATAGACTGACGACGTATAGTTATGAAACAAGGAACAACCAGCTAATTAATTTAAATAGCTTTCACATAAGCCACAGAATATCACTTATTCAATCTCAGTATGGGAGAACACGAAAAATTGACACGTTTCCATAATTTCTTCAGGATATTTTAAATATCACATGCAGTAATGTAACTGCCGCCACACGTGACTGATGTTCAGCAATTTCGATGCAACTGAAATTAAATTTACGAGAACACAGGTTAGATACATGACAAGTTACGAACGATGAGTGCTACAAAACAGTACTGGAGCTCTGCCTTTAAAAGTAAGTTTGTTATGTAGCTGCCAGGTGCCGCAGTGACGATCTTCAACGCACATAAATGAAGGAATAAATGTGATCCTAAGTACGTCAACGCAGTTTCTATGGGAATCCACAAAGCATAAAATGTATGTTCTGGAGAACCATGATGAACAAGTTACCAATCAGTTATGTCCTAGACAGGCGAAGAGAGTGAAGTATCACGTAAACGTGCCGATTAGGGGAGCAGCTCTATTCTTCTTTCCTTGAACATAAAGGAAAAAGTGTATGGGTTTAAGGTCCCGTCACCAGTGAAGTCATTGGAGACGGAGCAAAAGGTGGGATTCGAAAGGAAATTTGTCGTGTACTTTTCAGAGGAGCAAACAATTTACCTTTAGCGCAGAATTAAAAAATAAAACTAATCTAGGAAAGGCAAATATCATATTTAGATTGGCTCAAATTGCTCTAAGCACTATGGGACTTAACATCTAAGGTCATCAGTCCCATAGACTTAGAACTACTTAAACCTAACTAACCTGAGGACATCACACACATCCATGATCGAGGCAGGATTAAAACCTGCGACCGTAGCAGCAGCGCGGTTCGGGACTGAAGCGCCTAGAAGCGCTGTTTTTTGTTTGTTTTTTTGTTTTTTTTTTCATTTTGTTCGTTGTTGATCGTTGTGTTTGGTTGTTGCGGACGTCACATGACATCCGTTCAAGTTCGTTGTTGATCCTTTCACTCAGTTTTTTATTACAGTGACCAACCAGCTCTCTGACCCATACACGCTGAGCTACCGTTAACCGCTCGGCCACAGCTGCCGGCAGATTGAGATTCACTGGAAAAACCCTCATGGAGCGTAGACGTGCCACGAAGAAGATAGCTTACCAAACCTTCGTTCCACAGGGTCACTCATCAGTTTGCGACGCTTAACAGACTGAGTTCAAGGAGCGAAAGCGTCACGGAGCACATACCCAACTTCGGTGGCAGACAGTAGAAGTGAGAGGAGCTGTGTATTGTGGTGCGGTTTATTTTTAAACTTACGAGAGTGTCGGTTTATATGCCAGTCAAGATACGTGTTAGTTTTTCCTACGGATACATTACGACGAAGCTATGTTGGCAAAATCAGAGAGGTTTGAGCTCGTGTGGAGGACTACAAAGAGTCGTTCCAGTCGCGAATCATTCGCAACTGAAGAAGAAACTGCTGAAACGACAGTGGCATACGAAGTAACCTTCGGCACACACTATAAGGTGTTTTGCGATTAATATACATAGAAGCAGTTCAAGGAAATCATGGAAAATATAAGCCTGGTTGTCCAGACGTATTCTCTGCCGAGTAAGAGAGCAGTGACTTACTACTGCGTCACCTCGGCAGCTTCCTCGAGGAAGTGCTTGTCATTTTTTACGTGAGGCCATGCACATGCCAGCTGAGAAGAGATATACTGAGTAGCCTTAAAATAAATATGTATATCGGATTGTAACATCTTTCCCCGTATTCTGATATACTGGTCGCTCTTTAGATTGCTTTTTACATTCACTGTGCCTGAATCATCAAAATAATACACTCCTGGAAATGGAAAGAAGAACACATTGACACTGGTGTGTCAGACCCACCATACTTGCTCCGGACACTGCGAGAGGGCTGTACAAGCAATGATCACACGCACGGCACAGTGGACACACCAGGAACCGCGGTGTTGGCCGTCGAATGGCGCTAGCTGCGCAGCATTTGTGCACCGCCGCCGTCAGTGTCAGCCAGTTTGCCGTGGCATACGGAGCTCCATCGCAGTCTTTAACACTGGTAGCATGCCGCGACAGCGTGGACGTGAACCGTATGTGCAGTTGACGGACTTTGAGCGAGGGCGTATAGTGGGCATGCGGGAGGCCGGGTGGACGTACCGCCGAATTGCTCAACACGTGGGGCGTGAGGTCTCCACAGTACATCGATGTTGTCGCCAGTGGTCGGCGGAAGGTGCACGTGCCCGTCGACCTGGGACCGGACCGCAGCGACGCACGGATGCACGCCAAGACCGTAGGATCCTACGCAGTGCCGTAGGGGACCGCACCGCCACTTCCCAGCAAATTAGGGACACTGTTGCTCCTGGGGTATCGGCAAGGACCATTCGCAACCGTCTCCATGAAGCTGGGCTACGGTCCCGCACACCGTTAGGCCGTCTTCCGCTCACGCCCCAACATCGTGTGCTGCCATGTGCACAGGAGATGTTGAATTGGGTCATCCAAAAATCACTTGACTTTACAACTCTGCATGCCAACGACAATGCCCACGCAACCATTGCTGGCACAGGCAAATCTGGCTTCTGAATACCAAGAAGCATGTGTGTCACCAACCCGAAATATTGATGTAGACAAGCCCAGAGCTTCTGCATGCTCCAGCATGGTGGACGGAGATGCAGAATTCGAGACACCCATACAGACTGGAAGAGACTGGTGCAACAGAATTGCGTCATCCAACAGTGTCTCCTCTGCAATTTCCGCCAAAACTTCACTGTCGCACGAGATCCTAAATGTCATTCCATACATTGTTGGCCACTAAATTTGCAAACCAGCGTAGACAGCACGAAACGAAATTTTAATTACTGTTCATTTAGAGCTCTGTAGAAGAACGCACGATAGCACAAGGTTCCGGACATGAATGTCACACAGAAGTATGTAAGAAAAAGCTGAGGATCTGTTATATGACGAACAGTTTGGCTTCAGGAAAGGCAAAGGCACCAGGAAGGCAGTTCTGACGTTCTGGTTGACAACGGAAACAAGACTGATGAAAATCAAGACACGTTCATAGGATTTGTCGACCTGGAAAAAGCGCTACACGGTGTAAAATGGTGCAATGTGTTCGAAATTCTGAGAAAAATAGGGGTAAGGTATAGGGAAAGGCAGGTAATATACAATAAGCACTAGAGCCAAGAGGAAATAATAATACTGGAAGACGAAGAACGAATCGCTCGCAGCAAAAAAGGTGTAAGATAGGAATATAGTCTTTCGGCCTGGTGTACAGTCTATACAGCGAAGAAGCAAAAGGTGCAAGAGTGGGATTAAAATCCGAAATTAAAGAGCATCAGTGACAAGATTTGCTGACGATATTGCTATCTTCAGTGAAAGTGAACAAGGATTACAGGATCTACTGAATGGGATTGAGAATCTAGCAAGAGTGGGATTAAAATCCGAAATTAAAGAGCATCAATGACAATATTTGCTGATGATATTGCTATCTTCAGTGAAAGTGAACAAGGATTACAGGATCTACTGAATGGGATTGAGAATCTAGTGAGTATAGAATATGGAGTGAGAGTAAACTGAAGAGAGACAGAAGTGATGAGAAGTAGCAGAAACGAGAAAATCGAGAAACTTAACATCAGGATTGGTGTTCACGAAGAAGACGATGTTAAAGAATTATTCTACCTACGTAGCAAAATAAACCGTGACAAACGGAGCAAGGAGGACATAAAAAGCAGACTAGTACTGGAAAAAATGGTATTCCTGGCCAAGAGAAGTCTGCTGGTTTCAACATAGTCCTTAATTTGAGAAAGAAATTTCTGAGAATGTACGTTTGGACCACAGCATTGTATGGTAGCAGGACAAGGACTGTAGGAAAATCAGGACAGAAGAGTATCGATGCATCTGAGATAATGGTGCTACAGGAAAATCCTGAAAGTTCGATAGACTGATAAGGTAAGGAATGAGGATGTTTTCGGCAGAATCGGCTAGGGAGGGAATATATAAAAGACAGTGACTAAAAGAAGGGACAGCATAAGACATGACGGAATAATGTCGACGGTACTAGAGGGAGCTGTAGAAGGGTAAAAATTGTAGAGGAAGTCAGAGATTGTAATGCAACCAGCAAATAATTGAGGCCATAGGTCGCAATTGCTACTCTGGGATGATACGGTTGGCATAGGAGAGGAATTTGTGGCGAGCCGCATCAAACCAGTCAGGAGACTGATGATTAAATAAATAAAACAAACAACGAATGTAGTACGCTTACCTTCCACCATTGGCAACTACAAAAGCAATAACTCGGCTGGGCCTTAAGTCAAACTAATCTTGGGTGTCAGTACGGCATTCCATACTGCCTCCACTCTGTGCCACAGACGTAGTCTGACGGGTAGTGGCATGTCACTCTCTTGGAAGCCCATGCTCAGATAATATCAGTCGCGGAGGGAAATGCAACTACAATCGCTTAGTAATGGAAACGACACAGGCCTAAAATAACGTTCATCTATAATAACACGCTTCAAGAAGAAGGGAATGACATGCGCTTTTTTCCAGCTGCTAGGTACTCTTCGTTGCTCCACCGGTCTATGATAAACTGCTGATGCATGGAGAGCGAGTTCTTTCGCAGAATGTTTGTAGAATCTTATTGGTATCCACGAAATCCACAGAGCAACAGAGAACGGCGCTCAGGTTGACGCCACGTTCCTGAACTTCAAGAAAGCATCTGACACCGTCCTGCACTGCCGGCTAATGAAAAAAATACGAGCTTTCCAGAAGAAAGAATCAGTTTTGAGAATTATTTGCAGAGCGTTGATGAATTGTGCAGGCTCTGACAATTGACGCTGAAAGTAAATAAATGTTATTTCTCAAAAAAGGGGAAATAAATCCCCTACTATACAACTACACTACTGATGACAAATTGCTGGAAACGTTGTTGTTGTGGTCTTCAGTCCTGAGACTGGTTTGATGCAGTTCTCCATGCCACTCTATCCTGTGCAAGCGTCTTCATCTCCCAGTACCTACTGCAACTTGCATCCTTCTGAATCTGCTTAGTGTATTCATCTCTTGGTCTCCCTCTACGATTTTTACCCTCCACGCTGCCCTCCAATATCAAGTTGGCGATCCCTTGATGCCTCAACACATGTACTACCAACCGATCCCTTCATCTAGTCAAGTTGTGCCACAAACTTCTCTTCTCCCCAATCCTATTCAATACTTCCTCATTAGTTATGTGTTCTACCCATCTAATCTTTAGCATTCTTCTGTAGCACCACATTTCAAAAGCTTCTATTCTCTTCTTGTCCAAACTATTTATCGTCCATGTTTCACTTCCATACATGGCTGCACTCCATACAAATACTTTCAGAAATGACTTCCTGACACTTAAATCTATACTCGATGTTAACAAATTTCTCTTCTTCAGACACACTTTCCTTGCCATTGCCAGTCTAGATTTTATATCCTCTCTACTTCGACCATCAGCAGTTATTTTGCTCCCCAAATAGCAAAATTCCTTTACTACTTTGTCTCATTTCCTAATCTAATTCCATCAGCATCACCCGACTTAATTCGACTACATTCCATTATCCTCGTTTTGCTTTTGTTGATGTTCATCTTATACCCTCCTTTCAAGACACTGTCCATTTCATTCAACTGCTCTTCCAAGTCCTTTGCTGTCTCTGACAAAATTACAATGTCATCGGTGAACCTCAAAGTTTTTATTTCTTCTCCATGGATTTTAATACCTACCCCGAACTTTTGTTTTGTTTCCTTCACTGCTTGCTCAATATACAGATTGATTAACATCGGGGAGAGACTACAACCATGTCTCACTCCCTTCCCAACCACTGCTTCCCTTTCATGTCCCTCGACTCTTATAGCTTCCATCTGGTTTCTGTACAAATTGTAAATAGCCTTTCGCTCCCCGGAAACAGTATCTACCGTAAAATATTTAGGAGCAACTGTCCAGAGCGACCTTAATCAGAATGACCACATACAATATAACAAAAAGTATGAAAAGCAGATGCTAGACTGATATTCATAAGAAAAATCTTGCGTATATGTGAGTCACCTACGAACGAAGTGGCTTATAAGGCGATTGTTCCACTGATTTTTGTGTATCGATCAAAAATCTGGGACCCTTACCAGGTAGAAGTGATAGAATAGATACAGAAGATCCGACGAAGAGTGCATGTTATATTACGGGACGGTTCAATCGTCGCGAGAGTGGCAGACGTTACAAGAGATGCGTTGTGCTTCACCGCGAGTTTTTCTATTAAAATTTTGTGTGAGCACTTTCCAGGAAGATCGAACAACATATAACTTCCTCCCACATATATCTCACGAAATGACCGCGACGAGGAAATTCGAGAAATGAGAGGTGATACAGAGGCTTGCCGACAGTCATTCTTCCCATGCGTCAATTGGGAAGGGAACCGGAAAGGGTGGATCAGTTAGTGCTACCAAAAATACCTTCCGCCACTCACAATTAAGGTAGCTTGCGGAATATGATGTAGATTTAGATCCAGAGAACGTGATGGGCAGGGCAACCGTTGAACACCATCTTTATAGAAGTAGGTCAGTTCTTGTGTCGTCTTGTTGAAATATAACCTCATAGACACCGCATCATGTCAGAAATGTACCGGCCGCTGGCCAAATTACCACCTTCACGACAAAACAGCGACAGTGGGGTGTGCAACCGATGGCACACCATACCATCAGAGCAGGTTCTGGATCAATATGATGATGACGAATGGAGTCTGGCAACTTCCGTTTTTCTCCGAGTCTCCACACAAAGTCCATCGTGATGCGGTACTCTGAATCGGACCTCGTCTGAAAAGACGCTATGGTGCCACTCTTAAGCCTTTTGAGGTGTTGGGGTACCATTAACAACAAGCTTCTTTATGCTGTCTCAAGTGAAGCCGCCGCAATGGACGCCATGCTGACAACCCGTGTTCTTTCCAACGTCTTCGCTCTGTCGGTGTAGGCACTTGACTTGATGCAAGCAAACCCATTTTCTGACTCTAGGTTTTTGACATGACTCTATGATCCTGCACAGTAGAGCCAACTATGATACCGTGCGCTATCGCTACCACCCCACGTCAGTCCAAGTTTACAAACTGGCAGCAGCCATATGACTGTAGGGCGAATCTGAAACTGGCTCTGAGACCCGGACTCCTCAGCGTGCACGGGTAGCGCTGCCATGGAGCCGACTTAAAGGACGCCGCACCCATCATTCTGTCTCTCAGTCTGTCTATTAGTTCAGTTACATTCACCTAGTCTAAGCACTGCCTCTCGGCCTCAGTTACTATTGCGGT
This sequence comes from Schistocerca piceifrons, assembly GCF_021461385.2. Classification (NCBI taxonomy): domain Eukaryota; kingdom Metazoa; phylum Arthropoda; class Insecta; order Orthoptera; family Acrididae; genus Schistocerca; species Schistocerca piceifrons. Next base: position 617,162,603 of record NC_060140.1, read on the forward strand.
AATACAGATTCTGTCTTGCTCGAAGACTTGTATTGGATATTGCTCTATATTTGCTGTTGGAACTCAAATCAAACAGTTTTATAAAACACTATGTGTGCATCTTATAATTTTGCTGTCTGCCACAGAACCCATCAACCTCTTGGCACCATCCAGCGTGACGACCGAACAGCTGACGACGAGGCTTCCTCACGGGTGTTCTATTGTATTATCCCGTCCTCCATATAAACAACTGGAGACAAGGAACAACTATGGTTGCTGCTTGGTCCTACTTTTCGTCAATGTGGAACACGCGAATCGTTTTGTTGGTTGTTTCCCTTCCCGCCAAGTGTATTATGCCTGAATAACTAGGGCGAAAGGAAAGCAAAGAAAATGGGATGGGAAAGAGGTACGAAGGAGATAATGACTTCCGCCCGCACAAAGCATTGCGGCATTGCAATGGTGAGAGATGAAAATTCGTGCCGGAGGGGGAATCGAACTCGAACCCAGCCATCTGGACACTTTTCCGTCAGACCTAAATTTCCAACTTCTGGCACCGCAACGACCCTCGCTTCTTACTCCCTACTCGCAGATTTATAATTTCCGTAAAAGTGCGGACTTTAGTTGTGCATCTGCGCTGAAACTTTTTCATCAAACAGCTGTCACGTCCATAGAGTTTAGATTGCGTGGTGTCTTTTCTATCTTACATGTCCGGCAGAACAGACTCCACTACACCACTAATATCTAGTATTTATTATGTGTAGTTCTTACAGAGTTTTATACATCAGCCACTAGCCGGCCGTTGTGGCCGAGCGGTTCTAGGCGCTTCAGTCCGGAACCGCGCTGCTGCTACGGTCGCAGGTTCGAATCCTGCCTCGGGCATGGATGTGTGTGATGTCTTTAGGTTAGTTAGGTTTAAGTAGTTCTAAGTCTAGGGGACTGAAGACCTTAGATGTTAAGTCCCATAGCTGAGAGCCATTTGAACCATTTGAACATCAGCCATTCTTGACAGCCGCATTATATCATTGTTATTGTGTATGTTTCAGAACATTACCCCAGCAACTGACTGTCTTTCTTGTGGTTCTCCGAGCACTGACTGTACTATTTTGCTGACTTTAATTCGTATTTTCTTCCAGCATAGCTATTTTGCGTACAAGTGTTATTTTTTGTGTATCTGAGCACGGCCAGCCCCCCCCCCCCCCCCCCAGCAAGAACAGTCGTTAACTCAAATTATTCAGTTTCAGGCTCATCTGACGGAAGGGTTAATGGAATCGATGACCTTACTGCTTGGTTTTTTTTTTCAAGCAAACCCTGTGGTGCCAACTCTAGAATCCGCAGACGAACACAGCAAACAGTGCGTGTTCCCTCACCTCCATTCCTGCATTTAACTCTCAACAAGACGAATTAGTTCGAATGCCATGCACAGCTCGTCACACACTTCCAAGCGCATATCATTGGAGTTGGAGACAGGCAACCATACTTCTCTGCAACTGGTCACTCTGCAAACTTTTTCCCAATGCCCGCCCTGAGACCGTTGCGTACGAGGAATTAACTGCTGCAGATGGCAAGTACTGTGATGAACACATTAATTTAACAACTGTGTGTTACAACCTCTTTCGCCTGCAGAGGCGATCCAATCAGACACATAGACGGAGGGGGCTAACTTACAAGGACTTAAAAGCCACCGTAAATTCTAGTGGAATGTGAACGTTGCTGTAATGATGCCATGATTAGGGACGCTATTACTCAAAGTTTGTCATATCCTCGCATCAAATGGTTCAAATGGCTCTGAGCACTATGGGACTTAACTTCTGAGGTCATCAGTCCCCTAGAACTTAGAACTACTTAAACCTAAGTAACCTAAGGACATCACACACACGCATGCCCGACGCGACCGTAGCGGTCGAGCGGTTCCAGACTGTAGCGCCTAGAACCGCTCGGCCACACCGGCCGGCTCCTCGCACCAGCGAATAGGTTCTTAGGTATTCTGATCCTAGTTTGAAACAGGTTTGGAAATAGTGGAGCATCAGGCCTCGCATAGTAAGGCAAATGTGGATTTAGATACCGTTCCCATTTGTACAGTTCAGAGTGAACGTAAACAGGTTGTGCTCTTCGTTCGCGTGCCGCGGCACGTCAGGTATCAGTCAGGCGAGTGTCGTATACAAAACCATTTTGCTAAGCAGCAGCCTAACGGAGTTAATCCTGCCTTCGGTGTTTCATGACACACAAGCGGTAGGCGTGCCAGGATTGTGACGCTAAGTGCTGTCATTCTGGCTAGTTCGGCAACTTTGTTTCCGTCTGTCCGCAGAAACGCAAGTCCAAAAAGCACTCTGAACATTCTCTATTGTATCGGACAATATATGTAAATGCAGTTTTATCAGAGCCACGCGGTGATTCTACTGTTGCTCTGTGTAAGTTAAGTGTAAAGGCGTAGAAGTCACAAACATTTTCCATCCAGCGTCAGACCAATACATTATATGTCACTGTGTGCACAAAATACATACGCAACTGGAACTGTTGCGTCCGTGACTCTTTTGAACAGAAGCACGTACGAATTGTTAGGCATGCTCAAGCTATGTAAGTCACAGTCAACTCTTTCTGCTGATGGGCATGACATTTCTGTACTAGGTACTTGCAGCAAACTTGCCACATTTGGTAAAGTTACAAAAGCTGTGTTTTGTGCTCCCGTGGAAACGAATATTTCTCAGTGTAGTCTCTTTCGATCTGCTTAGTTTGCACATCGAAGATAATGCTCGCTTTCTAAACTCCTCTATGATTACAAACAGGATAGCTGAACTTTGTGCTGAATTTACACACATTTTTCTACATGGTCCAGGAAACGTTACCAATTTCGAGTCTCACATTACCATGAACGAAAATGCACAACCACGGTTTTGATGTGCACTGTTCATCTCTCAAGTTACCAGAGATCAAGTGACGCAGTAATTCTCATCTTGGCACGGCAATGTTTGGGATTTCCCCTGTAGCAGCCAGTCGGTGGGCATCCCATTTGGCAATTATATAGAAAACTTAAGGCAAATCATGCTTATGTGCAAATTTGTAGGCAACGGTAAATCCATAGACTATGGTTGAATCTTTTCCTTTGCCACAGCCTGAGGAACTCATGGAAGACTGGCACAAGTCGCTCCTTTCCCAAGACAGAGTTTCCTATCGCTTATTTGCAGGTTCCCTTGTATGAATAGTCCCGTTATTTAAACTTTTGTGGATGGCCTCCGGCAGTGTGTCCACACCTGCAATTTCTTAATGTTACTTAGAACAGATGACTGCTATGACTGCTACACTTCCTTCTTCTAGGAAGTACATGGCCAACATCATAGTTTCGTGTTTTACTCCTGACAAACATCTTTCCAATCTCGGAAAATTCTTTCAAATGGTCTGAGACACTGGTTTAAAGCGTAGTAAAGCTAAGTGTTCTCTCTTCCAGATTGAGATTGAACATTTGAGACCTGTCATCATCATTCAAGGTATCCACTTCTCGCAGGCAGACTTAACCACCATCCCGGACCTTCCAACTTTTTGAAAAGATCAATAAACTCCAAGCTGCGTTGGGTAACTTTACGTACTACATTCGCTGTGCATCTTACAGCTCCATAGCATTATCTTCGACGAATGAATGTTCCATCTGAGTGGACTTGGGAGTGTCAGGCTGCATTTCAGCAGTGAACAATGCTTTATTGAGCAATTGCTGTTTCATACATTTTGATCCCGACAAGCCAGTCGTGCTGGTGGTTGATGCAGGTCCTCAAAGGATTGGCGTCGTTCTCTTGCAAGTGGTTGTATCATTGGAAGACCCGTTGCCTTCACATTCAAACTCTTAATCAAAGCACAACTATTTACAGACTGCGAAGGAAGCTCTTACTATCATGTATGACATGACCAAATTCTCCCAGCAATTGTGTGGCACAAAATTCTACTTGGTAACGAACTACAAGATTTTCACCCTATGTTCAGTCTTTCAGATCAAATCCCTCCACGCATGGCGCAACAGTTGCAGCGTTGGTCTCTGCTTCACTCCGGATGTCAGGGTGAAACCGTGTAGTGGCCAATAGCTAAAAATTCGAATAAGCTATCATATTGATGTCCAGGGATAGTTAAACATTTGATGATTTTCCCATTGACCACTGACAGAAAACTCAGGTGACGGCTACAGACCCCGATCTTAAGATTCTGTTTCGGTATCTCAATATTCATTGGTTTCATAAAATTAATCAGATTATCAGTTCAGTCATACATCATTATTCTGCACTTTAGTACAGCTTATCGGTCCAGCACGGTGTCGTCCTTTTTATACATACAATAATCAGACCCCTGTGGTTGTGTTACGGTTGCTTCAAATAGAAGTTTTTCGCCCTCTCTATCAACGCCATTGGGACATTTTACGCACTAATCAGCTCGCCTGACGCCATTGCACATGGGTCAGCATGGACGCTCAAATAGAACTATTAACCTCTGCTGCAGAAGAATTTTGAAATTTAGGTGGACTGATAGGGTAAGGAATGAGGAGGTTCTCCGCAGGATCGGTGACGAAAGGAATATATGGTAAAAACTCGCAAGTAGAAGGAACAGGATGGTAGAACATCTGTTAACGTATCACAGAATAACTTCCATGGTACTAGAGGGAGCTGAAGAGGATGGAAACTGTACAGGAAGACAGGGATTGGAATACGTCCAGCAAATAACTGAGAATGTAGGTTGCAAGTGCTACTCTGAGATGAAGAGGTTGGCATAGGAAAGGAATTCGTGGCGGGCCACAGCAAACCAGTCAGGAGAAAAGAAAAAAAGAAAACACACAGAATGTGCGGCATGTGCAGAACACCAGGTTCCTCCACATAAAAATTTTTCTATTGGTCCAAGCACAGCACACCTTGGCAACAATTGCATATTGACTTGGTGGGTCCCTACTAGAACTCTCGTTAGCTTCTTGCAGTAGCCACCTTAAGCAAATTTCCTTTCATACTGCTTATGCACTCCACCACAACTGCTCGCATTATCAAGACTCTGACATCAGTCTTTTGCATCGAATGTTACCAGGAGTGCTGGTTTCTGAAAGTCGAGCATAGTTCATATCAGCTGTTGAATTTCAGCAGTTTTATGACGTCAGTGGCATCAAACAGGTTACAATCACTCCGTTCCATCCCCAGTCCACTGATGAGGCGGAACGCTCTGTGAGAACTTTCAAGCAATATGTGAACAAGCTATACGCCTGCCACAAGCAGGAACAAGCTTTAGTGTTCTTTCTCTCGTCCTACCGTTCCCAGACAGACAACAGCAAATCACCGGCGAAGTTCTTGGCGCTGTCATCGAGTGAAGCTGTCGCATTGGTATCACCTTCTCGCAGGTAATGCCGAAAACGAACATTGCGGCTGTGTTGGAGAAAATGTGGGAATGCCGCTGGGTGCAAGCTGGTACAATTTGGACTCTTCAAAGCCATATATGTCGTGTCTGTTCTTTCGGACATGCCAGAAAGAACAGACACCACATATATATTTACGGCGAGATGACCAACTGATCACATCAGTGCAGATAAACACCACGCTCGAACTCTTACGGGAATTGGAGGAGTAATGAGGATGATAGTCAAGGGGCAATACATCAGTAATGTGCAGATAAGTTGAGAATCTTGGTATGGCGAGAGACGTGCTAGAGTTGTCCACGCAGTTGCGCTAACAACTCTGTCTTGATGGCGCAGTGGTGAGTGCATCTGCCTAGTAAGCAGTAGTCCTGGATTCGAATCCAGGCCTGGCACAAATTTTCAACTTTTTCTATTGATTTAAGCCCACTGGCAGGTAATGTCATTAAATCATATGCTTCTTTTCAAAATCATTCAACTACAAAGTGGCTTACAGGCAGCAAAACTGTACTACTACTGACGTTCTTCTTTCAAATGTTGCCAAATATTCATTGTATGTAATTGTTTCGGAACTTCAGACACACGTCACGTAATGTATTTGTAGTATGCGCTGCCGGTTGGGAGCGAGCGTTACCATTTCCCAGGGCCACTTCTGGTGGGACCAACCCTTCATATTTTGATCTGTCTTTCACTGGACGAACTCGAAAGTAAATGCCGTTGAAAATGTGGCTTGTATGAATGCTGGGGAGATAAGTTTCTTTTACCATCGTTCTATGATTTCTGTTGACATAAAGTACAAGTCATGCATTGTTAACAGAGGAAAGATACTCGTCTCTCGCTCTTTATTCAAGCGCCATTCGCGGCACAGTGTCAGAAAGAATCTTTGAACGTGTGTTCACATATGGCAAGATCTTTTCCTTGTCTTTCTCCGGACTTTGCATGCGCATTCAATGAAGGAATACTACGCGGAGGGTTAACTGGCACACCATCTACCAAGTAAGTAACAATAACATATTTTCAAAATAATCACTTTGCTTACCAGACGTTGCAATACCAAAAAGTTATCAGACATCATAGGGAAGAATATACACTACATGATAAACAGCGAGAAGCACACAGAAGGGAAGGACGACACGAAATGGAACTTCATTGATTGAGAAGGCTTATGATGTTATTTCGCTGATTACGAAAGCGACTGAAATTTGTAAAGAACGTTGGAGTATTATACCACTTATCAGTATGACGCTGCACCTTCTCTGGTCTGGATGTATGCACTGACGAAATTGGGAAGGGTATCATAAGGCCGTTGTATCCCAGCCTGAGGCAAGCTGGTCCTCTGTATGCTGGACACCGTCATTGGGACGGAGTTGACGAAGGAGCTGGTCCGGTGTAGACCAGGGGGTCTTGTTGGTCACAGGACTACCTCATCGTCATACAGACAGTTCACAGAGACATGTGACATGTGTGAACGAACACTGTGCGGTTGAAAAATGAGAGGTAATACATGAGGACGCAGAATGTTGGTGACGTACGATTGTGGCGTGGCCTGATCACACCAATGGCGCCCACCATCATAACGTCAGGAGTTACACTACCGTGTCTCTCCCAAACTGGAAGAAGGGATCTATGAGCAGGTCCTCACCATACTCACCGACGACATTCGTCTAGGGTGGTGCAGGACCACGATCCATTGCTCAACAAAATGCGATCCCATTTATCAGCAGTCCATTCTTCCCAGTCACGGCACCACTCCAAAGGCGTGTTGCGGCGTTGATGGCGTCCTACGTATTGGACGGTAATTCCCTGGTCCGGCTGCTGCTAGTCCCTGAAGAAGGTGTAGGATGGCACGAACTGTTTCAGTAAGTACATTATCTGTTGCCAGCTGACAGGTGAAGATGCGAAGCGGTTACGATGTGTGTGATACACAATACGGCCATCCTTCGTTGAGGTCGTCGACCGGAACCTTGACGACGAGTATGTCTGCCGTCATGTTCCCACGCAGTACAGTCAGACACGTGGAGATCCATAATGACGCAACATTTACTCTGCCAGTTGTTGATAAAGCTGCCTTATAAATGTAGGCAGCATCGCCGTGTCTTCACAGCGATCACTCACCTTCTGGCGCTGTTCATGGCCCTCATGTACACTAGCAGCCATGGTAACAACACTGAAGACGAACAGCACTAATTTTCTCTGATGACCGTTTTTCCTTCTAATCATTTACATACCCGGCGATGGTGGACACGTATGCAGAGTTACACTGTCATGTGACCACGTCTTGTGGGAGCTTCACTTTTTCTGTCAGGCACTATAAGTAGTCAGAGCACATGAACTCGAGCAATTCGACTTTCGCACCCACTCCACTGCTCTCCTCCAACTGCTGTCGACCTAGACGGATATTTCCGAAAACCTACGACGCTGACCGGTTATACAGCTTCAGAGACCCAGTGCCAGAATGATTACCAAGGAAAAATCAGCGGCATCACACAAAGTTAAAGTATCACGAGTTTAAGTGAATATAATCTGTTTCATGTCAGCTTCTAACAGCTTTTAAGACGACACTGTGTTATAGTAACGCAAATTTTATTGATTTCATTTAGGAAACTGTCATTACTCTCGTGGAACTGAACAACCGTTAACATGATCGTGTTCAGATGCGCACTACTGTTCCGACATTGTCACCTCAGAGGAACACAGTATCAAATCAGTTCTTAAGGCTACAGGCATAATTTACGGAAAATTCATTGCTAATACCGCTCCACATATTGTAATTCGAGTTTCTGGTTAACGCTCTGCGCCAACGGTAAAAATAAATTCGTTCTCGGGAAACTTTAAATATTGGTCACGCTTTTACAAATACTTTTTATCTTACAGAGACCATAAGCTAAGGACTTATGAAAATATATGCTGATAAAATGGAGGCAATGGCTAAAATAGACGCAGAATCAAAGGGGGTGGGGGAGGTTCAAATGGCCCTGAGCACTATGGGACTCAACATCTTAGGTCGTAAGTCCCCTAGAACTTAGAACTACTTAAACCTAACTAACCTAAGGACATCACACACACCCATGCCCGAAGCAGGATTCGAACCTGCGACCGTAGCTGTCCCGCGGTTCCGGACTGCAGCGCCAGAACCGCTAGACCACCGCGGCCGGCAAGGGGGAGGGGGGTGGGGAGGAAGACCATTAATGATCGCATTCTTGCACTCGAGGAATTATGCGCACATCTTAATATTCGGCGTCGATGGACAATCCACTTCAAACGTAAATACCTTTCAGAAGGCAACACTACACTGAGGTGACGAAACTCATGATACAGAGATATGCACGTATACAGAAGTCAGTAGCAACTCGTACGAAGGTATATAAGGGCAGTGCATTGGCGGTGCTCTCATTTGTACTCAGGTGATTCATGTGAAAAGGTTTCCGACGTGATTATGGGATTATGGCCGCACAACGGCACTGTACAACCTGGTAGTGGCTCCATAATGGTGTAGGCTGTGTTTGTATGGAATGAACTGGGTCCTCTGGTCCAACTGAACCGATCAGTTTCTGGAAATGGTTATGTTCGACCACTTCGAGATCATTTTCAGTGATTCATATGGTTCAAATGGCTCTAAGCACTATGGGACTTAATCTCTGAGGTCATCAGTCCCCTAGACTTAGAACTACTTAAAACTAACTAACCTAAGGACAACACACACATTCATTCCCGAGCAGGACTCGAAACTGCGACCGCAGTAGCAGCGCGGTTCCGGACTGAAGCGCCTATAACCGTTCGGCCACAGCGGCCGGCTGCAGTGATTCGTGGGCTTCATGTTCCCAAACAATGATGTCATGATACCTGGCTACAATTGTTCGCGATTGGTTTGTAGAACACTCTGGACAATTTTAGCGAATGATTTCGCCACCCAGGTCACCGGAATTGAATCACATCGAACATTTATAGGACATAATCGAGAGATCAGTTCCTGCGCAACATCTTACACCGTCAACACTTTCGCACTTATGGACGGCTATAGAGGCAACAAGGTTCAGTATTTCTGCAGAGAACTTCCAGTGGCTTGTTGAGTCCTTGCCACGTTGAGTTGCGGCACTACGTTGGGAAAAATGAGGTCCGACACGATATTAAGGATTATCCCATGACCTTTGTCACCTGCCGGCCGCGGTGGCCGTGCGGTTCTAGGCGCTTCAGTCCGGAACCGCGGGACTGCTACGGTCGCAGGTTCGAATCCTGCCTCGGGCATGGTTGTGTGTGATGTCCTTAGGTTTGTTAGGTTTAAGTAGTTCTAAGTACTAGGGGACTGATGACCTAAGATGTTAAGTCCCATAGTGCTCACAGCCATTTGAACCATTTTTTGAACCTTTGTCACCTCAGTATACAAAGCTTGCCATGGAAAGAATATGAGCTTCAAGAAATGTTTCAAAAACACTATTTTAGGTCGTTTGTGAAACAGATAAACCTTTTGCGCAAAACTACATTACCACACTAGTGGACCTTACGGAGGAAAAGGAACCGTCAATGCAATGCCTCCTTTTTATACGTCAAAAAAATCAACAAAATCAGGCAGAGCAGATTGCTGTAAATATAAGCAGTTACTTCACCAATGAATTTTTACGACACTGGACGCAATTTGTAATCATCATACCAGATTCAAACTCTAACTCGAAACTATTACAATCTGAAGAAAGCTAGCATCCCGATAGTGGGATAAGCAGGTATGTCTAAACAGGCTTATGTGTGGGACGTGAATCTACATTCATTAGCATTTTGTTTGTGAATTTACTACAGTTAATTACGAGACAACCGTAGCACAGACTTTGAGAAATACAAAAAGTTGACTGAAAGGCATTATTCCTAAGCCGTTTTGTGTACAACCGTAATGACCATTTCCGCTCATCATACAGGGTGGTCCATTGATAGTGACGGGGCCAAATATCTAACGAAATAAGCGTCAAACGAAAAAACTACTACTCGTCTAGCTTAAAGGCGGAAACCAGATGGCGCTGTGGTTGGCTCGCCATATGGCGCTGCCATAGGTCAAACGAATACCAACTGCGTTCTTCTTTTTTTTTTTTAAATAGGAACCCCCATTTTATTACATATTCGTGTAGTACGTAAAGAAATATGAATGTTTTAGTTGGACCACTTTTTTCGCTTTGTGATAGATGGCGCTGTAATACTTACAAACGTGTTAGTACGTGGTATCACGTAACATTAAGGCAGTGCGGTCGGTATTTGCTATGTGATACATTACCCGTGTTAAAATTGACCGTTTACAAATTGTGGAAAAGGCCGATATCATGTTAATGTATGGCTACTGTGATCAAAATGCCCAACGGGCGTGTGCTATGTATGCTGCTCGGTATCGTGTACGACATCATCTAAGTGTCCGGACCGTTCACCGGATAGTTACGTTATGTAAGGAAACTGGAAGTGTTCAGCCACATGTGAAACGTCAACCACGACCTGCAACAAATGATGATGCCCAAGTAGGTGTTTTAGCTGCTGTCCCGGCTAATTCACACATCAGTAGCAGACAAATTGCGCGAGAATCGGGAATCTCAAAAACGTCGGTGTTGAGAATGCTACATCAACATCGATTGCACCCGTACCATATTTCTATGCACCAGGAATTGCATGGCGACGACTTTTCACATCGTGTACAGTTTTGCCACTGGGCACAAGAGAAATTACGGGACGATGACAGATTTTTTACAAGCGTTCTATTTAACGACGAAGCGTCATTCACTAACAGTGGTAACGTAAACCGGCATAATATGCGCTATTGGGCAACGGAAAATCCACGATGGCTACGACAAGTGGAACATATAACTGCGGACGTCGTGTTGTGCCGACTCCACTGTAGCTGGAGTGGATTTTTTAAGTTTGCTTTATATGCCCGACTTCCCTAATGCTCCCGATAACACACAGTTAGATTGTGGAAGAACTGGTAATTTTTGTTTATTATTTAAATGTTTGAAAAAGCCAACACTCATCACGCTAAATGACGCGCCGGAATCTAACAGAATACTAATATCTTCATTAAGAATCTTAATATTTACCAAAGCTTGTATCAACTCTTTAGGTTTATCATTCCATTTCCCTGGATTCTCTAATAACTCTTCCTTGATATCTATCCCATTATTATATCTTAACACGTAAACCTTCAGATCTTTACTTCCTTCCTCTTCCTCGCCAGCTGCACTTCGAAGGCGAAGAGCAGCTGGCTCTAGTTTGTTGGGTCGTTGTTTTGGTGACTACTAACTTCGTCCAACACTGCTACCCGCACGTCGGAATTATTGTTTCTCCATTCATGATTACCGTTAATCGAACAATGTACTGACGGTACTGGTGCATATTGTTCCGTAGCGGTTATTACATTAGTAGGAGCTGCCCACTGAATATTTTGTCCATTATTCCACGGCACCCGCCTATCATGTGTTGTGAATTGCTGTCCCGATCGATCGTCATATTTTCTCTTCCGCGAACCATTATCCACATTATTATTCCCATTTTGAATCTGACCATTATATTTCTTTTTTACCTTATCCATACTCCTATTACTACGATCGTTATTGGATTTATCGGGTCCATATCCATAAGAGTTACCATTGTTATGGTCATTATTATAATCGCACTGATTATGGTTATAATATTGCTCATTACCATTCCTGTTAGACTTTCTCGGAGTATTCCACCCTTCACAACAATTATGTTGAGAATTACAACCGTTCAGTCCATATGATTTATATCCCATGTTCTTCGCATCTTCCTGAATCACATGTAACGAGTCGATTACGGACAAAAATTGTTCGATATCATCATCGTCTACATTTATCAATTTCTCTCTTAAACGAATGGGGATTTTACCCTTTAGTATTAGGATAACTTCCCTTTGACTTATTGGATTGACTAAATATTGAGTTTTATTGATACACTTCTCAAAGTATTTACGGAGAGTTCCTTACTTTACGTTATAATATTCGGGACTATATATTTGATTACGCAATCTATTTTGACGGCTCTGTGACCAATACTTAGACACAAATAACCTTTCAAATTCTTTACATGAATGACAGTCTTCAGCTACTTCCGATGCCCAAAGTGATACCTCACCACTGGTTTTCGAAATAATAAATTGTATTTTATCACGTTCTTCCCACGATCTGGGAAATGCGTTATGAAAGCTTTTTGTAAATACCATAGGATGAACTGAATTCTTATCATTGGTAAATGTTTGGAACTGTCTCGCTTTAAAGATATAGTGTTCTACTTTCGTAGATGTAACATATCCCCTGCGATCAAACTCACGATCATCTCTATATGACTCATCAATGATTATATGATTATAACACTCGTCTCTATTTCTCCTTTTTCCTGGAGAATCTTTAATAGAGCTGTGTTCAGAATACCTATTATACGTTCTAGGTTGTGCTGACCCATCCTCTGTAAGTGACATTCGTCTATCAAGCTGTTCCTGCCATCGAGGTAATTCAGCGATTACTTTATCTTTAATAGCTGTACATTCAGCCTTCAGTTGTTCTAAGTCGTCACCGCTGTCGTCTTGCGCTGAGTTTTGTTTTGCCTGTTGACACGCAGACTCGATAACTTCGTGCATTTTCACTTTAACTTCCCCAGCTGTATTACCTAACCAAGCAGAAAACTCATTTTCAATTTTACTTGATCGCTTACTAAGGTATTCGTCAATATACTCTTGTCGATTTATATGTATATTTTCTAGTCGCTCGGCTATTTGATTAACTGTTCGACTACGTTCGACTGATCAACACGCATTTCCTTCACTTCACTCTCTAAAGTGGTTACAGAATTCTGTAAAATATCGCTTCTCTCCTCAGATGATTTTAGTCCTATAGTTAACTGTTCTAATTTTGTAACAAAAAATTCATCTCTTTGCTTAATTCTACCCTCTAAGTCACGAATAGCTTTCGTAAGGATATTTTTATTAGTTTCAAGAATATCCTCCTTGAATTTCTGTTCTCTGAGCTCACGCTGTTTATTAGCTTCCTATTCTCTATGATCCCGTTGTCTATTAGCTACCTATTCTCTAAGATCCCGTTGTCTATTAGCTTCAAGGATATCTTCTTTGAATTTCTGATCTGAATCTTTCGACTGTACCAGAAAGTCAAATAACATCTCTAGGCTTATGTTACCGCGTGACCTATTAAATTTGCCAGTCGGTTCAATAGAGTCCTCCGTTCTTCCTACGGTCTCTACCACATCACTGCCTGATGCTTCGTGCTTATCTACTGGGTTAGGTTCGGTCATCATTGTCCCATTTACTACTGTCAAATAATCAACTGCGTTATTATCGAAATTCTTAACATGATTATCGTTATCAGTACTTATTCCTTCCATTATTGCAGTATCAATATTTGCTCCTGTTCTAGACCTTAACATATAAACTTTCTTAGGCATAATAATCACACTTGGAATCTCCTAACCAAATCTGTTAACATATCGTCTATAACCCCAGAAAAATAATACACTGCAATAGAAACTACAAAGTTTCGAACTTGCCTCATTTATCCACCACCAATATTAGTTATTTTAAAACATAATGGGTACTGTCCAATATTTACTTCAACCAGTGATTTCAGGCAAATCCAGATTTCACACGATGTCAATAATGTCTCTTACCTCCTCTGTACGCTCTCTTGCGTATCATTGGTTCGTACCTCTGTCGATCTGTCTCTCGTAGTTGTCGATCCGAAGTTGTGCTTTCCAGCATTAATCGTCGTGTTCCACGCGCGTAATCGTGTACATGAAACAGACAGTTCAATCCGGACAATTAATTGTCCACAGTCGATTAATACTAATAATCACACTTCACACTGCAATAGCCAATTTTATGTAATTTTATTTACTTTTTCGTGCCTCACGTTGGATACGCCATCTATAACTGCCCCGTCGTGTTGTGCCGACTCCACTGTAGCTAGAATGGATTTTTAAGTTTGTTTCATATGCCCGACCTCTAATTTCACCACACAAGTCTCCAGGGTTGAGCAGTTATTGCCCGATGACGACACGCAATACAGTTTGTTAAAGCGGAGTTCCCCGTTATTAATTATGTTTTTAGATTTAATTTTATTACTCGTACAGAGACTCAACGTTCCTTTGTTTAACAGCGCGTCGTCAAAATAAGTATGAAATGCTAATGTCTTTGCAATACATAGTGTCGACTATTGAGTTAAAGTTCGTACCTGTTTTGCCATTTTAGAGAAGAGAAACCTTAAGTGTTTCTGCTTCTATACTCTCAGTATCAAATGTTCACTAATTTCAATTTACTTCCTATCTCAGTTCAGTATTTAACACAAATTATATATCAATGTCATTTCAGAGATATTACGTCGGTTCCACACTAACGGAATAACACGTAATTGTCATTTAACATCACCTTTATTAATAATCCTTTTTCTTATGACGTAAATGTTAATGAATGATCACTATCTAGGAGGAAAGAGGGATTGATCCTAATCATGAGATAATTGCTTTTAATTGTTTTAACAACCGAACCACGCAATGACGTTACATTACGACAATGACCGCACAATGAACATCTCTTTGACTTTACCTTTTATACTCTGCTTAATTAAATTATTCCTAATTACACTTTATTCAGCTATTTAACGAAAACATCTAACAAAAAATAAAAAAAATTATCCCAACGTAAACATCCGTTATAACATCAGCGACCTTGGCGAGTTAACGTATGGTGCGGCATTATAAGAGGAAGGATAATTGGTCCCCATTTTATAGATGGAAATCTAAATGGTGCAATGTATGCTGATTTCCTACGTAATGTTCTACCGATGTTAAAGGGATATTACAAATGATTGAAGCGATTTCACAGCTCTACAATAACTTTATTATTTGAGATATTTTCACATTGCTTTGCACACACATACAAAAACTCAAAAAGTTTTTTTAGGCATTCACAAACGTTCGATATGTGCCGCTTTAGTGATTCGGCAGATATCAAGCCGATAATCAAGTTCCTCCCACATTCGGCGCAGCATGAGTTCGAAAGCACCGTTGATGCGAGCTCGCAGTTCTGGCACGTTTCTTGGTAGAGGAGGTTTATACACTGACTCTTTCACATAACCCCACAGAAAGAAATCGCATGGGGTTAAGTCGGGAGAGCGTGGAGGCCATGACATGAATTGCTGATCATGATCTCCACCACGACCGATCTATCGGTTTTCCAATCTCCTATTTAAGAAATGCCGAACATCATGATGGAAGTGCGGTGGAGCACCATCCTGTTGAAAGATGAAGTCGGCGCTGTCGGTCTCCAGTTGTGGCATGAGCCAATTTTCCAGCATGTCCAGATACACGTGTCCTGTGACGTTTTTTTCACAGAAGAAAAAGATGCCGTAAACTTTAAACCGTGAGATTGCACAAAACACGTTAACTTTAGGTGAATTGCGAATTTGCTGCACGAATGCGTGAGGATTCTCTACCGCCCAGATTCGCACATTGTGTCTGTTCACTGCACCATTAAGAAAAAATGTTGCTTCATCACTGAAAACAAGTTTTGCACTGAACGCATCCTCTTCCATGAGCTGTTGCAACCGCGCCGAAAATTCAAAGCGTTTGACTTTGTCATGGGTTTCAGGGCTTGTAGCAATTGTAAACTGTAAGGCTTCTGCTTTAGCCTTTTCCGTAAGATTTTCCAAACCGTCGGCTGTGGTACGTTTAGCTCCCTGCTTGCTTTATTCGTCGACTTCCGCGGGCTACGCGTGAAACTTGCCCGCACGCGTTCAACCGTTTCTTCGCTCACTGCAGGCCGACCCGTTGATTTCCCCCTACAAAGGCATCCAGAAGCTTTAAACTGCGCGTACCATCGCCGAATGGAGTTAGCAGTTGGTGGATCTTTGTTGAACGTCGTCCTGAAGTGTCATTGCACTGTTATGACTGACTGATGTGAGTGCATTTGAAGCACGACATACGCTATCTCGACTCATGTCGCCATTTTGTCTCACTGCGCTCTCGAGCGCTCTGGCGGCAGAAACCTGAAGTGCGGCTTCAGCCGAACAAAACTTTATGAGTTTTTCTACATATCTGTAGTGTGTCGCGACCGTATGTCAATGAACGGAGCTACAGTGAATTTATGAAATCGCTTCAATCATTTGTAATAGCCCTGTACTACAAGATGTTTCACTGCATGACAGAATGACGATGTACTTCAACATGATGGATGTCCGGCACATAGCTCGCGTGCAGTTGAAGCGGTATTGAATAGCATATTTCATGACAGGTGGATTGGTCGTCGAAGCAGCATACCATGGCCCGCACGTTCACCGAATCTGACGTCCCCGGATATCTTTCTGTGGGGAAAGTTTAAGGATATTTGTATCACGATCCACCGACAACGTCTGACAACATGCGTCGGCGCAGTCAATCCATGTGCGAACATTACGGAAGGCGAACTACTCGTTGTTGAGAGGAATGTCGTTACACGTATTGCCAAATGCATTGAGGTTGACGGACATCATTTTGAGCATTTATTGCATTAATGTTGTATTTACAGGTAATGACGCTGTAACAGCATGCGTTCTCAGAAATGATAAGTTCACAAAGGTACATGTATTACATTGGAACAACCGAAATAAAGTGTTCAAACGTACCTACGGTCTGTATTTTAATTTAAAAAACCTACTTGTTACCAACTGTTCATCTAAAATTGTGAGCCATATGTTTATGACTATTACAGCACCATCTATCACAAAGCGAAAAAACTGGTCCAACCAAAACATTCATCTTTCTTTACGTACTACACGAATATGTAAAAAAAATGGGTGTTCCTATTTTTAAAAAAACTCTGTTGATATCCGTTTGACCTATGGCAGCGCCATCTAACGGGCCAACCATAGCGCCATCTGGTTTCCCGCGTCAAGCTAGACAAGTTTCGTTCTTTGTAGTTTTTTCGTTTGATGTTTATTTCGTGAGATATTTGGCCCGGTCACGATCAATGGACCACCCTGTATATGTTTAACTTTCAAAATGTTACACCGTTTATGACAGTGCAAAAGCTGCTCTTGCCGATTCGAAAGATGCCTCAGCGGATGTTTGAATGAAGCTTCCTATTGGTATATATCGCTGCTACGAGGGCATGTTGAAAATAATGCTTCCCAGATTTTCTGTGACACTTCTTAAAGCTTTCTATGTAAAAGAAACTTTATTAACATTCTAATCTTAATTCCTAATGTCTACATATTTGTGTCTCAATATGGAAACGAACTCGTTTCTCCCAACGAGAGGCCAGTTTGTTGATACCGCCAATTAGAATGGTTGACTTTGTAGTCAGAGCCATCACTTCACTTCTGCTTGCACCGCTTCATCACTAAGTGGAGTCCTCGAGGGTATTCCTTAAGTTTTGGAAACCCTCCAAGCTCTGTCACACTCGCTTAGTACTAGCATTTCAGTTTTCTTCAATACGAGGATGAACAACCAAACGTCGCACATTTAAGATGTCGATACAATCATCACTGTACATAGATTCCATTCTGATATGGATTTCAATTCGAGGCACGTTTTCTGCAGTTAGAAACTCGGCTACAGCTCAATGTTTCTCACGTACCTACATAGTTAAGTAACATACCGCAATCTCATAAGGTCTAGCGCGAGAGGGTTCAACTGGCGTCAGCGAATCGGGAAAGTCGACCGAGTAATACTCGTGACATGTGATACCTCAACCGATATTGAGAACAGGAGAAAAAATTCAGAGGCATTTCTTTTCTAGGCGTCCTCGCAGATATTTGATAGAAGGAGTCCCACCGCATCGAATCTCACCTTCTTTAGTTCTACTTCATTCAGATTTTGGAAATCGAACTAGTGTTACAGTAAGTTCATGCAACTTGAAAAAAAAGCATTGTCCTATGACATCCACACCTACATCCATATGGATACTGTGAAAATCATATTTAAGTGCCTGGCAGAGAGTTCATCGAACCACCTTCACAATTCTTTATTATTCCAATCTTGTATAGCCCGCGGAAAGAACGAACACCTATATCTTTACGCACGAGCTCTGATTTCCCTTATTTTATCGTGGTGATCGCTTCTCCCTATATAGGTCGGTGTCAACAAAATATTTGCGCATTCGGAGGAGAAAGTTGGTGTTTGGTATTTAGTGAGAAGATTCCGTCCCAACGAGAAAGGGCATTCTTTTAATGATGTCCTTCCCAAATCCTGTATCATTTCGGTGACACTCTCTCCCATATTTCGTGATAATACAAAACGTGCTGCCCTCCTTTGAACTTCTTCGATGTACTCTGTCAATCCTATCTGAAATGGATCCCACATTACGCAGCAGTATTCTAAAGGAGGACGCACAACCGTAGTGTAGGCAGTCGCCTTAGTAAATCTGTTACATTTCCTAAATGTCCTGCCAATAAAACGCAGTCTTTGGTTAGCCTTCTCCACAACATTTTCTGTGTGTTTTTTCCAATTTAAGTTGTTCGAAATTGTAATTCCTATGTATTTAGTTCCATTTACGGCCTTTAGAGTTAACTGATTTATCGTGTAACCGAAGTTTAACGAATTCCTTTTAGCACTCATGTGGATGACCTCACACTTTTCGTTATTGTCAACTGCCAATTTTCGCACCATTCAGATATCTTCTCCAAATCGTTTTGCAGTTTGTTTTGAATATTTTTAGTATGGTGCAGCAGAGTCAGCAACTGTAAAATGTCCCCTGTCCTGTTTCAGAGGAAACCTCTCAGCCTGCAAGATCCGGACGATCATAGATGGTGGGATTAATGATAGCTTAGAGCTGCAACGTTAGGCGGTTATGGGGTCCTTAGGGACATCGCTACCAAGAAGGGAAAGAAGACCAATGTGCACTCCGTGTGCATACCGGGTGGAGTCATTCCAGATGTGGAACTGATCCTCCCGGACGCCATGAGGAGCACAGGGTGCAGCCAACTGCAGGTGGTTGCTTACGATGGTGCCAATGATGTGTGTCACTTTGGATTAGAATGGATTCTCTCTGGTTTCGAGCGGCTAACAGAAGTGGTAAAGACTGCTAGTCTTGCTTGCAAGATGAAATCAGAAGTGACCATTTGCAGCATAGTAGACAGGACCGATTGCGGACCTCTGGTACAGAGCCGAATGGAGTATCTGAATCACCAGCTCAGACGGTTCCGCGACCGTGTATGCTGCAGATCCCTCGACTTGCGTCAAAGGGTGGTTGGGTTTAGGGTTGCGCTGAATAGATCAAGTGTCCACTATACGCAGGAGGCGGCTACACGGGTAGCAGGGGCTGTGTGGGGTGGACTGGGATGTTTTTTTAGGTTAGAGGGTCTAAGGAAAACACAAGAATGGGTTCAGTCACAAAGGGTGCAGGACAAACACAGGAAGAATGTAGATGCAGGAACCATCGGTATAAGAGTTGTAAATTCTCGTATCTGTGTTGGGTAAGTACCAGAGCTCCAAGCGCTAATAGAAAGCACTGATGCTCAATTCGCTATAGGCACTGCAAGCTGGCTAAAGCCGGAGATAAGCTTAGCCGAAATTTTTGCGAAGAACCTAATGGTGTTCCGAAAGGGTAGGTTGGTTCAAATGGCTCTGAGCACTATGGGACTTAACTGCTGAGGACATCAGTCCCCTAGAACTTAGAACTACTTAAACCTAACTAACCTAAGGACATCACACACATCCATGCCCGAGGCAAGATTCGAATCTGCGACCGTAGCGGTCGCGCGGTTCCAGACTGTAGCGCCTAGAACCGCTCGGCCACTTCGGCCGGCGAAAGGATAGGCTAAACATGGTTGGCGGCGGCGTGTTTGTTGTTGTTAGAAGTATTTAATCTTGTCACGAAATTGAAGTAAATAGTCAATGGGAGTTAGTATATGCAGAGGTCATTGTTGGCAACCGCAATAAAATAATTATTCGATCCTTTTACCGACCTCCCAATTCAGATGATACAGTTGCTGAAAAGTTCAAAGAAAACTTGAGATTGGTTTCAAACACGTACCCGACTCATACAATTGTAGTTGGTGGTGACCTTAATTTACTCTCGATATGTTGGCGAAAATACATGCTTAATTCCGGAGGTGCACTTAAAACATCATCCGAAATTGTGTTGAACACATGCTCTAAAAATTATTTCGAGCAGTTAATTCATGAGTCCATGCGAATAGTAAACGGTTGTGAAAACACACTTGACCTCTTAGCATCAAATAATCCTGGGCTAATAACGAGCATCAAAACGGATACAGGGATTAGAGAGCACAGGGGTGTCATAGCGAGACTGAATATTGTAATCCCCAAGTCCTCCAAAAATAAACGAAAAATATACCTGTTCAAAAAAGCAGATAAAATTCACTTGACGCCTTCCTGAAAAACAATCACCATTCCTTCCAAATTAATAATACAAGTGCTACCCATTCCTTCCATATTAATAATATAAGTGTAGACCAGATGTGGCTTGAAGTCAAAGAAATAGAATCGGCAGCAATTGAGAGATTTATACCAAATAAATTAACAAACGACGGAGCTGAGTCTCCACGATACACAAAACGGATGAGAACACTGTTGCAGAAACAACGGAACAAACATGCCAAATCCAAACAGATGCAAAATTTCCAAGATTGGCGATTTTTTACAGAAGCTCGAAATCTAGCGCAGACTTCAATGCGAGATGCTTATAACAGTGTCCACAACGAAACTTTGTCTCGAAACCTGGCAGAAAATCCAAAGAGATTCTGGTCGTAAGTGAAGTATGTTAGCGGCAAGAAACAATCAATGCCTTTTCTGCGCGATGGCAATGGAGATACTATCGAAGACAGTGCTGCCAAAGCAGAGTTACTAAACACAGCCTTCCGAAATGCCTTCACAAAAGAAGACGAGGTAAATATTGCAGAATTTGAATCAAGAACAGCTACCAACATGAATAACATAGAAGGAAATATCCTCGGATTAGTGAAGCAACCTAAATCACTTAATAAAAGCAAGTCTTCTGATCCACACTGTATACAAATTCGGTTCGTGTCAGAGTATGCTGATGCATTAGCTCCATACTGAACAATCATATACAACCGTTCGCTCGACGAAAGATCCTTGCCCAAAGACGAAAGTTGCACAGGTTATATCAGTATTCAAGAAAGGCAGTAGGAGTAATACACTTAATTACAGGCCCATATCGTTAACGTCGATACGCAGCAAGATTTTGGGATGTTCGAACATTATGAATTACCTCGAAGAAATCGATCTATTGACACACAGTCAGCATGGGTTTAGGAGACATCGTTCTTATGGAATACAACTAGTTCTTTATTCGCTTGAAGTGTTGAGTGCTATTGACAAGGGATTTCAGATCGATTCCGTGTTTCTGTATTTCCGGAAGGCTTTTGACACTGTACCACACAAGCAGCTTGTAGTGAAATTGCGTGCTTATGGAATATCGGCTCAGTTATGTGACTGGATTTGTGATTTCCTGTCAGAGAGGTCACAGTTCTTAGTACCTGATTGAAAGTCATCGAGTAAAACAGAAGTGATTTCTGGCGTTCCCCAAGTTAGTGTTATAGGCTGTTTGCTGTTTCTTATCTATTATAACGATTTGGGAGCGAATCTGAGCAGCCATCTTCGGTTGTTTGCAGGTGACGCTATTGTTTATCGACTATTAAGGTCATCAGAAGCTCAAAAAATTATATTAAATTTCAGCCTCCAGTTGCATGAGCAAATAAACTTTACCTAGGTTTCGGCCATAATAATATAGCCTTCTTCAGAAATGTCACAATATAAAATTAAATTAACACGTGCCAGATATTGGCCTTGTCAAACTTAAAATATTAGTACTACAGTACATACTCGTAATATTGCGTCACTTCTACTAATGTTTTGTCGTTAGGGCCGGCCGGGGTGGCCGAGCGGTTCTAGGCGCTACAGTCAGGAACCGCGCGACCGCTACGGTCGCAGGTTCGCATCCTGCCTCGGACATGGATGTATGTGATGTCCTTAGGTCTAGGGGACTGATGACCTTAGAAGTTCAGTCCCATAGTGCTCAGAGCAATTTGAAACTTTCTTTTTTTTTTTTTTTTGTCGTTAGGTCACACCGACGGGCCAGACAAGTGGGCCGCGGACGCTGAGTTGTTAACTGGGCGCCGCGGGCAGTGACGCAGCGAGCTCAGCTGGTGATCGCACGGATGACCGTGTGGAGTAATACAAACCTAAAACCAGTAAATGTTAACTGAGAAAATAGCTTATTACAATAGTTCTGACTATTAATGGCATTAAAGCCATAAGTAACTGAAGTTACCGTTCCATAAAAGGCAAATTACATATAAAATGTGTACTGTACAAAAGTATGAATAAACATTAATTGATAACATTATTTGTTACAACAGCTACAAATGTTAAATGGCTCTGAGCACTATGGGACTTAACATCTGAGATCATCAGTCCCCTAGAACTTAGAACTACTTAAACCTAACTAACCTAAGGACATCACACACATCCATGCCCGAGGCAGGATTCGAACCTGCGACCGTAACGGTCGCGCGGTTCCAGACTGAAGCGCCTACAACCGCACGGCCACCGCGGCCAGCTAGAAATGTTACTGACACATAAACGATAATAACTATAGTACAGTTCTATGAGCGGCAAATGACATTATATAGCGTAAAGGAACCTTTTAATAAGAAAAGGCCGTGAGTTAAGGTTACCAGTGCCTGAGATGTGTAGAACATAGCTAAGAATTACCGCCTGTGAATGATAATAAGGACAATTGTGTCATACAGTCATAGACAGCACTTGGAACCTGTTTGTCATACATACCGGGGAGGCTTTACTTGCGGCCGCCTGGGATGTCTTTCGCCGCCTGCTAAGCTCCTGGGCGACCTCCAACTCGACCACAGGTGAGAGGGGTCAACCTCAGTGCGAGCAGAAACTGGGCTGGACACCAGTGAGGACAGATCGGAGGACTCGGCCGTGCTGGACGACCGTTGGGTCGCCACGGCCGACCCACAACGGTGGTGCCCATCCACTGCAGCCTCAAGCTGAGTAACCGAAGCCATCACAGCCTGAAGCCGAGAGCCAAGTGTCACCAACTCGGCTCACATCCGCACAGAACAATCAAAGTCGCTGTCCACAATGAAGACCGTGGAAAGCTAAACTATGCAGATAAACGGACTATCGGCACGCACTGCGTAACTCTACTGTAGACTCCCAGAAACCTTCAGCATTCTGTAACAGTTTTATGCTTCTTCAAAGACGTTTCACTTCCAAAAACCTATTCGTATCCAATAATAATAACTGAAATTATAAATCAACAAGCAAAACTGTGAAATGTAGGACATAAAAATGCTAAAATGCATTTTTCGAGGACAAGCTCAAATAGTTCCTTCCGACGACCAAGAAAAATGACACGCTGAGTAGTTCTATGCGGTTCCTTGAAAAACTGACGTACTGTTTGCTGAAAAGAAAACAAAAGCAACATTATCAAGTGGAGAATTGACTTCCGTAACTTTTATCCAAGTTTCTGATTGTAGCTTAAACTCAGGAATATGGCAGTGAATGCACGTTTGATCCAAGATATAAAGTGCCTTGTGAAAGTACTCTCGTACAAGGACTAGATAGAACAGTACAAACACCAACGTAATATTGAATTACGTACCCAAAATAAAATGAAGCGTTCTGCTAATAGATTTGTAAAATCACAGATAACTACAAAAAAAATTTATGTAACAGATATTGTAAACAAGCAGTTCCAATTACTTGATAACGGAGCATAAGGCACATCGCAGTGTTTTTTCCCTCTGTACTGCACAAAGTTGTTTGATAATATTCACATCCGCTTGGTTTGGAAGATAACAGAAATGCATTATTTGGTCCTCGTGCTGTGCCAGATTCAGTCGTGTGAGTAGGCCTGTTATCATCTGCAAGGAACAATGCCGTCCGCAATGAACTTGGTTATATTCAATGTTTTAATTTCCCTTAGGAAAAAAAACACGACCTGACCCATGGAACTATCACTGAACCACATAACACGTTTTCATTAGTCGACAGATCATACTTTGTTTCTCCTGCATAACTGAAGCATCTCTGTTTGCATTCTCTAGATTTAAAAATTTTCAAATAGCAATTTGCTAATGGAGTTCCCATAGCTCTGTATTTTATAGATACGAAGCAAGGATGTTACTATTCATAGAGTTGAGACGTGGCTCTTGAATCGTGGTTAATTATAAAACTGAGAAGTTCTGTTTATCTAACTGTCACTCGTCTGCTTGGAATTAATATAAACATCCCCTTTGAGCCAGGTCTGTAGAGACCATAGACTCATTATTGTTATCTGTATCATGCACTCCAGAGAGACTGTAAAATTCGTACCCTGCAGTTATGGAAGAGAAAGCTCTCTGCACAACACATTTTGTGGATCTTTTAAAATACCACGTTTGCACTGTAAACGAAACGCAGGGACTGCAATTAAAAAAAAAAAAAAGAAATCTATTGCTACGGTTAACATAAAAGACGCCACGAATACTTACCTTGGCGCTACATAGACACAGAAAATCAAGTATTGAAAGTATTATAAATGAAAAAGGATGGACAAGCAGAAAGAAGGTGAGAAAGGAACCGGCCGCAAATCACTGCGTGGTAGAAGCATTCCTGGATCTGCTGCAAAACCTGAAATAAAGCATTAATGCTAACAGTAACAGGTAAAACGTGTGCAGCTGACATGAGTGGACTTATATAAACCGTCTTCTATTTCTATGGGATGTTAAGATGGTATTTATAAGAGAGGAACAGCGTCTGCGGATGGAGGCTCTGTGAGGTGGAGCCAGGTTAGACCCGCCGAGATGAAAGCTGAGCGTGTCAGTACAAGTAATACAGGAGGAAGCTCGATCAGTGAGAGATTGAAGAGACGAGACAATTGGCTCTTAACTCAACGAGGAGGAATGGTTGTGTTCAAACAGATGAAAGTCCTTAAGGGGCAAGAGGAGCAGAACAACATTCAAATGGAGGTGTTATGCTTAGAAATGGCAAAACTCGTGTGAAAGTAAGAACAGAGACCTAGGCATTTATATGTTTTATATTATGGTAGAAAAAATAACTTTGAATTAATTAATATTAAATTAATTATTGTTAGCAAAAATGGTAGATTAGCAGTGAACAAATAGATAAATGTTATGGCCGTCACTGGTTCTAATCTGGCTAGAAGGGCAATCGTTTATAAATTTGAGTTCCTCAAACCCTCCGTACTTGATAATATTTGAAACATACCCTTACAAAAATTTGTGAATGATTCTGCTGATAAACCCCTTACGTTATTTGATTTTCAAACAGCTGAGCAAAACTGAACGTGCACAGACATTTCTCTCTTTACTTATTCAGATCGTCAGTAAACTGACATACAATATTTTTAGCACAACGCAATCTGACTTCCAATAATCCCTACAAAAGAATGGCCCTGACTAACAATAACCTATACCTTTCATGAATCACTTACCTCACAAAAATCTTCGTTACTCGAACTACTGCAATACAGCGAGCGCCAATACTGCCAGCTAAATAAAAGATTCTAACTACTGAAGTCACTAACTACTGATAGTCATAGGTAGCAAATGAAAGATTTCGATAGAGAACAAACAATGTATTTACCTTAATAGTGTTCAGAAGTCATTATATATATATATATATATATATATATATATATATATATATATATATATATATATATATAAGACTGGATGTCATGAACTGATATATATATATATATATATATATATATATATATATATATATATATATATATATATCAGTTCATGACATCCAGTCTTACAAATTTACTGTCTTTGATGGACACACGTGCAGATCACCCGCTCTCAAAACTCCGCCATCTCTCTCCCCACATCCACCACTGCTGGTGGCTCACCTCCAACTGCGCAACGCTACGCGCTGTTCACATCCAACTGCCCAACACTACAATAGCGACTATTTCAACAATACCAACCAGCCACAGACTGCACAGAGCACAACCAGTGATTTTCATACAGAGCGCTACGTGGCGTTACCAATATAACAACCTAAACAGCCTATTTACATATTTCCTTCTTTTTGTAGGATATGCCATAACTAAATCTAATCTTGATCGTTTTGCGCTCCACAACTGAATAATGTAAACTTTAATAAAAACTACTACAGCTATATTTCAGATTTATTTGTTAGGTCACAAACAGTTTGCTATTAAATGAACATCCGCGGTGACCGAAAAATCACAAACAGCGTTCGTAGATATTTACCACAGCATGACGCAAATTTTCCGGTGTCATAACTCAGAAATGTCTAACCTTCATACGTAACACTAAAAGGCACATGTTTTCTTACATCTACCACGAGGTAGAGCTCCCCACTCCCCTGTCCCGAGACACCAACTCAAATGGCTTAAGGAACTGCCTCGCTACCAGCTGGTAAGCGTGGACAGGACGAGTAGTGCTTGTGACACTGGAGAAACTCATGTTTGTTGGTACGGAACTGAACTGGAACTCTGAAAAGGAGAGTTTCTAGGCGTGGCTCTTATTAACACTATCCATTAAACTCGGTACTCACCATGCCGTAACGATCCTCTTGTAAGTCGTCTTCAGTATATCAATGAATTCAGTTTTCCTGCCCATATTTTGGTTAGCTGTTTTTCCATGAATTTTACTTGATGTCGTAGCACCAGTTGTTATTACTCTATTTTCCATTTCATATGCGATTTAGGCATGGATGCCCTCACTAAGTGGCCACTGGGAGTTTTTCCTAGTTGATGTATGAAATGACTAACACGACTGTTCTTCATAATAACACCAAAATTATCACAGACATAAGAAGATACGTGTCTTCACGATACATTTCGTATCTCTCTATGGTGAGAGTTATTAATCAAAAATAAGAAATCCCGTATTCGTGTTACTTAAAGTTCACAGTAAACATATTTTGATAAAAAATACCTATTCGTCATATTTATTTAAATAAATTTCGAAGCGTACATGTAGCAGTAGGAACTTAAAGGTATAGATGAATTAAAAGTTGATTTTGAACAATCACATCATACATTTCTGACAAGTGAAAATACGTAAGAATTCGTTACTTTTGACTTGGATGTCCAGAAAACAGTTCCTTTTTGGTCCACTATTTTCCTGGAGGAGTTGGAGAACAAGTATACATATTGTCTTTTGAAAACTACTACTGCAGAAACCGTTCTAAACAAAGCTGCAATAGAAACCTAGAATTAAAAGGTAAAATCTTACCATTTTCAGAACTGCCTGACGTAGCATGCTTATTTGTTGGAGCACAACATCACCATCAGTATCTCCAAAGGAAGTACTCAGGCAGTTGTCCCCACACTGTCCACCTGCTCCCGCCTGTCCCTTCAACGAGTATACACCTGTGATTTCCACAAAGTGCTGCAGGAACAATTTTCGTTAAAGCTATACTTTCCTTGTCAATGTCTAAGTTAACAAATTTATGACATTTATAATGTGAGAAGAAAACGCTAACAACTTTGTGGAACAACGTCACAGTAAGTCTTTATCTATGTATACATACTACACAAGAAAATACTTACGATTTCAGAAAAATGTGTGATTTATTCTAGAGAAACAACATTACAAACTGAGGAAGTCAGTGACACGTTGGTCCACCTCAGGCCCTTATGTAAGCAGTTATTCGGCTTGGCATTGATTGATAGAGTTGTTAGATGTCTTTCTGAGGGTATCGTGTCAAAATCTATCCAACTGGCGGATTGGATTGTCAAATTACCGAACATAATGGTCCAAACTTTCTCAATTGGGAGAGATCCGACGACAGGTTCGGCAGGCACGAAGAAAAGTAGTAAACACTCTCGCCGCGTGCGGGCGGCGGGCGGCCATTGCCTTGCTGCTTGTCATCGTGCTTTCCCAACCCTTCCTTGGCCAGCAAGGCCGCCGGATCTCTCCCCAATCGACTCTGGAACATTATGAGAAGGGCCCTCCAACCCGCCCGGAATTTTGACGATCTATCTATCGCATCAGTTCCACAAAATTTGGCACGTTTCTCTCAGGAGGACATTCAATCTCTATCAGTTAGTGACAAGTCCAACCACTGCTTACCTACGGGCCCAGAGATGGACCACCGCGTTGTTGATTTGCTCAGTTTGTCAGGCTCTTTTGTCTTGAATGGATCTTGCAGTTTTTCTGGAAATGAAATCATTTGTTTCTCTGTACATTGTAATGCGCCAAACCGTCTTCAGGAGAATGAAGAGTTTGTTGAGTTGTTTGTATAGTTTTCTTGGTTCAAATGGTTCAAATGGCTCTGAGCACTATGGGGCTCAACTGCTGAGGTCATTAGTACCCTAGAACTTAGAACTAGTTAAACCTAACTAACCTAAGGACATCACAAACATCCATGCCCGAGGCAGGATTCGAACCTGCGACCGTAGCGGTGTTGCGGTTCCAGACTGCAGCGCCTTTATCCGCACGGCCACTTCGGCCGGCCTAGTTTTCTCGTATTTTATGTTAAACTGTTATAGATATGTGACATCTAGTGGTAGAGGAATGCCGTGTCCTATCAAGTCAGCGATCTTGCAACACCCAACCGACTGCTGAATCGCAGCGTGTGGCAAAGATAACTACTACGATGCAGCTCGCCAGTACGAACGTTTGCCAGCGACTGCAAAGAAGAAACACTTATTGTTAACGAGAGAATTAGAATGTTATGTTTGTTCGCAGCGTATGGTTCTTGGCTTGTCCTTTTAGAATTTCAGCCATAGTATCCGAGTATTGTTCGAATAGTAAGCCTCGAGAAGGATTATCTCAAGAGTGTGATGAAATCGGCTCATACGTACGATACGTGAATTAGTCTGCAATGGGGACAGAACTCAAGTGTGTTCAGAGCAGTCCTAAATCGTTCAGAAAGATATTTTGAAAAGATTATCGGATGGTGCAGAAAATGATTATTTCGCCGATTTCGGTACAATGTAGACTCACCAGGTATACGAAAGGCTGCGTGATGTGGACTGCTAAGGCAGCCTGTCCACAGTGACGGGTAGCCGAAAGAAAGGCACGCGTACGCACACGCCGACTGGCGTGAAGTCTGGAACAGGATAAGTATTGAATTCTAATAAGAAAAGTATGCAGCTCCTCGAATACTTAACTTTAATTCTTTGTTGGTTTACAACGTTCTTCTTGAGACATTTATACGATAATTATCAAGCTACGTAAGGCTAATGGCGCCTTCCTAGGTCGTAGCCATGGACTTAGCTGAAGGCTATTCTAACTGTCTCTCGGCAAATGAGAGAAAGGCTTCGTCCGTATAGTCGCTAGCAAAGTCGTCGTACAACTGGGGCGAGTGCTCGTCCGTATCTCGAGACCTGCCTTGTGGTGGCGCTCGGTCTGCGATCACACAGTGGCGACACGCGGGTCCGACATGTACTAAATGGACCGCGGCCGATTTAAGCTACCACCTAGCAAGTGTGGTGTCTGGCGGTGACACCACACTGCGACTTACTGAAGTCTGCGATTAGCTTCTCCTAGCAGTGATTTAAGGTGCTTTGTGCTGCTTAATAGACACGCGATGGTAGGCGAATCCCGTTTCAATACTTTTTTATGAGATTTTCTGTTCGATGATGTGTGGCCGGCCGTGGTGGCCGAGCGGTTCTAGGCGCTTCAGTCCGGAACCACGCGGCTGCTACGGTTGCAGATTCGAATCCCGCCTCGCGCATACATGTGTGTGATGTCTTTAGGTTAGTTAGGTTTAAGTAGTTCTAAGTCTATGGGACTGATGACCTCAGATGTTAAGTCCCATAGTGCTTAGAGCCACTTGAACCATTTTTTATGATGTGTGTGAAGAGACGCGTGAACGCCAAGTCGTTTAGTTATTTTGTAGTTGACGATTTTAGTTATTTTGTAGTTGAGGCTTAAAGCAAGCCCTAAGGGATAGCAACATTGCATTGCATTATTGTGGTTGTAATGGTGTACGCAAGCACTGAGGGATTGTGACTTAGCAATATTTGCTTAGAATTTAATGTGTGACTTCGGCGTGAGTCGCAACATAGTAAATTTCGGAAATCTCGTTGGATGCACTGAATGAGTAGTCTTATATTAAAGAGAACGGTCGTTCTCCGTAATAGTTATTTGTTGAGAAACAGTCGGAAGTTTATTGATAATTTGATAGCTATCCCCCTTGTTCCTAAACGACAAACCAAGGACCATTTAAAAGAGAACACGCTAATTCCCTCCGAAAGAGATCATCGAGTTTTAAATATTAGTGGGTCGCTGAAGTGAACGCCTGAAGTGATTGAGCTTTGCCTGATCATTTGAAGTTCGTATAGCTGAAAAGTGGCGGTGACACTCACGTTTTTTGTTATATTTTTTTTAATTATACTTCCGCTTACTGGGGTTTTGAACAGAGAAAAAGCACTCCAAAATTAAACCCCTGACTGGTACCTGTAAATGATTTAATTGCAGGAAGTAGAAATCAGTTTTAAACTGAAGGATGTTCCCGACTTGTCCTTTATCCCCAAGCTATTACAAGAAAAAACAATCAAAGGCTTATTTGAAAGCGGACTAATACGTGGAATATATCTTTTCGCAATAAAGTAAATCCAAAGAACAATAAAGTAAAAGACTGGAATATTGGTGAAAGCAAACTTCAAAAAAATTAAACAGAATAAATAGTATTTTTTAATGAACGACTTGTAACTAAAAGAAAGTAATTAATCTTTAGACAAGGAAAGCACGTTTGCGCGTTATGAAACAGTGATTAATTATAAATGAAAAGTTATTCCATATAATTCTGAAAGGTTGAGACTAGCGAAATAGTTTATTATGATAAAATTTTACTACAGTCAAGGAAATTGATGTAGAAAGGCTACTTATAGAGGTTATCGTTGCTTGGCAACGAGAAATAAATAGTATAAAATTATATCTTTGTCCTGTGAACATGTTCTCCGATTTACGTAAAAATGTATAACGTTCACACTGATTGAGTTTATACACACTTATTCGTAGAAGCTTTAAAAGAGGAGCAACTACAAGTGGCAACGGATCTACATGACTTATTCATCATTTATGAAGCTATCGTTTCTGGTAACTACGTTGTTCGGGAATTATTAGTTGTGTTGTCAGAGATTGCAAAGTAAGCTACACTCTAGGTTCCTGTTACTGATAAAGTAATACATCATTCGTACTGCCTGCAGACTCTCGCATTTAGTATTTTTCTGGTGATTGATACCTGCTTTGGCGGTAGTTTATCTGTCGAACCTAGAAAACTCTGATAGATGCGTTGTTGTAATTGATATCTAGACAGCTATCACTGACCCCATTAGACCACGAAAAGTGTTAGTGTGTCCATCCTTTAGTACATAGTGATGTCGTACCGAGCTGTAGTGTGATTTATAGCGTGAGACGCTGGATAACAAATCTTACGTGACGTCGTTGTGTTAGTACAGACTTCACACAGATTAAGTCGCTGAGTGTAGCCAAGGTCTTGTTAGGACAACTTAATGTAGTGTTACAAGAGTGAGCTACATTGACCGACGTTGCTTTTCACCTTGCAGTTTTGTTAGAGCCTGTTCATACAGTGTATCTCCTACGAGTTAGTGGTATCTAAATGGAAATGTTGTACAAAGATGGCGTTAGTGGTATCGAAAGGGTGTCGCAGTACAACATGCACATCAAATCTATCGATTTCTGTCCCATTCGCATCATTCCTTCCAGGCGCGTCGTCTTTCATTTATTTCTTAGAGTGTTTTTCCAAACTACATATTTCTTACAGTATTTTCTAAAGTTCACAACTTACCTATTTCAGATCTACATCTACATCTACAACCACACTCCGTAAGCCACCTGACGGTGTGTGGTGGAGGGTACCTTGAGTACCTCTATCGGTTCTCTCTTCTATTCCAGTCTCGTATTGTTCGTGGAAAGAAAGATTGTCGGTATGCCTCTGTGTGGGCTCTAATCTCTGTTTTTATGCTCATGGTCTCTTCGCGAGATATACGTAGGAGAGAGCAAATACTGCTTGACTCCTCGGTGAAGGTGTGTCCTCGAAACTTCTACAAAAGCCCGTACCGAACTACTGAGCGTCTCTCCTGCAGAGTCTTCCACTGGAGTTTATCTATCATCTGTAACGCTTTCACGATTACTAAATGATCCTGTAACGAAGTGTGCTGCTCTCTGTTGGATGTTCTCTATCTCCTCTATCAACCCTATCTGGTACGGATCCCACACTGGTGAGCAATATTCAAGCAGTGGGAGAACAAGCGTACTGTAACCTACTTCCTTTGTTTTCGGGCTGCATTTCCTTAGGATCCTTCCAATGAATCTCAGTCTGGCACCTTTTTTACCGACGATTAATTTTATATGGTCATTCCATTTTAGATCACTCCTAATGCCTACTCCCAGATAAATTATGGAATTAACTGCTTCCAGTTGGTGACCTGCTATATTGTAGCTAAATGATAAGGGATCTTTCTTTCTATGTATTCGTAGCACATTACACTTGTCTACTTTGAGCTTCAATTGCCATTCCCGGCACCATGCTTCAATTCGCTGCAGATCCTCCTGCATTTCAGTACAATTTTCCATTGTTACAACCTCTCGATAGACCACAGCATCATCCGCAATCAGTAGTAATGAACATCAGAAGGTACGTAAAACAAAGGCATTCACGCTATACAGAACACGCAAGGTGTAACTGCTGTTGTGGTTCAGTAAATTATCACAGCACTGCGTTAGTTTCTATGCTTGTAATCTGAATCGCGCAAATCTGTGTCGCGTGGCAACTGCGAGAAAGTGTTTGTCGCTATACAGATATAGCAATCTATTGCGAGCGCTACAATTTTCTTGAGCTGTTCCATACAGGAATATTAGGTTTTTCACCCACCGTTCAGTGACAGTTGTCGCAAAGAAAGTCAGTCCGGTAATCAGTCTAATGCCTGGATAGATCTCAGACATATGGAATGTTTGGGAGACGTGTCCGACACCAATGACCGCGCACCTGGTTGGGCAGCCGGGTGTCGGGATTACGTAAGCAATTGCGAAAGAAGCTGCAGGTAGCGAGGCGGCGAGGTGGGGTGTGCCGCAGCCGCCGCTTCCAGCGCGGCTCAGCAGCCACTACTGCGGCGCAGCGCCAACGCTCCGGAGGACCGCCGCCACGCCGCCACCAGCTCCGCAGCTCGCAACTCTCACCTCGCACCTCGCCGCGGCGCCCACGCGGTGAGTTACCAGTCTCCTTTCTCACAGCCGGCATACTGGTCACAATGTTTGTTTCTCGTGGATTATTGTCACCGCGTTTTGAACATCGTTGTACAGCTAAACATACAATGTACACCCACGTACTCTGGGGCCACTGCAAATTGCCTAGAAGCAGGTACTGGAAATTTTACTATTATCGCATTTCTCGAGACTTTCACAAACAAATATCAATTTGAACTACTAACAGAGGCAATCTCATTAATACGAGGGGCACTCAATAAGTAATGCAACACTTTTGTTTCTGAAAGCAGGTTGGTTTTACTCAGGGTTCCTATAAATCGTATTATTCCCCACTCATTTGACTTACTCGGAAAGCTTGTATACCTTCGTAGTACAACTCTACTGGTCGACTTTGGGGCCAACGTCTTACTACATCAATAACCTCCCCACCATCCATGTACTCGTTCCCGCGGAGTGCATCTTTCTTTGGGTCAGAAAGTGGGAGATCCGTGCTGAAGGGTGGATGAGAAAGAGTAGTCCCATGAAGTTTTGTGGGCACTACCAACAGAGATGTCCAGCTGAGCAGCGAGGTAATTGATTATGATCCGTCGATCACCTCAAATGAGGGTGTCCTCACGTTCCAACACTGCAGGAGTCACAGCTGTGTGCGGCCTACCGGAACGCTTGACCTTGTCATGATGACAGACGCCTCGCCCGACGAATCACCGTGTTTTTGTTCACCGCCAGGTTCCCGTAGACATTCTGAAAGTGCCTTTGAATGTCTGTGATGGTCTGGTTTTCCATCAAAATAAACTCAATGACTGCCACCTGCAGTTTTCAACCAAACTGGCCGAGAAAAAGAAGTGTTGGATCACTTACTGAATGCCCGTCGCTTTTCAAGCCATTACTGTCTTATGAACACACATGCGGAAAGCTTTTAAATTGTTATATTAATTGTGAAAATTAATCCAGGGCACTGCAAGTTGTTGCATTGTGGCAAAAGAATACATTTCAGAGTAATACTGAGTTTACCTCAAACTGCAAATAAATTATCTTCAATTTTTTACTGTGTGAATCATCGTTTTCTGGATTACTAGCCTCATCTTCAGACTCATGTGCCTGATGCATACAAAATGTTTCAGAAATTTTACGACATACTTCGAGGGATCATAGAGGGGTCTTGAGGAACAAATCGAGAATTGGAACCCGCGTTCGGAAACGCCATCGAACGATGCTACAAAGCGTAGATGTTATAGGCGCTGGCACCTGCCACTGGGCCATCCCTTCGGCAGCAAGGGTGATTTTGCACGCTGAGGAACTGTAGTCGAAACGTCGGAATAAGGACTCAGCATATAGATAGGTCAAAGCAGCCATCGGTGAAATTAAAAGCAAGGGCGGTAACATTAAAAGTGCAATAGGAATTCCATTGTTACGAACAGAGGAGGAAGCGGATGGGTGGAAAGAGCACAAGAAAGCCCTCTACGAAAGTGCCATAAGAAAAGTAGGAGTGGACAGGGAAGAGACAGGGGATCCACTACTAGAATCTAAATTTAAAAGAGCTTTGGAAGACTTAAGATCAAATACGACAGAAGGAATAGATAACATTCCATCGAAATATCTAAAATCTTTGGCGGAAGTTGTAACGAAACGACTATTCACGCGGATATGTAGAAAGTATGAGATAGAAAGTATGAGACTGGCGACGTACTTTCGAAAAAAAAACATCATCCACACGATTCCGAAGATTGCATAAGCCAACAAGTGTGAGACTGTCGCACAGTCAGGTTGGTAGCTCATGCACTCAAGTTACTGACGACAATAATATAGAGAAGAATGAAAAAGAAAATTGGACATCGGTTAGATGACGATCAGTTTGGCTTCAGCAAAGGCAAAGGTACCATAATGGTAGCAAGACTAAAGAAAAATAAAGATCCGTTCATTGGATTTGTTGATATAGAAAAAGCTAAAAGGATATCAATGATAATATTCCCTGATGACATTGCTATCCTCAGTGGAAGTGAAGAAGAATTACGGGATGTGTCGAATGGACTGAACAGTCTAATGGATAGAGAATATGGACTGAGAATAAATCGAAGAAAGACGAATGTAATGACAAGTGACAGAAATGAGAACAGCGAGAAACTTAACATCAGAATTGGGGACCATGAAGTTAAGGAATTCTGATACCTTGGCATCAAAATTACCTATGATGGGCGTAGCAAGGACATAAAAAGCAGACTAACACTGGCAAAAAGGGCATTCCTGGTCAAGGGAAAGTCTGCTAGTATCAAATACAGATCTTAATTTGAGGAAGAAAATTCTGATATGTACGTTTGGAGCACAGCGGTAGTAAGACATGGACTGTGAGAAAACCGGAACAGAAGCGAATTGAAGCCTTTGAGATGTGATACTACAGAAAAATTTGGAGGACTGACAAGCGAAGGAATGAGGAGGGTCTTTGTAGAATCGGCGAGAAAAGAAACATGTGGAAAACACTGACAGGACGAAGGGACAGGATGATAGAACATCTGTTCAAACATCAGGGAATAACTTCCACAGTTCTTGAGGGAGTTGCAGAGGGCAAAATCTGTAGAGGAAGATAGGGACTGGAATATATCCATCAAATAATTGAGGATGTAGTTTACAGTTGCTAATCTGTGATAAAAAAAGCTGTCACAGTAGAGGAATTCGCGGTGGGCTGCATTAGATCAGTCAGAAGACTGATGACTCAAAATAAAAAAAAATAAAAAATTCAGTCATACCACTGATTTTTGCGTTTGCCAGTGAAGAAGATGGAGCTACTTGTTGCATACAAAGGACTTGTGTCCGATGAATACAGTGCTCTGTTTTCTCGGTTGACGACGGTTTGGACATGGGTTTCACCCACAGTCTTTTTTTTTTTTTTTTTTTTTTTGTGGAACCCCCTAAAATTTCTAGTCTTTTTCGGTCCACGGGAGAAAACTAAACCTCAGATGGAAACACATGTCCAAAACCGCTATCCACCAAGGCAACAGAACATCGCATTCATAGATGACAAGGCGCGTCTGCACAGCAGCTAACTCCACCTTCTCCATTGGCGATCGCAGCAATCAGTCGGGATCACTAAATAACAGACTACACTGTAATACGGTCCGTCTGCAGTTCGTCAGGGACCAAAAACACGTTTGTTGCCGAAGGGGTGGCAAGTCGCAGGCATCTGCGCGTGTAATTTTTACTCTCTGTAGCGTCGTTGGGTGACGTTTCCGTCATGCGTTCCTGTCCTCGATGTGTTCCTCAGCAACCCCTCTACAACCCCTCGAATTTTGTCGCAACATTTCTGGGACACCCTGCGTATGTATCAGGTACATCTGAAGATGACGCTGGTACTATCGAAATCGATCATCTTACATTAAGAAAAAGTCGAGGATCATTTAATTGCAATCTGAGATAAATTTATTCTTCCATTTTATCAAGCAACTGGGTTCCCCTGGTCCCCTCGATAAAGGAAAGTTTAAATACGTAGAATACAGTTATTTTTTTCTGCCTTTGTCCGGCATTGTCGCTGAGTCGGCATGGTTATTTACGGATTTGGCATGGTTAGTTTAAGGGGCGGCCGGATGCCCTTCTTATCGTCACCCCAGTACACGCCAGGACGGAATACGTGCACCCCAACTGTCCGCGTGTGGTGATATTCATGTGAAAGCGAGCGAAAGTTTTTTAACTGTTTTTGAATCGTGTAACTGTGGCAGGAAGGGGGTACGAGGGCGGTATTCATCTAATGGGTTGTTGGACGCTGCCTAAAAGCCACATCTAGGTAGGCCGACGCATCGACCATCGCCGTTACTCTGTCGGGCGGATTTGATTCGGGGCGTTGCACCTCCCGGTCCCGGAAGCGGCGCTTTATCGAGCACTGTTATCCGGGCCGGTTTCAAATATGAGAGTCTAACGCATATAAACAGATATTTAATAAGATTAACCGCTATTGGTATTTATGGCAATACTTTACGGAATACGTTGTCACGGTGTTAAATACGTGAATAAGGTAATCCAGAATGGATTACCTTACTTTGACCTTAAACGTTCCATAGCGAAACTCGTTGTATACTTGTATATTTACGCATTGCCTAATAAGAGTGAATGTGAGATTTCCTGGATTAATGTGTGCCCATAATTGGAAAATTGCTTTAATTAACTTGTAAATTGGTGTTTTTAAATTATATTATCTATTCATATTAGGAATTGTTTTTGTATCAAAAACCACTGCGGCATACCCCCTAAAATATTTTGTTTCGACATGCTGCAGTGAACAAGTACTCCAATACGAAATTCACAGTTATGAAATTTCTTTATCTTGATACGTTCCGAATGCGTGAAACACTTCATATGATTGTTTTACACATGTGTTTCAAGCGATAAACTTTTGTGTTGCTTGCTCGTTCATTTCGTACCTTGGTCAGCATTCGTCATACTCTCTTAGTACGATCGTTTATCCCGTCTGCTTGGTATCAGAGCTTCTGCCCAATTCCAATTACGCATGTACGACTATGTCAAGTGATGTCACAGAACACTGCCAATTAAATCGAAATCATCAGTCTGCTTATCTGCTGCTGTGTTTACGTTAACGTTCACCACTGTAATCCCTTTCATCAACTTTTAAAACATCGAAGTGTAGCTTTAAGCAGTGTTTAGAATAACTGTATCCAGAAAATATAGTCGTGGCTCACATACTCGAAGAAAATTATGATGTCCTGCATTAATCCAAACAACCTGATGATCGACATTGCTCTAAGCTCTTGATCGTTTCAGAGTTCACAAATCTTTGTTCGATTTTCCGTTATAGATAATATGTTACTGGTTGTCTGATAAAATATTTTGGAAGGTAACATCTATTGTGAGCAAATTTGGCCCAATTTATTCTCTCCCCCAAATTTAAAATACTTCACTGTCGAGGTTGTTCCTGACTAGTTATTTGAAAGCAGGGAATATTATACAGACTGGCTTACGGTGGAGCAGTGCTTATTCAAAAGACGGGCTATATTACCACCCTCCTGATAGAGAGTGTAATTTAGAACCTGCGACGGATTCCAGCAGCATTATAGGACGGAACTCTTTTCATGCTTTAACATCGGATAATGCTTACGTGTGTCACATTTGCTTCGTTAACAACATACATGCCTTGGCAGATGTTCGATTAACCTGCCACTTCTATTAATAAGGGGTTTTCCTATATTCCTTCCTTTATATTATAATAAGGGGTTTTCTTATATTCCTTTCTTTACATTTTTTAGTACTGATTCACTTCGTAGTTTATTTCTCGATATAACTTTAAGCATTGTTCGATATCATAACATTTCAAACAACTCTAGTTTCATCCTTCGGTATTTCCGATGGTTCACAGCTCACTTCCATTACATATTGTGGTCTAGACACTGTCAGCGACTTCTTCTCATTTCTGTACTAATATGTGATGTCTTTTGGTGGAGAAAACGGCAATCGATTGCGCCCATCTAGCATATCGTCTTCGCGTCAGACATACCGTATAATTTTATTTCCTAGAGAGCTATTAATATGGGGTCTTTCATAATTTTGATGTTAAGTAATTCTGCGTTCTACTACTGTTTCATCACATTAGTTTTTGTTTTGTTTATCCACTATTTACTTTCTGCGTTAAGAATGCTGCCCACCCCTTTAAACATCTCTCCTAATCTGATGTCGTATGTAGGTACTAGATTTGGTATCCACTTCCCTCGCACTTTTATTTGTCCTCCGAAATTGTCTTTCACTCCTGCATCGCTTCATCAAGTGACAAACGAAACATAGTTTTAGATAACGATTTAAATAACGAAAAGCTGCACCAGTTGCTTATTTTTTCACGCTTAGCGCAACACGTTTCCAGAATTTATTCTCATTTTGAAGTGCATATTTTGGGTGATGTTAGCGTGTGTGATTTTTCTGCCTCTCTTGCGTTATAGATGTCGTTTTGGGTTTATACTGTAACTGGATAACCGGAAAAAAGTGAATTTTGTAGTGTTTTTATATGCTAACCCTAGAAATGGTTTT
This sequence comes from Schistocerca piceifrons, assembly GCF_021461385.2. Taxonomy (NCBI): domain Eukaryota; kingdom Metazoa; phylum Arthropoda; class Insecta; order Orthoptera; family Acrididae; genus Schistocerca; species Schistocerca piceifrons. Next base: position 617,202,170 of record NC_060140.1, read on the forward strand.
TTATTTGTCTACTTACAGGTATTCATTACACAGAATGTCACATAACTGCAAACCAATACTTACACTGCTTTAGTTACCAAAACATACTATAGAGATATGAATACAAAATTGTTTCACAAAGAGTTTGTAGATAGTCAGAGGTGTTACAGCGTTTTTGGATTGTCAATTATAAAATGTATTTTTACCACAATTGATACCTGAATTATATATTACTTTTTTTAAAATATGAAGAAATGTAAATATGTATAAAAGGTTTTCAACTGTTTCTCCTATATATGACAACTGTAGTAATTTTCATAAATGTGTACGTTCGTTCACACTAAAAAAATGTAATCAATAATTCAGTCATTGTAAAAATGCTTGTATAACTGACAACTTTATATGTATAATGTAATCTAAAATCACTGTAACATCTCTGACTGTATACAACCTCTTTGTGAAACCATAGTGCTATAATATCTTTGTAGCATGTTGAGATACTAAAACAAACCGTGTAAGTGATGATTTACATCTGTGTGACATTGTGTATAATGGAGGAGGCACAATACCTGTAAATAGACAAACAAAGACACCGCTTCTAACATCAGTATATAAAAACACTCAAAGATTCATCTTGTCTGATTTTCTGATTCCAATATAGCCTTTCCAATGAAAGAGAAACAGAAAACCACACATTCAAACATCATCAAAAATGTTCACGTAAAGATATGTTCTTGCAAATGAGAATGAATTCTCGAAACGCATTGTGCTAAGCATCAAAAAATAAGTAACTGCTCCAGTTTTTCATTATTTAAATCATGCATGACACAGTTGCAGGCTTTCCTAAAACATCAAATATGATGAACGAAATTAAATAATTATCATCAACTGTCATATTGTCTGACCCGCTTCTTAACACGACCTTCTCTTTCATGAACTTTCACTTGCATTACTCTTTCTTGGAGGCTGTTGATGTAGATGATTTATTTGGTTCTGTTATGTAGTCTCGCTGATCTAAGAATTGTGAACACCTTTATTAATCCCATATTTGTCGAACGCTGTCGTTAGGTCGACAACTATAAAAAAGGCGTTCTGATTTTCCTTCAATTTACGACAGTAACTGCATGCAGAATGTGAGGACTGCTTGTCTGATATCTTTCCGCTTCTTGAGGAAACAAAAGCGATCTTCCTATTCTTTTTTGTATTATTGTGATTAACAGTTTGCAAGGGCTATGAATTTCACATTTATCAGCACGTATCTCTTTCGGTAATTTGGTGCTAGTGCTTTTCCGGAAACCAGATGACAAGTCAGCAAGTCGACAGATTTCTGTCACCAGTGCACATAACTTTCCTATTCCTACATTCCCCACAAATATTAGTATCTACGGTGCTTAACGTGCCTGCCGATTTGTTTGTGCTCATGCGATTGAGTGTTTGGTGAAACGGTGAGTGCATTACTGCATCGCCTTTTTCTGACACATCGCCTTCCTTCTTCACTTATATCAAGTTCAGAGGCAGATTTTCTGCATCTTACAGTTCTTCGGTGTCCTGGCATTTTACTGCGCTTTGTGCTACATTTAACGGCGGCATTATAAAGCTATTAACAACGACTTATCTGTCAGAGGGGATCTTGAGTCCTGTTATTCATACAAGGTTATTTCACAGAAGCGTCGTATCCCTTGTCAGTTTTTCCTCATTTTTTTTAGATAAAAGCATTATGATTACACTTGACGTACGAAAACCACAGTCATTGCAATATGCAGCTGTGTACTTGTCTAGAGACGGAAAGTATGTTGAGTGACAGAATGTCACAGAGCTATTCTGCAATGACAGGCCAAATACAAGCAAGACTTGCTGAAAATATATAAAAAAGTTTTGCAGCAATAGTTACCAGCAGGTTAAGGGACAAGGAAACATGTATTACATATTATTTATTAGAGATGAAAAGGCAAAATGTTGCATAAACATGAAACACTTACGTAGAGAACAACGCCTTTGATCTTTTCGCTCTTGTTACAAAATAGTCCAAATGCTTTACAGGTGGCTTCGCTCCTATGATTTTATTGAATATAAACGGATATATTAATGAGGTGTTTAACAGAAATCGACAATACTAACAGGGTGTATACATGGCCAAGGAAAATAAATTCCCGGATTTCCCGGTTGAAAATACACTTTCTTCCGGGTGAAAATACACTTTTTCCGTGTTAAGTGACAGTATACTATTCCTCGGCACTGTAAAACTTATCAATACTTTGGATGTTTATGGTTTTATACACTGACATAGAATTTCCCGGCACTTTAGAAAACGAAACTCAGGGGGAAAAAACACGTTTTGTTTTGGAAAGATCTTTTATGTGCAGCAGCATGTGCGCTGCATATTTTCGTGTTGCGAAGGTATAAATTCGAATTCCACCAAACACAGCATGATACTTTCCGAAGCATTGAAATCGAGATTGCGACACGCTTTTGCGAGCCAATCATAGCTCATGTCACTTGATCTCGCCAGCTGAAGACAGCATAGGACACGTGATATAGTCAGCCAGTAGCAATATCGCTCTTAAGTAGAAATGTTAATATTTTAAGTTAATATACATAGTGTTGCCACAAGAAAAACAAAGCTTTCACATAGAATATTGGTCTCTAAGATTAATAAGCCGCAAGAGAATCTAAACTTCCACATATAATGTCGATCTTTTTTTGCGCGTGTTACACTTTAAGATACATCACACAATTGCGCCAGTAAATTTTTTAATAACGACATAAATGGCTGATCTTCTGGGCTCGAAACTCTTCTAGATGGTCATCCTCAAAGAGTGGATTTTTAAATGAGAGTCAAACGCTCTGTGATTTCAGAAATTCATCGTACATTCTAGCACACAGTTCATCTTGCGTAAAAGGAAATTTACTTTTAAAGTAACGCTTTTCGAACTACCATTCGCAATATTTTCCCGTGACCTGTTAGAAACTGGTTCGTTTGAGCAGTTTCCAGAGAGCGCCAGGTAAAAGGCGTCACTGCGCATGCGCAGCTACGATGACGCAGGAAGCCCTTATGTTCTCACTTGTAAAATATTAAAAGATCTTGCATTATGCCATAAAAGAAACAAGACATCAGATGATACTTCAAGTGCATCGGAATTTTATGAACCGTACTAAAATGCGTAATTCGGCTTAAAGTGCACATTCATAAGTCCAGACTCGGATGTAAGTTTTTTTGAGTACCACTACTGTATTATCTCTTGTTTGGTTCTTTATTATGGCATAATGCCATACGGGTTAGAAGATAGAAAACGTGCACTTGAAATGCAGCGAACAGTTGAAACTAGCCAACAGTGTGAAATTAAACAATAATTTCAAATAAATTGACTACCTCAGCGCAAAAGATTAATAAAAGCCAAATCTCTTTAGCAAACCGACAGAAATAATTTCATTTTGCTGCGGGGCGATTAATGCTTGACTGTCAGAAAGGTTGAAATAAAACCTGAAACTAATGACATATTTTAGCCTTCCGTAACTATGCGAACGTATTTTAATTCATTTGATAGCTCCCGGCCACAGAAATACGTTTTGTTTCCATTTAATGTGAGAGCTATAAATGAAGAGGAAACAGCAAAATCAGTAAACGTAAACACACGTCACGTGAAGACTACCAACCTCCCCACTACATCTCCGACTGCTCTGTGCATCAGCCCCGGATCTACGATATTTCCGAACCGGGGCAATACTAGATAGTGGCGCCCAGTCGCAGTTCTGTAGCCAGATGCGCGAGAAGGTACTATTCATACGCGACTCAACTGCGCATGCACAAGAGCCCGCCCGCAACTGCTCAAACGAATCTAATGTAAATAGCTGTCGCGTCACGCTCATCGGATGCAATTTGTTATTAGGAAGCATTGCATAGTCTTTATAAAGCCTCTGACACACTTTGCTGTTGGCAGACGCTTGTATGAGCACTGTGTATTGTTGTTGTATATGGCACATTTTCTTTGCGACTTAAGTTTTATTTTCGTTTTTCTTTCTCTTGTTCATGTTTTCTTGCTGCAGTATTATTCTGCAGAAGTGGGATACAGTAATATCCTTTGTTAGAGTAATGGTTCTTACCAGTCAAAATCACAAAACTTTCACTGAAAACTGAAACAATGAAAAATTCCCGGAATTGTAAAAAATTCCCGGGGTTTTCCCGGTTTTCTCCCGGATGAAAAAATTCCCGGGTTTTTCGCGGATCTCCCGGTTGTCCCGGGTCGTATACACCCTCTAATAACTATACCGGCGCATTTTGTCTAGTGTTTCGACAGATACTTGCAACTTTTTTTCTGCATTGTGTAGTAGGAGTCTGCCCAATCAAATAGTGCTTATCACTTTTTTCATGCGACGCGCAGTGTCTACGGAGCATGTTTCTCGTTTGAAACAAAATTATTTATAAACCGGAACTTTACGTGCCCATTCGATAGAGCGGCCCCACATTGGTCTACTGCGATACTTGTTTTTATCGATATATATTACCAGAACAGTAAAACATGAAGAACAGCTAGTAATCCGGTAGCGACTCAGTAGCGCTATATGCTTGGCGGTAGCAGTCAGCATGGGTCAAGACAATGCCGTCACTACTGGAGTTTTACTGTCCTTGTTAATACGCATCGATAGCACAAATATAGCACTAGACCAATCTGGGGCCGCTGCTGAACGATACATAGAATTCCGCTTTATTTGTTTTATTGTTTTGATACCAAACAAACCGACGCTTTCTGACTACACTGGGTTGCTCATGAAAGGAGCACTATTTCTTTGGGATGATTCCAGCTACACAATGAAAAAATTTAATTACAGATATCTGCTGAAACACCAGGGAAAATGACCCGGACGATTCTTAGAAGAGGCACATTGTACTACTTCCCTTAACGCACACAAGCTACCATTAACAGCAAGATGTGTACGAGAGCTCACAGGCTTCACTTCTAACTGGCTTTCTTCAGCACTTATCCTCAAAATGGAGTACAATATGTAAATGGTAAATATTAAAACGTTCTGTCTTGTTGTCCTCTTTATTAGGGCGTGGGGTGCTCTGTGGCACCTGTGGAAAATTTTATTCGACGTTATGGAAGGATTACTTGTGCCACTGAAGGTATTTTTAATCAAGTAAATGGTGTAAGTAGTTTCCTCCGTCTTCGATTATTAGTTTGTCAAAAGAACCGGTCAACTGTCGATGTGTTAAGAGCGAAATGTCCATGCAGATGTATTAATTTCCTCTAACACATCGAGACTAATTAGCAGCTAAACTGATGAATTACTTTGTCACTGGGATCCAAAGAAGGTTTGTTTTTGAATTCTAAAACGGTCGTATCTGAAGGAGTAGCTCTTAAACAAAAACTGTAAATTCTGTAATCCTTGGCCTCAGGCGCTTTGGTCCAATGTATTCGTGAATGATCTTCCCTTCATTCACTCAAGTTTCTTATATTCGCTTTCCTACAAAAGGGAACTTCTAAAGATAGTAATACAGTAATTCAGTTAAGCGTTTTGTAGGAAATGTCCCGGGGCCGGTATGTAGCAAGTTCCATTTGCATCTTTATTTCGAGAATAATACCCGTGTTTAGGCAGTGAACTTGTCTCTCTCTCTCTCTTTCTTTAGTGTTCAACCCTGGGGTTGGTTTGCAACAGCACGCCATTTCCCTCTCCTGCCTGCCTTCCTCTGCATCCCACATCACTGACAGTCTACTGCCTGTATGACATCCTCGGTCGTCTCCGGCGCTTCTTTCCCCTAATAGCTACTTCTGCTATAGATCCAGTAATGTTATTATGTCTCAAATTGAGTCTTACGAGTTAGTCTCTTCTTATTCGGATGTGTATTCACAGACATCTGATTTCCTGTACTCTCAGAACCTACTGATTGGTAACTCTGTGTTATTTAAGTGATCTTCATCATGCTTGTGTAGCACCAAATCTCCAAGGTGTCTAGTTGTCTTCTCTCTTTTTTACCTATTGACCCAGTTTCACACCCGTGTAGTGCCAAACTCCAAACAAATGGTTTCATGACCCGTTTCCGTATTTCCAGACTGATGTTCTTACTGGTAAGTTCTTAATAAAATTAAATGAAATTTTAGCCTGCTGGATACTACTTACAATTGCCTTCTCGCTTTACCATCTCTTGTGATCCTGCTTTCCAAATAGGTAAATTCCTCCACCACTTCTAGCTCGTCTCTTCCGTTTCTTATTCTTAAAGGTTCATACTGGTCTTAAGCACTGCATACCATTACTGTAATCTTTCGCTTGTTTATTCTAATACCATGTCGACTGTAGAAAATTAGTATCTATTATGCGGAGAACATTCTCTAGAGCTCCTTTCATCATCGTGATTATAGCAAAATCGTCTTTGTAAACGTTGCACGTCCGTCTTCTACCCATTAATTTTGATCCTGATCTCAGCAGTTTTACGAACTTCCTGGATGTAAGCGCCGAATATAAGAGGAGAAAGAGTACATCCTTGTCTGACGCCTTTTCTGATTTTTGCTAACTTGTCTAGCTGTGTTTAAAATTACCTAGGTTTCCATTGTTCGTGGAGACTTTATCACTTCAGTCTTTCCCGCGTCAAGAGGGAGCAAGAAAACTTGCCTTACGCGTTACTGTATTGCGGCTGGTGCCGTTGCTATTTGGCTCATTAGCGGCTGGTGGCACACCGCAGGTTTCTCGCTGAGCTCCATTATCGCCCGCTATTGTCGCGCCGCACGTCATTATCGGGGCGGTGAAAAGCGAGCTTTTGTCACCGTCTGGCACGGTGTCTGTTGTTCCGCTGGCCGCCGTGCGGTCCCGCGCAGCCCTATTGTCTCAGGCGCCGAGCTTGTACGCCCACCGCAGCATCCGCAATTGAGGTGTGACTCACGAACAGTTCTTCGGAGCTTATTTACATATACACCTCGAAGGCGCTACATCGAGTGGGTTGGCAAGGTCAACAGCAGCATAGCTGTCTCAGTCAATATGACGCAGACCAACGTCTCACGGTTCAGACGCAGAGCGTCTTTTGCTGGGATGGCGGTTATCGCTGAAAAAACCGGTTATCGTTTATACGTTTTTTTTTTCACTTCAGTTTTAACCTGACAATTAAAACCGCTAAAATTCGTTTCTGAAATAACCGATTTTTGGTTTTGTATTTCTATTATTTCCTGTAATAAACGTAGAAATCAAGCAAAGATTGAAAAATTTTGATTCTCACAGTTTCAAGACTCAAAATCAAAATCTTAAGTTAAATAGGTTAATAAAAGAAAATTTAGTCCTTCCACTGTTCGCTGCTTTTGTCGAAAAGTAGTGTGGATGAATACTACACTACTGGCCATTAAAATTGCTACACCACGAAGATGACGTGCTACAGACGCAAAATTTAACCGACAGGAAGAAGATGCTGTGATATGCAAATGATTAGCTTTTCAGAGCTTTCACACAAGGTTGGCGCCGGTGGCGACACCTACAACGTGCTGGCATGAGGAAAGTTTCCAACCGATTTCTCATACACAAACAGCAGTTGACCGGCGTTGCCTGGTGGAACGTTGTTGTGATGCCTCGTGTAAGGAGGAGAAATGCGTACCATCACGTTTTCGACTTTGATATAGGTCGGATTGTAGCCTATCGCGATTGCGGTTTATCGTATCGCGACATTGCCGCTCGCGTTGGCAGAGATCCAATGACTGTTAGCAGAATATGGAATCGGTGGGTTCAGGAGGGTAATACGGAACACCGTGCTGGATCCCAACGGCCTCGTGTCACTAGCAGTCGAGATGACAGGCATCTCATCCGCATGGCTGTAACGGATCGTGCAGCTACGTCTCGATTCCTGAGTCAACAGATGAGGACGTTTGCAAGACAACAACCATCTGCACGAATAGTTCGACAACGTTTGCAGCAGCGTGGACTACGAGTTCGGAGACCACGGCTGCGGTTACTCTTGACGCTGCATCACAGATAGGAGTGCCTGCGATGGTGTACTCAACGACGAACCTGGGTGGACAAATGGCAAAACGTCATTTTTTCGGACGAATCCAGGTTCTGTTTACAGCATCATGGTGGTCGCACCGTGTTTGGCGACATCGCGGTGAACGCACATTGGAAGCGTGTATTCGTCATCGCCATACTGTCGTATCACCCTGCGTCATGGCATGGGGTGCCATTGGTAACAAACCTCGGTCACCTATTGTTCGCATTGACGGCACTTTGAACAGTGGACGTTACATTTCAGATGTGTTACGACCCGTGGCTCTACCCTCCATTCGATCCCTGCGAAACCCTACATTTCAGCAGGATAATGCACGACCGCATGTTGCAGGTCCTGTACGGGCCCTTCTGGATACAAAAAATGTTCGACTGCTGCCCTGGCCAGCACATTCTCCAGATCTCTCACTAATTGATAACGTCTGGTCAATGGTGGCCGAGCAACTGGCTCGTCACAATACGCCAGTCACTACTCTTGATGAACTGTGGTATCATGTTGAAGCTGCATGGGCAGCTGTGCCTGTGCACGCCATCCGAACTCTGTTTGTCTCAATGCCCAGGCGTATCAGGGCAACGCCGACTTAAAGGAAGGCCTCGTCGCTTGTCGGTGACGTCACGTCAGCTAGGCACGGCGAACGCCAGGTCTGTTGCAGGCAGAAACGCCTGGGCGTGCTTATCATAATAAATCTCTTATTTTTGGACAATATGTTTGGTGTTGTTTTGGATTCTCCAGTTTTATTTAGATGAAAGATTTTCTTACTATCGTAAAGCTACAAATGAAGATCATAGTTCTGTATTACTGAATCCTGTCGAAACAAACGTAGATCAATATGAGAAGATGCTTTGCCCCATTACAAGCATCGGAAATTTTACATTCAAGTAACTATATTTTCTTGACCCATTTTCTTATCGAAACTTACCCCAACCCCCTTACAATGAACTCGTTTCTTTTATTTATTTATTTATTTTCGTTTGACATCGTCACTGGAAATGTGAACTAATTTCCATGTGTAAATGTCCAACTGTTGCCAGTCATTAGATTACAGTTGTTTTCAACGTAAGGAATTCTAAACAGGAAACAAATAGCTTCATACATCGAAAACACTGCTGAGCTTAAACTTTTTTAACATGCACATTAGAAAAGATAAATATTCTCCTCCTGCAACTGAAAGGAGAAACTTTATAAGATAAAAAATTTGTATTTGATACAAGTATCTCTCTTTTGTCTCTTCTTCTGTCCCCCACCCCGTCCCCCAACGTGTACAATCGCAAGATATTTCATTGACATTCAGTGCTCCTCAGCCCATAGTCAACCCAGATACCTAAAGAAGAGCACCAATATGTTCACAGTTTCTTACAAAAGGAACCCAGTACAAACGTAACTTCCCCAGCTTTACAAATAAGGTAAAGAAGCACGAATTCTGTTGCTGCTGGACCATGAAGTTGTTTTTGTATGTCAGTCCTTAAAACAGGCGGAAGTTTAAGTTCAGGAGTATACTATTTGTTAAGAAGTGTAATGAATTGCACAATTAATTGATTGCAGAAATCTCTCAGAACAATGTGTGCGTGTCAACTACCGAAAATAGTTTCACATTTTCCTGTGTCAGAGAGGGAGACATCACCATTATGAGTATGCCTGCAACAGACCTGGCGTTCGTCGTGCCTAGCTGACGTGACGTCACTAAAAAGCGCCGGGGCCTTCCTCTGAGTCGGTGTTGATCAGGGCCGTTATTACGGCTAGAGGTGGTTGTTCTGGGTACTGATTTCTCAGGAACTATGCACCCAAATTGCCTGAAAATGTAATCACATGTCAGTTCTAGTATAACAAATGGTTCAAATGGCTCTGAGCACTATGGGACTCAACTGCTGTGGTCATAAGTGTCCGGATGATGCAGTAGTTAAATGCAACTCTCTAGTGAACGGGAGACCTCGCTTCAAATGGCTCTGAGCACTATGGGACTTAACTTCTGAGGTCATCACTCCCCTAGAACGTAGAACTACTTAAACCTAACTAACCTAAGGACATCATACACATCCATGCCCGAGGCAGGATTCGAACCTGCGACCGTAGCGGTCGTGCGGTTCCAGACTGTAGCGCCTTTAACCGCTCGGCCACTCCGGCCGGCCTCTAGTATAACATATTTGTCCAATGAATACCCGTTTATCATCTGCATTTCTTCTTGGTGTAGCAATTTTAATGGCCAGTAGTGTACAAAAAATTTGCCTGTATTATCCTATTGTTTCTAATTTTTCTATACTCTGCTCGAAAGTCGTGTTGTAATTGCGGATCATACTGCTATCTGGGCATTACGAATATCAGTGCTAAAAGTGTAAACTGAGTCTTAAGAACTCTGTTTTTCGAGCTACTTTCTGTTTTTTGTGTACTGTGAATGAGTTGTTAAGTTTTTAATTACTATTACCACAGTTTCAAGCGCATTCAAATTTTACGAATAAAACTTACTTCTTTTTCAAAAAAGGTTAATTTAAACACCAAAAATTTTAGCACTGCTGCTATGGCTAATTGATAATTCTGTTTTTTTACTCAGCTATTACCATATTTTTACAAACCAGCAACTTCGTTATTTTCCTTACAAGTTTTATGGAAACCACGAGAAAATGAATCGGGTTACTGGACAGGGTTTTTAACCGCGTTGTACGGTAGCTCAAACAGGGTGTAGCAAAGGCAAATCAGAAATGCTGAACTTCATTTCCGTGTGCCCGTTTGCAAAAGAGGATCCAGGGATACTGGTCCAGTTTTTATTCTCGCGCAACCGCAAAGGCGACTGATGCACTAACCAATGTCAGCAGCGTTGAGAAACAGTTGAAAACTAAAGCGGATGTCCGTTCCCGGTAGCTGAGTGTTCGCCGGCACGGTGGCTCAGCGTGTTCGGTCAGAGAGCTGGTTGGCGTCAAATCGAAAGACTTGTACCCGGCGAAGGGTCTACGCGACGCGAGGCCATAGGCACACGACATTTACATTTTACTAAACCGGATCAATACCCCAGAGCCATAACACCTCTTGTCAGATTCACTTCGCAGTTGAGTTAAGGCATTATATACAGTAGATCCCTATAACATCAGACTGTGCCTTGTGTTTGGGTGAAAACATGGGCCACACACGTCTACATCAAGGGTAATTGCAGTGACCCACATAAAATATTAGACTGGGGCACATTTTCAAGGATTTATTTTTCGATTTTTTAAATTTTTTGTCTAGATTTATCATGTTAAAAGCTGTTTAGTCGTGCAAGATGGTCATTGAAGTGTAGCTTGGCATATATTCTTCCAACTAAGCATTACATTTACGAGTTCAAAGCAATTTTAAATGGGCTCAAGTGGAGTACTTAAACGTGCCCTGAGTATTGGCGGTTTACGCACCTAGTGGGGCACGCTTACGCATATCATAGAACGCAATAATCAGTAAACAGATCACAGAACTGAAATTTTCAAAATATGTTTTCTATGCAGAAAACAAAATTACAGGTTTACTTACACTAATTAACGCGGTAAAATACAAAAAGTTTACTGGTAGTAAACAAATGTTTGGCGAGCTTCAATCTGTTAGCGAAAAATGAACTAGATTGAATTTTGAATGCTACTGAAACATCTATTTATCTTCCTTGTCCGAGCTGAAATTTATACACACAAAAAATGTGTTTTCTGTTGTAAAATCGTTGTGAATCCACGGTTTTCATCAAAGCAATGGATCTATTCTTGATTTATTTTTGACTTGTTGTATTGTTTCAAGCAGTATATACAAAAGCAGTTTTCATTCTCTTCGTCAGACTGCTGCAGGATAGTTTGTGATAAGAAATTGAGAGGAAGAACGAGACGACAGACGGCATAAATGGAAGCAGAAATTACGCGGACGTGAAGAGGATAGCAGAAGTCAGTACAGCATGGAGAGTTACCATATAGAGACCTGTCTTTCGGCAGAAACTGAGGCATAATACTGGTATCAGAAGTAGGCTTCTGCGCATTTTTCCTTGTTCTTGCTTTTAGCAAGTTCTGTCCTTATCTGTCATTGCTTTCACAGAATTAATTCTCCTTGCTTCAGATTCATTACATTTAAATATTTCTTCTAGCAAAATCACGCTTTATCCCCCTGCTGTTGCCCTAAAGTATTCTTGACTGAGGCACGAGCTGGGACAGCAAAGTAGGCTAGTACGTAAACGGGCCCCAGCATAACTGCTTAAACGTGCCCCATCGCCATGTTTCAGTTAATTTCGAAACTGCAGTAGTAACTTTCAGGCACTGAAATTATACGAATGTACATTGTGAAGTAGAAGAATCTCCTGTAACCATATTACATTTATAATCTATTCTAAACTCGACGTTTGCCGGCCGAAGTGACCGTGCGGTTCTAGGGGCTACAGTCTGGAGCCGAGCGACCGCTACGGTCGCAGATTCGAATCCTGCCTCGGGCATGGATGTGTGTGATGTCCTTAGGTTAGATAGGTTTAAGTAGTTCTAAGTTCTAGGGGACTGATGACCTCAGAAGTTAAGTCACATAGTGCTCAGAGCCATTTGAACAATTTTTTTCGACGTTTGAGTAACATAATTTACTCACTTTGCATAAAAGCACAGATACTGGATGTTCTTCTCACTCAGACGTGCACTCAACTGGTGCCGTCAAATCTGTGAGAGTCCTCAATAGATGGCATTACTAACCATCCACTGGTGATAGCGTTCTAGCAAGAATGATTCCCGAGAACGTGCTTTGCGTAAACTGCTCCGTTAGTAAACGTGCCCCAGTCTCCCCTGTTAGCTCAAATGTGATGCAGTATGTGGAATACAACGATATTCTCTAACCAACCAGCAGGGATTCCGAAAACTTCGCTCGTGCGAAACCCAGCTCTCGCTACTCACGGATCTTAAAAGCCATGGATCTGCAAAAGCAGTTGGGAGCAGTATTTCTTGGATCCCGAAAATGTTTGTCCCAATACCACACAAGCGTTTATTAATTAAATGTATCGCAGAGGTATCGAGACAGTACCTGACTGCCACAGCGGCTAATCAGAACCAGTCGCTAACGCGACAGTAAACGTGACTGCTCGACAATCTGCACTAATTGCCTACACTGCAAGCTGCAGCAGTTCCAAGGTGGAGTTCTCTATCGCTCAATGACTTAGTAGCTACAAGTGGTAGTGGCGCAGTGTTGAATGCTACGAGGTATGCAGTATGAATATGTACGTCCAGTGTTAAGAAGCCATACAGTCTGTCTTCCTCTACCGCTATTTGTATTTCAGTTCTCTGCACTCAATATTCAGAGCAGCAGGTTCATCCGAAAACCCGCCAGGGTGGTCGCGTGTGTTAACGCTGCCGCTTCTGGGACGTGGTGATACGCTGATCCCGGATCGAATCTGCGTGGTGGTTTAGCGACGAGGGATCGGTGCGGCGGGCAGCCTGGAGGCGGTTTTTAGGCGGTTTCTCACATGACAGTAGGTGTATATCGGGGTGGATACCATGTTGCGCCTCAGAGACACAAAACGGACTCTTAGAACACTTCCACACACATTCACGCAGAATTTACTATTTATTACTATATATGTAGGCAGATGGGTACGCTGCTTCTGTCCTGTCTTGTCCTGGGGGTGGAGGGTGGGGAGGGGAGGGAAGGGTTGCATTAGATGCTGATGACCTTAACTGTTTGGTCTCCCCTAAATACCTACCGCCATCGCCATCATCATAAAAGAAAGAATTCCGACACAAAGATCTTCACGGCTGTTTGTATCTGAAAATGTCATGCTCTAGACAAATCTTCCCACCCCTGTTACAGGCATCAGAGGCGCGTGACGACACAGTTGTTTTCGTATTACACAGACCGCCCATGGTCTACGGTTTTTGCTACTGCTCGTAGCTTTAGAATTAAAATGGTTCGCTGTTGTGTATGATTTACTTGCTGTACGTGATAAATAGACTGAATATTGAACGGTGCATATATTTATAACACTTTATCCACAAGTGTCTATTATTGAATCCTACTAGCGCAGAAGTGTGAGAGAAGTAGGTGGCTGGTATCGCCAGTGTTAGAAAATTTCGACACGGAGTGGGAAAAGTTAGATTTGCGACAGTTTTTCATGAAAGACGTTGAGTGAAAATATTTAAATATAGCAGTATTAAACATGGATGTTACTCAGCAACCGTATACTAGTTTCAACATAGGATTACAGTCAACCGATTGCACATAACTGGTAGGTAAACTGACCTAGGTTACGACACCTATTAGGGACGTCTTCATCAGAATTAAATTATGATAAATCCTATAAAATAAAACATAGAAAATCAGATAGGGCAAGAAACACACAACCACGATGGCAATTTTCATGAGGTACAAAGGTTAATTATGTAAATCTGCATTGCTAAAAAGCAGTGTTCAGAATTTAGAACAGCTATGCTCATGTCAAAATTGAAATAAAACGTTCTAGCTTTGCGACTTGTGCCCAGCAGGAACAACATCAGACCGATCGGCGCAGTGGCTTACACTACTGCCACGAAAACAACACGAGTTGCGCCGCCTATCAGGCGCGGACAGTGACATTTCCATTACTAGCAGCGTATAGAACTACAGTACCTAAAGCTGTCGGCTCACGGACCGTGCATCCGAACGTTGAGCGTTGACAGTGCCGAGTTTCTGACGTCATAGCGTGGAATAGCACGTTGGGGAGTCTTTCCGAGCGTGCAGAGCAATATCTATCATGTCAGATATTCTGAGCGTGCATCAGAGCGTTGACCAATCAGATGGCACAACGCCACCTACGTCACACGCACGGCATCTCTCTCCAGCTTTAAGCTGTGAGGCGCGATATTGGCATTCAGTTCAAGCCTATACGTATATATGTCGTTTCTGAGCACCATCAAATTGGGAATCACTCAAAAATCCGTTGTTAAATGCGTGATTCGTTGCAATAAAATAATGAGAGACATCATATTCTTGACAAAAGAATTATTGTAGCTTGCGTATTATGAGAGTATGTCATTTGAAGGTAGCGACACACTGAGGATCCACCTAAAACACATTGTTCTTGGTACAATTTGTTATAATAAAATTTCAGTTAATAACATAGCTACGATTAAAGCATTTAACAAGTGGCAACATCTTAGAATTATCTGTAATCGTTGTTGTGGCTTTAGCGTAGTCCGTAGTGCTGATGGTTTATGATTAGTAACGTGATCTGATGAGGGTTCGCGTCTCGTAAATTAATTTTTTTTAACATTCGCGTATATAATAGGTTCTGATGCTTTATTATTAGTTTAATGTAAGTATATACTATAATATTTGATGTTATGTAAATATAAGTTTCAGTGATCAACTACGAATGACCTTAAGGTTTTACTAAATGCGGGAAAGATAAAATAGAGTTTATCTCATGTGAAGAACTATTGCAAATTTGTGTCGCACTGTTTGTAATGGAACTTTTATAAGCCTGTTTCCTTATTGATTGCACATGGTACTTTCCTTTTTGTCTTAAAACATGTACATCAATATTGAAGTTTTTAGTTGTGTATGTTACATATACAACAACGTGACTAGGATATGAACAATGGGGGAAATGTGCGTTTTAATAGAGCTAACGTGGAAGTTTTACGCGCGCCTGTTGAGCAGTGTGATTTACGTTCTAGAAACGTCCCACAACTGCCGCTGGAGTGCGTTGCGATCGCCTATACCACGTTGGGGCCCACGTACCGTATGCACAAGTCGCATCGTTCCTGAGCGTTCAGCAGCGCGTTGAACTTGGCACGCTCAACGTTAACGTTCGACAGCACGGTCCGTGTGCCGACGGCTTAAGGCCTAGGAAACTGTACGGAAACGAAGGCTACCGACGAGGCATTGTGTCATATCCTGCCCACTTGTCTAATGTAGGGTGCCTAGGAAGCTGTTTTCTCGGATAGCTAGACAGCAATTCGCGTAAATATTATTAATGGACTTTACTACAGTAAGTTAAATTGACAATACTTAATTTTGTGTTCTGACAATGAGGGTCCCAAGCAACTGGCAACACGCAAATAATCAGTGGCCTTCGATATATACAATTTCAATGCAAGCAAAACACAAAAGTTCACAAATCACGGCTAATTGGTTTGTATGACGGTTAGTCTTCTAGTGCGGCCGCGGCTAGGCGGCGCGGCGCTTCTATTCTCTTCGTATAGGGGCCACTCCTGTCGTTGTGTCGTCCTAGTCAGTGTACGTCGTCTCACAGACCTCTCTGCTGTAACGTTCCAGGCCGACGTGACGGCGCTTGTTGTTACGCCGACACACACTGTGCGACTGAAGAAGACAAAACATCCACTGCTGGTGAGCGACTGTCGAAAATTGGCAGGAGGGGAGCCTCTGGCTGGAAAACAGAAGTTGCAAAAGAGTTTATGCGGAGGTGCCACGGTACCTGCGGCACATACGAAGTATCTGAAACACCATGGCCGGAAGCCAACGTAGCCGCCTCACAAAACGCTTCGGAAGACGCAGCGACCTCATGGTTTCTGGCACGTTTTAGAGGCAACAGGGATACCACCATTTTCGCCTCTGGTGGCCAAACGTCGCTGTATCTCGGGGTACCAGCCCGAAGCCCGTCGACGGTAGCTAACCTATCGCCTTATCTTATAGGGGGGCCAACATCCCTTTTGTCGGCACACAACACACACAGACCTTGTTCACTTCCTACCCAGCAATCGAAGGCTAACTACAAGTAACCTGCAACAACAAGACATCAAACTGCTCGACTATTTCACTGTAAGTTTTTAATACCAAGGCGACTAATTTTACTAACAACTCTGAATAAAAACAAGACAAAAAAATTACTCCTGGTATCGTTTCGGCGATATATCAGCGATATGAATGAACACATTCACATAAAACATAGGGAATAAGCTTCTCTACGATCTCTGACTTATTGACTTATTTATCACTCAGACACTTCGCACAGGGAAGATTGAAATATCTGGACATACAGGTGTGTTTACAACAGCATCCCAAAAATTTGACCCTCGACTTTCAAAGAAATTGGTATATGACATAGTCAGCATTATTAAATGGAAGACAGACTACACCTTCCGCAGAAAAGTTTCAAGACTGATTTTGTTCATGGTGTCAACGCACTGAGTACGGTGGCAGTTTGAACTAACAGAACTGTAAACAACAGATGTGCATTCGAGCAGCCACTTCTGAGCGGGCATGTTTCAGATTGGACGTGCGGCAGTAACGTCATCGTTGTTGTGCCACAAATCACAATGGTTCAACGAAGTGAACATCCCTGAATCCAGTAGGCAAGATATTCTCCAGAATGTTTTGGAGAAAGCGTACAGGGTTATTACAAATGATTGAAGCGATTTCACAGCTCTACAATAACTTTATTATTTGAGATATTTTCACAATGCTTTGCACACACATACAAAAACTCAGAAAGTTTTTTTAGGCATTCACAAATGTTCGATATGTGCCCTTTTAGTGATTCGGCAGACATCAAGCCGATAATCAAGTTCCTCCCACACTCGGCGCAGCATGTCCCCATCAATGAGTTCGAAAGCATCGTTGATGCGAGCTCGCAGTTGTGGCACGTTTCTTGGTAGAGGAGATTTAAACACTGAATCTTTCACATAACCCCACAGAAAGAAATCGCATGGGGTAAAGTCGGGAGAGCGAGGAGGCCATGACATGAATTGCTGATCATGATCTCCACCATGACCGATCCATCGGTTTTCCAATCTCCTGTTTAAGAAATGCCGAACATCATGATGGAAGTGAGGTGGAGCACCATCCTATGGTACGTTTAGCTCTCTGCTTGCTATATTCGTCGACTTCCGCGGGCTACGCGTGAAACTTGCCCGCACGCGTTCAACCGTTTCTTCGCTCACTCCAGGCCGACCCGTCGATTTCCCCTTACAGAGGCATCCAGAAGCTTTAAACTGCGCATACCATCGCCGAATGGAGTTAGCAGTTGGTGGATCTTTGTTGAACTTCGTCCTGAAGTGTCGTTGCACTGTTATGACTGACTGATGTGAGTGCATTTCAAGCACGACATACGCTTTCTCGGCTCCTGTCGCCATTTTGTCTCACTGCGCTCTCGAGCGCTCTGGCGGCAGAAACCTGAAGTGCGGTTTCAGCCAAACAAAACTTTATGAGTTTTTCTACGTATCTGTAGTGTGTCGTGACCATATGTCAATGAATGGAGCTACAGTGAATTTATGAAATCGCTTCAATCATTTGTAATAGTCCTGTATGTACAGTTTGTCCCGCATACCTTGAGTTACAAACAGAAACAACGATGAGTGGACGCCTGCTGCGAACTGCAATGAAAAGTACTGATATTTCTTTTCTGCGAAAAATCATCGCAGGTTTGGTTTTATAAACAGCAATCTACAACAGAATAAAGTGCAGAATGGGTCTATGATGGTTCGCCAAGACCGAAGAAGGTGCGAATGTGACGCGCGAGTTGAACAACGTCTCAAAGAAGGATTATCTGACAGTTTCTAATGGTTGTAAGAAGGTGCTGTACAGTGTGCTCAGATGGGGAGGAAGACTGTAGAACCCTGAAGCATTAAAGCCACCATCTCAGCGTTTTTCTGTTTTTTATTAATTCACAATTTTTCGGCTGGCCGGTTTGGCATATTCAGAAACAGAGTTTTTAGTATATTCGGAAGTATAAACACCTTTTCGTTAAAGTAATTAAGCATTATATGTAGTTTTTAGCATTTCTTATCTATTTTTTGAATTATCATATCATTGGATATACTTTAGCGAGAAAAGTGCCTTTACTTCAATCACTAAGCGACAAAACGACTTATAATACCATGTACACGAATTAAAATAGACTATATGTAATCTCATTGAAACATCTTATACAAAAGGGTAGGAAAGTGACTGAAAGTCAGTAAGAAAGCAGTGAATATTTTGCAAGAATTACCCCATAAATGTATCAGCTAAATCAAGTATATAAGTAACAATAACTGAGGCATTTATTAAGGAAAAATCCACGATGTTTAATAATCAGATTAAAATCTCTGTATTTTTATTAACTGAAAAAGGTTGTGTGGCATTAGATTGAAACACCAGCTCAGTAGCGCAAGGATAAAGCAAAAAATCGAAAGTGGTCATATTCCTGTTTAACGAACGACTCTAATATATACTTGAAGCTATTTAGTGAAACTACGGAAAACTTAAATCTAGACAACTGAACAGATTTTATAAGGATCGAAAAAAAGTTTCCGGGCGTGTGCCCGAATATCTCCCATCTGAAATGGCCTCAATTCCGTGCGTATGGGGACGTGCTTCGTCATGAAGCGGCTGCATCCCTTGGCGCACCATTCCACAAAGCCGGTTTTCGACAGATAAACTGCCCCATACACATTCTTCATTCTCCGATGGATATCTATCGACTTTTGTCCTTCGGCAGCCAAGGAAGGAACAACAGCACGCTGGCCGTGATTGGAAGCCTTTGATAATAACTTCGCCATGGTTCACGTTTCCGCATTCACCGCACGCACTTCGGGAAGACAAGAATGCCACACTGATCCCTTGCATACACATCGATGCTTGTATATACACACCGGAGTCGCGCTAAGTTGCATATACGCTGCAGCAACATCCTCGAAACGAAACTTTTTAATCACCCTTATAGAAATACGATTCTCACAAAAAACAGAAAATTTTCTCGACGACTGTGCCAAATCGTTCAATAATAAATGCTATAGACTAGTTCGCTAAGAACAGAAAGCGAGTAGAACACTGCTTACTCTACTATAGCAAATGTTGCGTGTTGGGGAACGGTACAGTGGTAGCATTACGTAGTGCGCCAATTATCCGCACTGAGATTGTGAATGTCTTTGTACCTACGCAGCCGCTTTTCCGTGTCCTAATGGTATTTAGTGTCACCGTATGCTAGTTACGTGTACGTGTCACGTCTGTGTGTATTATGGTGACGGTATGATAACGCGAGGACGTTTATTTGTACTTCGGTGTCAGGCTAAGTGATCTGAAGGTGTTTCTTTGACTGCTAACTACATCCCAAGGACGATATTTTATTGCTGAAACATGGGCCTTAAAATTAGTTATATACATTGTGTTTGACATTTCCTACTGCAAGGTTCCAGGGGTTGTAGAGAGTACTTAGTAGATAAAGCTATGATAGGAAGCCATGTCCTGGAATGTACCGTTTGGATGCAAAATAAGTTTGAAAAACGGATCGCCTTCAAATCTCACACTTCACGGTACGCACACAAACTGAGAAGAGGCTCTTAGATACTTAACATTCCTGCAAGATGCACTGGTGCAGTTATTTGAAGATTTGGCACTGTCAGTCAGTTAGTGAATACAATAATTCCAATCCCAAAGAAAGCAGGTGTTGACAGATGTGAAAATTACAGAACTATCAGTTTAATAAGTCACAGCTGCAAAATACTAACGCGAATTCTTTACAGACGAACGGAAAAACTGGTAGAAGCGGACCTCGGGGAAGATCAGTTTGGATTCCGTAGAAATGTTGGAACACGTGAGGCAATACTAACCTTACGACTTATCTTAGAAGAAAGATTAAGAAAAGGCAAACCTACGTTTCTAGGATTTGTAGACTTAGAGAAAGCTTTTGACAATGTTGACTGGAATACTCTCTTTCACATTCTGAAGGTTGCAGGTATAAAACACTGGGAGCGAAAGGCTATTTACAATTTGTACAGAAATCAGATGGCAGTTATAAGAGTCGAGGGGCATGAAAGGGAAGCAGTGGTTGGAAAAGGAGTGAGACAGGGTTGTAGCCTCTCCCCAATGTTATTCAATTTGTATATTGAGCAAGCAGTAAAGGAAACAAAAGAAAGATTCGGAGTAGGTATTAAAATTCATGGAGACGAAGTAAAAACTTTGAGGTTCGCCGATGACATTGTAATTCAGTCAGAGACAGCAAAGGACTTGGCAGAGCAGTTGAACGGAATGGACAGTGTCTTGAAAGGAGGATATAAGATGAACATCAACAAAAGCAAAACGAGGATAATGGAATGTAGTCAAATTAAATCGGGTGATGCTGAGGGAATTAGATTAGGAAATGAGACACTTAAAGTAGTAAAGGAGTTTTGCTATTTAGGGAGTAAAATAACTGATGATGGTCGAAGTAGAGAGGATATAAAATGTAGACTGGCAATGGCAAGGAAAGCGTTTCTGAAGAAGAGAAATTTGTTAACATCAAGTATACATTTAAGTGTCAGGAATTCGTTTCTGAAAGTATTTGTATGGAGTGTAGCCATGTATGGAAGTGAAACATGGACGATAACTAGTTTGGACAAGAAGAGAATAGAAGCTTTCGAAATGTGGTGCTACAGAAGAATGCTGAAGATAAGGTGGGTAGATCACGTAACTAATAAGGAGGTATTGAATAGGATTGGGGAGAAGAGAAGTTTGTGGCACAACTTGACTAGAAGAAGGGATCGGTTGGTAGGACATGTTTTGAGGCATCAAGGGATCACAAATTTAGCATTGGAGGGCAGCATGTGGAGGGTAAAAATCGTAGAGGGAGACCAAGAGATGAATACACTAAGCAGATTCAGAAGGATGTAGGTTGCAGTAGGTACTGGGAGATGAAGAAGCTTGCACAGGATAGAGTAGCATGGAGAGCTGTATCAAACCAGTCTCAGGACTGAAGACCACAACAACAACAACAGTCCGTTAGTAAACATGGTACCAACATGATGGCTTATCCGCCCATTTCGTACGCAGCGCCCGCGAACATTTCGGCCAAACGTACCGTGAAAGGTGGCTACATCGAGGTGGACCAACTCCCTGGTCATCACATCTCCAGATATAACTCCTCTCGATTCTTTTATAGTGGTGCCATATGAAGTGTCTTGAGTGTGAGACTCCCATACTGTCGCAAGAAAATGTACTTGTACGAGTTCTGGCGGCAGCATAGATTATTCAGCGCACGTCAAGGACTGTGGACCGTGTGTATGAAAGCATGATTCGCAGATACATAGCGTGCAGCGATCAGCAGAGTCTACTGTCTGTTTACCGTAAAATAGGAGATTTGAAAGTGCTCCGATCTTCACACTTATTTTATAACCAAACGGTACATTTCCAGACAGTGGTTCCTTATCAAAACTGTATCGACTAAGTCCTCTCTGCAATTCCTAGAATTGTGTAACAGGTGAAACGTCCCCTTAAAAAAATTATATATGACTGTGCTTAAACTGAAACACAATATTTTTTGCGCAACGCAATCTGATTTTCAAAAATCCCTACAAAACAATGGCCCTGACTAACAATAACCTATACCTTTCATGAATCACTTACCTCACAAAAATCTTCGTTATTCAAACTACTGCAATACAGCGTGCGCCAATACTGCCAGCTGAATAAAAGTTTCTAACTACTGAAGGCACTAACTACTGATAGGCACAGTTAGCAAATGAAATAATTTTGATAGAGAACAAACAATGTATTTACCTTAATAGTGTTCAAAAGTCATAGTTCATGACATCCAGTCTCAAAACTCCGCCATCTCTCTCCCCACATCCACCACTGCTGGCGGCCCACCTCCAACTGCGCAGCGCTACGCGTTTTTAACATCCAGCTGCCCAACACTACAACAGCAAACAACAATGCAAACCAGCCACAGGCTGCACACAGCACAGCCAGTGATTTTCATACAGAGCGCTACGTGGCGTTACCAATTAAAAAAACCTAAACAGCCTACTTACACAGGTAATGCGAAACACGCTTAATGATACGTTTCTTATCTCCGTCACATTTATACAGTGGTGTGCAAAACTTAAGGTTGAAAGTAATTTTCGCATTATGTGTCACTGTCAAGTAATATAACTCGCTGAAACTTGGATCTTACGTAGAACGAACTACTGCACTATAACACAGTAGGTAACTTTTGTATCCTGCCTGGACAAGCGGCGCATGGGTTTGCTCCTGTGAGTTGTTTCTGTAATACAGGCCGAGAGTGAAGGAAGCGAGTAGGAGCAGGAGTCGTGAAGCACTTCGGTATTGCATGTAACTTTAACACTTTTTACTAGAGTCAAAAACACAAGTAAATATCAAAGTCATACATAACTTTGGCTAGGATTAGCACGTAGGTGTGAAGCCGTAGTCCACGTCTAATCTAATACAATGTCTCAATAGCAACCTAGTCCTCTCGGTAGTCGAAGCGATATTTCCAAATCGTCTGCTCTTGATGAAATGGCCCGAAATCAAGTCTTTACTCATGGAGCGCCATAGCGTCGGCCAGAGGGCGCTGTGGTCAGCGTAATTAGTCTTCTCTCGTAGTGCCAACTTACGACAGCGTGCACCTACGTTGTGGCATCGTAACTGTCGACGCCACAGTAACTGAAAGAAATACGCAATAAAACGAACAGTAATGAAACTTATATTGATAGACAATAATTGCACTGAAGTTACCACTATACCTGGTACTTCCGAGTACTACAAAAGGCGAGACAGGATTCTTAACGCGGTGTGTTATCACCATGGACGATAATACATGCTCCACTACTTGCTCCCACGTTGACAACAAGGCTATCAAGCAGTTCGTGTGGCAGGGTGTTCCACTCATGCACCAGCGCGGTCAACAAGGCGCTGGCTGGTCTTTGGTGCATGCCGAAATGCTGCAATACGTCTGCTCAGCGCGTCCCACACGTGCTCGATGGGATTTAACCTTCTACTGCCCGCTGTTGCCATTTGGTAACAAGCCATACATTTACGTGTAATGTTGAGGGAAGCACTCGTACATGCATGTTGACGCCGTCCGGCAACAAACATAGTCTGGCTGCAACGAGCTACACTGTTACTTATGAAGAAACAGTCACGATCGTAAAATATCATTTATTTAAAATAAATGGTTTCGGCACGGACAGTAGGCCATCTTCAGACTCACTGCACCATTTGCTTGAGCTGGCGACGTGCTGAGTGGGTGCGTACAGTTAGAGCAGTTATTGTCTTGACCAAACGCAACTGCTCAGCACGCTGCCAGCTCAAACAAATGGTGCAGTCAGTCTGAAGATGGCCTACTGTTCGTGCCGAAACCGTTCATTTTAATTAAATGATATTTTACGATTTTGCGATCGTGACTGTTTCTTCATATCACAAGTAAGATCGCTGACACTCCCAACCACATTGTTTAAAATCATGGGTCTAGACTGTGTTTAGCGTCATTATGTTCTCAGAAACAGATAAAAATCTTTTTTGAAGGCCAAGTGTACGTCAACATTCGCGAAAGCAGCTGCAAGAGTGAATTATTTCAGCCATTTAAGATCAGATCTAGCTAAATTTTTAAGATATGTAAAATATTGATTAATGATAGCACATACTTTGCTTCCATGTCTCTGTAACTGAACCATTAATAATTAATCAATATTTCCGATTTGTTGCCGTAAGGCAAAAAAATCTAGATTTTTGAATATTACTGGTGTGGAGCGAGGATTTAAGTTGAGCAGTAAGCGTCTAGTCTACCAAAATAGCCGGCCGGAGTGGCCGTGCGGTTCTAGGCGCTACAGCCTGGAGCCGAGCGACCGCTACGGTTCGCAGGTTCGAATCCTCCCTCGGGCATAGATATGTGTGATGTCCTTAGGTTGGTTACGTTTAATTAGTTCTAAGTTCTAGGCGACTGATGACCTCAGAAGTTAAGTCACATAGTGCTCAGAGCCATTTGAACCATTTTGAACCTACTAAAATATTTAGCGAACTAAACAGTCTCTCTATTGAATCAATGAACAAAGAAGGCAAAATCTCATTACCAAATTAAGCATTTCGAAACATGAAGAACACTTAAAATTTAACATTTCGTTGATTCAGTTCCGACCCTCTGCGAACGGATTCTCTGATTTGCCCCTTGGACATTTAAGGCACAACTAAAACTGAGAGAAGGTACGTTGTAAAAGATGCACAACAAAAGGCCAGCCAGAATCGGCCACAAATAACCTAGATACTGAAATTCTACGGATTCCTTTTAACAACTGAGCAACAAGACCATAAATAATGAAACCTTTCAGTTTAGCTCTAGATAATTAAAAAAATCTTTAAGAGAAGAAACCTTAAAAAAATCAGCAACAATTAATTATTTTTAATTAGCTCTTAAAGTATTTAAAGCAAGAAACATTACAAAAAAACTCAGCAACAAGTAAAGTTTATGACTTGTGATCTTATACGTACGTAATGAAACCATAAAGAACATTTAAATAACACTGACCTTCTGGAAAACTTCAACTTCAAGAATTTAACTAAGGTAAATTTTACACCAAATTCAATCACTCTGTTTGCTGCACCACAGCAGAAAAATTATATATAGCAAACAGCTTACGTACTTGTGGTAGTGCGCAACAGTTCACAATGAGGTAAACAAGAAATCTGAATTCCACAACGCACTGTTCGTGGTAATACTAGTGTTCAACTTACAAGTTAAGCAGAGAGCAAATGGCCATCAGAAACTGATAATTAAGACCACAACAAAACATACAAATGGTATTCAAGGTGAGTCCTTAGAACAATAACATGTAGAGAAAGTAGCCCTGACAGGCAGCGCTTTTTCAAGTGAACAGCTCATGTGTCGAACACACGCGATGCTCACCTTTTCCATACAGCACCCTGCCGAACGATGCATCCAGCTGTTCGGGTCAACGGTTTCCGCAAACGACCTCCTCATCTGCGGCCACTATACTGCAGCGTGTGCGCGTCTCATAATTCACAAGTGACGGCGGGCACGAGGATACACAGGCTGTCCATAGCTCAGTAAGAGTGAGGTTTGCCCCTTGCACCTGGCAGACTCAGACTTCAGCGTTACCAGGGTTACGCCTTCACTCTTTACGGACTCGGAGCGCAGCTCCACAAACAGACACTGACTGCAGCTGACAAGGAGTCACAACTATGGAGCAGAACTTCACTGTTTCGTTTCTGGCCCGACTCTACGCGAGCGCCTCAGCTCACCGCTACAAGAAGCCTTGCCAAAATCCACCAGAGCGGCCGATGCCAACTTTGGGAGAATGAAAGCACACGTAAAATGAGCTATCGCTCTCGAGATCGAGCCAGCACCAAGCTAGCTCAAAAACAAAATTAAATCAAAATTTCTATGTTCAATCCAATCCACAGATATTTTTTCACTGAAATTGGTATCCTAAAAAAAGTCATCCAATAGTGGATTACGTCTGGGGAACGGATAGGCCGGTTAATTTGCCAAAAACCCTCTTTTTCAAGAGCTCCTTTATCTGCGCTGTTCGAAGCGGTCGGGCTTTGACATCCACAAAAATGAAGTCCCCTGAAAAGACGCGCATGGAAATGGAATACAGTGTCACACTAACATTGACTGGGAGTGTACCGTGTTCAATGATTTGGATGTAATTATCCCACAAGTAGTAATATCATGCTTCACTACACCAGAACAACTGGTTGACCAAAACGGTCATGTTCGACAAAGCTCCTGGGCGCATTACGTATTCCCACCTCTCGCCGTATGAGAATACGAGAAGCGTTCTCTAGCATGATCGACTTGGTATTATGTTGTGACGAGGAATTATGTTGAATTCACCTCCAAATCGTTGTCAAAAATAATGTCAATCATGACGTGCGGAACGGAATGTTTACCAACAAGGCAGTATCTTTCTCAGATAATGATCATCCAATACGAGTGCATAGGGCTAAACGTGTCTGTTTCGCAGTTACCGTGTGTCCTTAGCAGTTCTGAGGGTTGGGTGTGTTTCTGTGCACCTGGTATATTCCACAAGATACATGGCCGTCATGATGATGCACAGTGTTTCCATATTGCGACTGATTCTATGAGGGCGCCAACTGTATCCTGAGAACATAACTTGTTTCCAACAACATCAGTCTTCAGTATACATATCTGCCATGGCGCAGGAGTGCAGATTTATCTTCATTTACTGACCACCTTATGGGCAGACGTCCGCTCCATTGAAAATATTTTGGAAGGGGCAAAACGAAACATGGGAGAAAGTCGGCCTGACCCCACTCCAAAAACTCGTGATGACCTTTTGAACATCATTCTAACCTCCTGGAAAATAATGGCAGAAAATTAGAACTATACCCACCTCACATGTTCCTCACCTTGCAGAATGCAGATGTTAACTCATGTCGGGACTCTTGGCCGATATACTAAGGGTAAAGAAACGAGGTGCTGTATCCTGATGGGAGCCGAAAGCATCTTATTAAGAACAGCGAACTATTCACTCAGTTAATTTCGTATTTTGTATAGATACACAAATTAACCCAGTCACACACAAAAAATTGACACAGGTGGGATTCGAATTTGAACAAAACCCTGGCGTCGCATTTTTCTGCAGTAGGTTTAGCCCATTCCTTCCAGTCCACCTTACTCAGGTCAAATACTCGAGGTTAGTACTTGGCTAATAAATGAAGTGCTTCGAAGTGTTTCATGCTTTTGTTATTTCAAATGTGAAGTAAGATATTTATGTTGATACTTTATGTCTAAGCCAATGAAATTATCTCCAGAGCGTGAAATAATGTGACACTTGCCGCGACAAATACTAAAATTGAATATTCTGTTTATGTTTGTCTCTAAAACCGAATTGTAGCTCCGGTTGCTGCTCATGTACGTAGAATCGATAATCCTACCTTACCTACATAAACAAAATTCATGAGCTGCCGTTATGTTTTATTCTTGGTAGAAAGTCCAGTCGCCGGCCGGTGTGGCCGTGCGGTTAAAGGCGCTTCAGTCTGGAACCGCGTGACCGCTACGGTCGCAGGTTCGAATCCTGCCTCGGGCATGGTTGTGTGTGATGTCCTTAGGTTAGTTAGGTTTAATTAGTTCTAAGTTCTAGGCGACTGATGACCTCAGAAGTTAAGTCGCATAGTGCTCAGAGCCATTTGAACCATTTTGAAAGTCCAGTCAGAAAGTACTACATTGTCCAAAGCAATCATCTGTGACACTGATGTACGTAGTTGTGAAATTGAGGTCATTAAAGGTCCAATACCAGGTCTTTAATGCTCGATACACGTGAAACGGTGGTATATGGACGCCATCGCTCGGAATGTCTCGCGGTTTGGGGACGTCAGAAAGCGGAGTCCAGAACTGTACTGCCTACTGCGACATTTAGGCATTTCTTAGTGCTGCTCCGCCCTTAGTTTCACCTCACTTCATCAATCACGTTTCCAAGCTCTGTAACTCCACGAATGACGCGGCTCAGTTTTCTCGCATGTTTCTTGAGGATGAATCGGAAATGTCCTTGTGATAAATATCAAGTTTGCGTTATACCTTTACTTATAATCATAATTACAAGTGTTTGTCATTTTTTGTAGTGGTACTTTACTTTTTAGAATGTTATTAGCTCCTGCGTAACTTGGTGGATGGTTCACGCGTCAGCTCCCGCAATATTTTATGCTATAACATTTACGTATTCCTCCTACATTCGATGATGTAGTACCATCGCGAATACTGCAACACCACGAAGGATATCAACACACCAGTCCATACGCTTATACAACTGTCATGGTGTTTGACTCTAAATTCTGTTCGGTGTAAATCCCTCACGTGTCTGAACGTTGTTGCTTGAGATCAGAGAGAATGTCGTTGTGTTCGTTCTGTTTGTAGCTATTCTACAAAATGTCGGGGTTAGTCGCAACACGCTCGATACAAAAAGGCGCATCTTATTTGGTAGCTATACTGACTACCTTCACTAAAGGGGAGTCCAAGTCATCAAACATGCCATTTGCCAGCTTAATATAGCGGGTTGCTAGATTTCGGTCATCGGGGTAGGATACAACAACGCGTTTTGCAAATCAGAATTCCAGCAACGGCTTTCATGTGCTTGTTACCAGTACGAGGTTCAAATGGTTCAAATGGCTCTGAGCATTATGTGACGTAACATCTGAGGTCATCAGTCCCCTAGAACGTAGAACTACTTAAACCTAACTAACGTAAGGACATCACACACATCCGTGCCCGAGGCAGGATTCGAACCTGCGACCGTAGCGGTCGCGCGGTTCCCGACTGAAGCGCCTAGAACCACTCGGGCACCAAGGCCGGCCCAGTACGAGGTGTTCGTGGTTTCTGGGCAGTGGAAGCCGACACAGTAGCATCGATCGAGCGGCGTAAAACAGATGCCCTCCTATTAGATAACATCGAGCCAACACTACGAACGTAGCTCTAGTGATCATTGTAGCCATAGGGATCAAATAGCGACTTGTAACGACTGTCACTATTGACTGTGTCTATATATGCAATATAAATCGCAGTCGTGGCAGCATGCGTTGTCGGAACCTAAATATCGCTAAAATAACACCGAGCAAGACGCCATCACGTAACCGAGGCGTAACAACGTTTGTTTTCACTTTTTTTGGCAACCCTTTCAGTGAGTGAGCCTGCGGTAAAATTGGACCATTCCGATAAAACGATAGAAGACCTATGTGCACGTTATGTCTCTGCGATATTGATCGCTCCTTGCTGGTTTAATTCCTGAACATACATGTGCGGTACTGCGATTTCCGCAAACGTCTGTGTATTTGCTGCCGTAGTTTCCTAAAGCGATTTCAGTAGCAGAGGCGTTTTGGCGCGATGACGCTGCGGTGCAGATAGCAGGGCTAAGCGTCAGCTGGTCGGTCTGGCTTTTGGCAGCCGCAGCCGCAGTCGCAGCCGGTGGCCGTTGTGCGCCTGCGCGCTGACCTCGGCCAGCCCACCCGTCGTTGCCCGCGACCCGCGTCCTTGGCCGCCTTGCGCGCACTGACCGCGCAAGTCCGTGACGTCACAGATTACCCAACTTGCTGCTGGTAGACGGCGGCGCCGGCAACGATGGCGCTGCGCAGACGCAAACAAGCGCACGTCGCCCTGCTTTCACCCAGTGCGCAGCTGAATCGCGTGCCGACGAGAAAGCGAATTGAGGCGTCCACTTTGAGGCTTGCAGGACTTGTGCCTGCTTGCAGCCACATCAGCTGACGCCGACGCTACAGTCTGGACTGCCAACATTGTCCACACGCCCACGATCAATGTGACGGCTGATGTCTGACGCCAGGACCACGCCAGTCGTCTTGCGCATGCGCACATGGGACTTCCCTCTTCCTTGCTCCTCGCACACCAGAGAGAGGAGTTGTATAACCAGAAAGGTAGCACTGTCGTGTTTACTGCTGAGACGGAGGTGACTACGACGGACAACAGGGAAGTCATTCGCACTTGTTATTCGAGATCTAATATCATCACGTGGTTAACGCTGCTCGGTAGAAATTGTTTCGTCAATTCTAAGGGGGGCGGGATGGTAAAATCGCTGTTTACATGTCATCCATTGGCGCTGGTAGCAACTCTTTCGGTATATTCGGGGCACTGTTGACGTCGCTGTACTTCACTTCATAAGATGATCACCGCAAAGTAAGGCTCGGCTGTTCCATTAGAGAGCTTGTGAAGTCTAAACACCCAACGTAAGGAATGACAAACGGTGAGATGACGCTATAAATACCAAAGCTTCATACAGAATATTGAAAGTAAAAAATATGTCTACAGAGACATTATATTCGAAAGACACCGAACGGTGTATAGGGGAGGGTACTTCTGCCCCCCCCCCTCCCACACACACACACACACACACACACACACACACCCTTGCCTTTGCCACTTGCGAATGGCACGTGGGAAGCGTCTTTGTTACCTACAATTTCTCGAATTTTCTCGTCGTGGTCATTTTATGATATGTAAGAGGGAGGCAGTAACATGTTGTCCGACTCTTCGAGGAAATTGCTCACCCGAAATTTTAACAGTAAACTCTTCGTTACGCACAACGCGGAGTTTGTTGAGCATCTCTGTAACGCTTCGCTCCTACTAAACAACTCGTGACGAAACGCGTCGCTCTTTATTAAACCTTTTCTACCTCTTCAAATGATTCAAATGGCTCTGAGCACTATGGGACTTAACAGCTGAGGTCATCAGTCCCCTAGAACTTAGAACTATTTAAACCTAACTAACATAAGGACATCACACACATCCATACCCGAGGCAGGATTCGAACCTGCGACCGTAGTGGTCTACCTCTTCCATCAGCCCCATCCAGAAAAGATCGTAGACAGATGACAACACTCAAGCATCAGTCAAATAATCACCTTGTAGGCCACCTCCTTCATGGATGAGTTACATTTCTTTTAAGATTTTTCCCATGTATCGCAGTCAGGCATCTGCTTTTCCTACTATTTGTTTTATCTGATCAATCCACTTAAAGCTTCTCTGTATACTTACTCCTGGATGTTTTACGGTTGATACTGTTTCCAGCAATTTGCAATCAGTAGTGTAGTTCCAGAATGAGATTTTTGACTCTGCAGCGGAGTGTGCGCTGATATGAAACTTCCTGGCAGATTAAACCTGTGTGCCCAACCGAGACTCGAACTCGCAATATCCTTTCTTTCAGGAGTGCTAGTTCTGCAAGGTTCGCAGGAGAGCTTCTATAAAGTTTGGAAGGTAGGAGACGAGATACTGGCAGAAGTAAAGCTGTGAGTACCGGGCGTGAGTCGTGCTTCGGTAGCTCAGTTGGCAGCCGGCACGGTAGCTCAGCGTGTTCGGTCAGAGGG